>NC_056662.1:35547500-35855600 GCF_018350195.1 Panthera tigris
AATTAATTTTCACTTCTTGCAACATTTTTGTTTATAATTAATAATTGTGTTTTGTTTCCTTAATTCTCCATGTATTTTTTTTAGCAAACTAACTCCAAATACTCTGCCAATTACAGCTCCTCTTTAAATATTCAGATATATCATTATCTAATAATTTCATTATCTCAAATAAATTTCTCCCCAAATATTCTGACATACTTCCATCAGGAGAGTTGTCCTGTGCCTCGTAAATCAACATCCTTCTGGTGATTCTCTTTATCTCTTCCCTATATTAGGTTCTCTGTTTCTTAAATCCTATATCTTTTTTTTTCTTCACTTATTTATTAGCTTTGGTGGCACCCATCCTCCAATAGTTTCTTGAAGAAAAATTTTGGAGATCTTACATATCTGAAAATATTCTGTTCTCACATTAAGTGACATGTTGCTAAGGTATAGAATTCTAGGTTGAAAATAAATTTCACTTGGAATTTTGAAGACATTTTTTTCTGTTGTCCACAGCTTCAAGTGTTACCAAAGCTTCTAGTGTTGGTCATGAGGAGTTCAAGACCCTTCTCAACTTTTATTCTTTTTCAGTTTATTTATTTATTTATTTTGAGAGAGAGAGAGAGAGAGAGAGAGAGAGAGAGAGAGAGAGAAGAGAAGAGAAGAGAAGAGAAGAGAAGAGAAGAGAAGAGAAGAGAAGAGAAGAGAAGAGAGAGAATCCAAGCATGCGCTGCGCTGAGCCAGACACAGGGCTCGCTCTCATGACCGTGAGATCATGACCTGAGCCAAAATCAAGAGCCAGATGTTTAACTGACTGAGCCACCCAGGTGTCCCTCAACTTTTATTCTTTAGTTGTAACTTTGTTCTCGTGTAGTATCTTCTTTTTGTCCCATGCCTTTGATATACCTCCAATGTCTTGGCATGAGAATATTTTCTTCCATTGTGCTTGGCACTTGCTGAGTTTATTTAACCTGGAAATTTATGTCCCTTCATTGTGGGGAATTTCTTGATTTATATTTTCATCTTTTCTGCTCCCCTGATATCACTGTCTGAAATTCCTACTTTTTTTTTTTTTTTTACTTTTAGACCTAGATTGGTACTCTAGCTTTCTTCTTATTTTTTTCTCTTACTTTACACCTCTGTCTCTATATTCTTCCTTGTGTGAAGGTATTCTCAACTTTATTTTCCAATATCTGCATGGAGTTTTTATATCTGCTTTCACATTTCAATTTCCAAGAGCTCTTTTTACTATCTGAATGATTGTTTTTACAATATCCTGTTCTTTTGCTCATGAATGCAACATCTTCTTCTGTGATTTTGAATATATTAATGTAGATGCTTTAAAATTTCTTCTCTTAGCATAATATCTTTCCTTCTAAATAGCTGTTTTCCCTGTTTCTTTTGGTCTTAATCTTTCATGCCAAGGATTTCCTGAATGTCTAGTGATCCTGTGCCATCTATTTATATTTAAGCACAGGCCTCTGAAAAACTGATGTGATGCTCTGAGCTAGTAGATGGGCTTTGTCAACTCTGGGCTTTACTGTAGAAGCATCTAAGGGAGTTCTCGGGGAATCATTAATGTCAGAGTCTTTAGCTCTTTCTTCTTGGGTGGATAGGATTCCCCAGAGGAATATTTCTTGTTTCCTGCCTGGAAGACATGGTCCTTGCTGCCAGCACTCTGGGAAAAGAGGGCTGGGGATTGCAGAGTTAAGTATGCAAGTACAGTACCACTCTTGAGCCTGGTAGGGGGTGATCCACCACCATGGGTTGCCCAGGACTAAGGAGTTTCCTGGGATTCAGGACTTTCAGTGCTAAAATCAGGATGGGACAGTTGATTATTTTAGATATTCTTTAAAGGACTCTCTCTGGCCCCTCTCTGGAGTGCCCTTCCCCAAGGTTAGGGGGACCTGCCCCTCATTCCTAGACCATACTTCAAAATTCTTGCCCAAATGACCTCAAATTTGTCTCCAGGAACTGTTTGGGCCTCTTGTCTCTAACCTTCTTATAATTCCACCCACCAGTGTACGTATCCATGAACCCATGCCATGAAGAATGAATGGCAGTTTGTGGAGATTTGATAGAGTTTGAACAGGAGGGCTGGGTCTCCACAGGTGCTCATTTGAGGCTTTGATAGTGATGTAAGGGACCAGGGTAGGAAAAGAAGGGAGAGTAGGCTAGGAGCCATGGCCCCACTTTGGGCTCTGCAAATGCCCAACAAAGGCCTGAGCCTTGCTGCTTTCACTGTGATAGTTACCCCATTCCCAACTGTGCCTAGAGCCCTCCAGTCAAAAGACCTCTCAATTACCTGCTCCTATGACTCACCTTCTTGTATTTTACGTATGGAAAGGGGCAATTGCCCAACTACATAGAGTGGACGATCGGATCTTAGAATCAAACCTCCTTAAGAGACTTCCAACCAATTGCCTATCTTGGCCACATCTTCATTCCCAATTCTAGGAATACCCAACCCTGATCATTAATTGGATTGCTTCTCATCTTCCGCCACTTCAGGTGTATAATTTAGCTTTCTTTAGTTTGCTAAGTCCCATTCCTCTCATTCATCCATTTCCCAGCTTCTAACATCCTGCAGTGTAGTTTCTTCCCCTGTCCTTTGTAGGTCTTATTCTTTTATAAAAAAAAATTGCTTAACTTATGTGTAAATGGGGCTTGGAGAGAGGGAAAGCAAATGTGTATATTCAATCACCCATTTTTGCTAGGAAGTTGAAATGTCAAAATATTTCCAGCAAAGGAGTAAACAGGAAGAAAAAGAATAAACTTGGGTAAGGGTGTGTGTGAGAAATTGGGAGAGAAACAGTCAATTCCCACTTGATCCACTAATGAAGCAATATCCTGAAACTACATGAGATAACATCTACCAGTCTGTTTGCTGCTAAATGTTTTATATCAGGCAAACATGCAGCTGCTCTGGAATAAGCTGAGAAAGCAAAGGGAATTGGGTTTCCTTCCAAGACATTATTTCCAACCTCTGCTGGGGATAAGCTATAGTGACTGTATTGCTTTATATATAGATGGAGGATAAAAGCAACTACAAGTTCTCAAATGGTGAGACACATATGTTTTCAAAAAAAAAATTTTTTAGGAGATTAAATGTTTTGGGATGGCATCAAAAAAGCAGACCATTGGGGCACCTGGGTGCCTCAGTCGGTTAAGCTTCCGACTTCGGCTCAGGTCATGATCTCACGGATCAGGAGTTCGAGCCCCACATCTGGCTCTGAGCTGACAGCTCAGAACTTGGAGCCTGCTTCAGATTCTGTCTCCCTCTCTCTCTGCCCCTCCCCTTCTTGCTCTCTCTCTCTCAAAAATAAAAAATAAAACAATAAAAAAATTTTTTTAATAAATAAAGAAAAAACATTAAAAAAAAAAAAAGCAGACCATGGCTTCACCTCAGCCTCTGTTCCTAGCCATGCTGCATTTCAGGGTAGTGAAGACTGTCGCTTGCATGTGCAAATATAGAACCCTCATGAGTGTGGAAGAACAGGACACTCCACTAGGGAGAATCTATGCATTCTCTACAGCCCATTTTTTTGGGGGGGTAGGGGGAATCAAGGTAGGCCCTGGCCCAACGAGCAACAGGTGTCGTCATCAAAGCCAAGCCAAGCCAGTGTTAGCTCAGAGAAAAGGCACTAACCTTGACTTTGTGCCTAATATGGACTCATGTAATGCATGATTTCATTGAAAACGTATAGTAACTCCATTCTACATGCAAGGAAATGGAAGGTCAGAGAGGGTAAGTAATTTACTCGTGGCCCATTGGCTGGTCAATGGATTCACACCAGTGAGTAGACTGACATCTCCTGGTTCTTGGCATCCTGCACGTTTATTGTTCTAATTGTGTGTTTGTTCCATATTAAGGAGCTCAGCCAATTGAAATCAAATGACGACATCTGATAAGAGTAGGGAATCTTTTCCTTCTTGGGCTTAGGATTTATTTTTAATCATTTTGGACCACTTTTAATCCAATTCTGTATACATATGCACCCCAAACTCACTGGATTAGGGTTTTTTTTTTCTTTTTCAGGAAAGGTGCTTAGATGTTATCTTTACTGCTGGAGCCCAACCGTCATACCAATAGCTGTTCAACTCAGGCCTTGAGAAGTATGTAATGACCAAGAAAGCTGGGCCTCAGGACTCCTGCAGCACAGCTCAGAGACTGCAGGATGAGGCAATTGTCCAGAGGAGAAGACACTTCTGAGCTGTTTGTAGCCGACTCTTGCAGCAGAGGGAGATGGATGCACACTGTGCAGCAAGCAAAGGGGGTCAGACCCTAATAGCATCCCCTCCTTGCCCTCATATAATGTGCGGTCAGCAGCCTAATTCAGCTCCTGCTTTTTTCTGATGGCTTTTTTCTCTCTGCTCCCATTACCAAAAAATTGACTTCATTTTTATTATTTGATTTTGTTCAATTTTACAAATAAAAAGTTGCTGAATATGATTTTAAAAACAGGACAAAACACCCATATGGCCATCATCCAGAATTAGAGATTGTTAATATTTGTTTGTGTTTACTTTGAGAAATAAATAAAACATTACATAGTCCCTCCCCATCAGAAATCCCCTGGACCCCATTACCTAACCTCCTCCCCAAAGGTAACAATAGTCAATGGGGGTATATTTCCATTCCATGAACAAAAGCTAGAATAGAATATATGTATGTTTTACTTACATATATGATGTCAAACACATCTTTCCTTTTTTTTACTTTATACTTTGAAGAGATAGCCATTTTATTTTTATATATTCATACATTTATGCACATAACAGGCATCCTTTTTGGCTGCTGTGTAGTATTTCAACATATAAATATGTCACACGTTATTCCTCCATTAATAGACATTTAGAGAGGCTAAATTTTCTATGAATATGAAAATATTGCAATAAACACTCTCATAATATCTGCTTATAGAAATATTCAAGCTAATGTGGATTCTTATAAGTGGAATTCTTGAGTCAAATGTTAAGCACATTTTCAATTTTATGCTGCAAAATTGCTCTCTAAAATGAGTACCACTTGGCATTCTTAGGGTAATTCTTGAAAGTTCCATTTTTTTCAATACTTTGTCAAGCTTGGTTTTAGCAAAGTTTAAAATGTTTCCCCATCGGATAAATGAAAATGGTATCTCCGCTTTTTTCCTCCCCCCCCCCCAATTTATAGAATGTTTGCTCATTCCATCACTCAGTTAATATTTATATGTCATTTATTATGGGTAGGTCCTCTTCTAGGCCAAAAGACCTAGCTCCCTTGGAGCTAATTGACAAAGACCTCAGCTTGGCTCCCTTGGAGTTTTTATTCCAGGGGAACTGAGGCAGACTGGAAATAAACTTAATGAAAGAACGAAGAAATTTCAGAAACATCCATGAGATTCCAGACAGTAAAGAAAATAAACACATGATGTGATCATAATAGTGAAGGAGCAGTAATTTATAGTATGCGATCAAGGAGAGACTCCCTGAGGAGGTGACATTTAAATGGAGACATGAATGACAAGAAGGAACCAACCATGCAGAAACTGTGGGTGGGGATTTGGGAAGAGAAAGCAGCAAGTGCAAAAGTTCTGAGGACACAGGTATGGAATGTTCTAAAAAAGGAATGAAAGCCTGGGTAGTTGTATCACAGTAAGAAAAAGGCAAGGAGATAAAAGATATCACAGGAACTTTTAGTTAATGCTAAGACTTTGACGTTAATCTAAGAGCAATATAAGGCTTTAGAGGGTGCAGAGGAGTGATGTAGTCTGATTTATTTGTTAAATATGTCATTGTATCTGCTGGGTGGAAAATGACCTTGGAAGGAAGAAGTAGGGAGATCGGGTGAAAAGGTCATTGAAACCATCCAGGTTAGAGATGACGGAAGCTTGGGCTAAGTTGTTAGCTGTGGAGATGAGGAGAAATGGGCAGATGCAGATATTCTTTGGAGAAAGAAGTGACAGGACTTTGTGATAGGCTAGACAGGGGCTGGAAGTTGGGAAAAATAATAAAAAATGGTTCCTTTGGCTTTGAACAACTGGGTGAGTGGTGGGACCATCAACTGAGGTAACCAAGACCAGAGGAAGTGGGAATGTGTGGGAATAATTGGTGCCGAATGCAAAGCCTCTTGGATAGCTGAATGTCCTGGCACTAATGCCTCTGGCAGGATATATAGTGCCCTGGTGACTTCCCCAAATCTTGTTAATCGGGGTGATGTTTCAGGGGAAATTATAGATCAGGGGTTAGCTACTGTATTATTCAAGATCTTGCTGGGAAACAGAACCCAATGCCAACTGTACAAGAGATTTTAATAAATAGATGGCTTACAGGGGTGTGGGTAGGGTTAAGGGAACCCACAGGGGGGTTACAGTGTCCAGAGGACTGGCAATGGTGGGAAGAAGTTGTCACCTTGGGTCGAGGCCTAAAAAGGTAAAGGGAGGAAGTGGTGTTAATGGAACCTAATGAGTGTAGGGGCCTGTTGGCAACCATTGCCACAAATGCAGCAAAATTAGGGAGGGAGCCAGAGGAATGGGTACTCTGACTTCTCTCTTTCCTCTACCATCCTGTGTCCTACTGCTATCTCCAAACTCTGACCAAAAGCTAGAAAACAATGAAGTCTGGGCCAGAAGTCCATAGGAATAGCTACCTCTTCCCCCAGGACACACAGCAAGGGTAGAGAAGAAAGAAAATGGATTTGGTTGAGAAAGAAAACGGGTAAATGGAGAATAACCTGCCAAGCAACCTATAGAATGTTTTCTGTAACATATTAGTAAGTCACTCCAGGGTCCCTTTCTGTGCTGGCTTTGGGGACATAATAGTTGACAAAATAATCTTTCCTCTCCCTTCTACCCACCCCACTCATCCTACTTGCGTTTATGAGACTCAGAGGGATGCCACTCACTACTCCCCCATTCCAATAAATGAACTCAGTGATTTCATTCAAAATGTTGAGTCTAGGAAAACCTGGGTGGCTCAGTCGGTTAAGCATCCAACTCTTGATTTTGGCTCAGGTCATGGTCTCAGGGTCGCAGGTTCAAGCCCCATGTCAGGCTCCAGGTTGACAGAGTGGATCCTGCTTGGGAGTCTCTTTCTCCCTCCCTCTCTGCTCCTCCCCTACTCACACATGTGCACTTCTCTCTCTCTCTCTTTCAAAATAAATAAACATTAAAAAACAAAATGAAAACAAAATGTCAAGTCCATATGATCCTTCTTCATATCTGACTTCCTATCCAAAATAGTCACACCTTTGAACTTAAGAGCTTTCCATGGTTCTTTCTTAAATGAAGAAAATCCTATTTTTGATTTGTCTTCAAGGTCACCACCCACAATTTACCTTCAGCCATCATCCCCAGACATTTCTCTTGCTATTTCCCCAAAAGAACCCTAGATTAGGTCAGTCTGAAATACGTTCTTGTATGTTCTCCATCTTTCTGCCTTTACTTTTGCCCATGGCCACTTGTAAAACTTCTTACTTTTTAAGGGCCAAATGAAATGTTATTTAATCTGGTGGGCTTATTCTACTCAATTTCATTAGGCAGGAGCCTCTTGTCTTCCATGTGGCCAATGCCCTGTCACTCTTGACCACAATCAAGGACTGGGGGAAGGGTTAAAAAGAACATACACTGAGAGAGCCTGGTAGCTCACGTGTATTATCTCATTTATTTCTAGTCAACAATCCAATGGAATCAGAATTATCCTGATGAGGTAATTGATGCCCAGAAGGGCACGGCCTTTATTACATGTGCATGACATCTGGTCTCACACTAGGCTAATGATCTCCCATTTTTCAGATGAGGAACTGAAACTCTGAGAAATTAAGTAATTAGCTCAAGAACTAATACCAAATAAGGCAGAGGCTAAATTCAAACTCAGCTCCGTGTCCCCAGGCTATGTATCACGGTCTCTCAGAACAGTGGAGAAAAATAAAATTACTGGTTGCCCTCTCTGGCCCAAGAACAGTGTTGAGGACTTTCATGTAACATCATGTCATTTAAACCTAACTAGAACCCTGGAAAGGAAGGACAACTAATGAAGAGAGAAAGCAGAGCACACAGAAAAAATCTGGACTCTAACAAAGAGTTGCTGATGGTTTTAGGTTAAGACCCTTGTCTCTAGCCCTAAATTAATTTGATCTGTTGATTAGATCACACTATGAAGATGAAGTTGTGAAGTTATATTTAAAAAAAAATGTCTACTTTATAGTTCTAAGCGATGGTCTTAATAGGTTTGGTAGTGGCAGGCCCTGGGAGAGAGTGAAAAGTAGGTACATTCTGGCTGCTGAAAAAAACAGTTTCCTCCCTTGAGGCCAACATCTTGACTGTTAATTTTTATTGAGTCTTTACCATTCACTCTTTTTTAAAATTTTTTATTTAATTTATTTTTTTAATTTGCATCTAAGTTAGCTAGCACATAGTGCAACAATGATTTCAGGGGTAGATTCCTTAATATCCCTTACCCATTTATCCCACCCCCCTCCCACACCCCCTCCAGAATCCTCTGTTGGTTCTCTATATTTAAGAGTCTCTTATTTTTTGTCCCCCTCCCCGTTTTTATATTATTTTTGCTTCCCTTCCCTTGTGTTCCCTTGTGTTCCCATCTGTTCTGTGTCTTAAAGTCCTCATATGAGTGAAATAATATGATATTTGTCTTTCTCTGATTTCACTTAGCATAATACTCTCTAATTCCATCCACATAGTTGCAAGTGGCAAGATTTCATTCCTTTTGATTGGCAAGTAATACTCCATTGTATATATATACCACATCTTCTTTATCCATTCATCCATCAATGGACATTTGGGCTCTTTCCATACTTTGGCTATTGTTGATAGTGCTGCTATAAACACTGGGGTGCATGTGTCGCTTTGAAACAGCATATCTGTATCCCTTGGATAAATACCTAGTAGTGCAATTGCTGGGTCATAGGGGTTACCATTTACTCTCTTGTCATGAATTATGAAGTGTATTTTTTTTTAATTTTTAATTTTATGTTTTCTTAAAGAGAGGGAGAGTACAAGTGAGGCCAGAGTAGGGCAGGGGAGAGACAGAGAGACAGAGAGAGAATCCCAAACAGGCTCCACGCTTAACATGGAGGCCAACACAGGGCCTGATCCTATGACCCTGGGATCATGACCTAAGCTGAAATCAACAGACACTGGATCCACTGAGCCACCCAGGTGCCCGATGAATTAGGAAGCTTAAAAAGTGCTTCACATGATTTCTTACCCTGACTTTTGTATTAAAATTTAGTAGCTTACTCAAACACATTCTGTGGGGAAACAAATATCCAGATTTTCTTGCCCCTTCACCTAATCTGATTCACACACACCCCTGCTCATACTCAGGTTGGTGTGACTTGCATCTTTATTCCCATTAATCTTTTCATTGTAATACTTGAATCTTGCCTTCCACCCACATTTTGCTTCTATGGTAGTTAAGCAAATATTCTGAGATCTACCTTCATTTTCTATACAGACAACAAGTTTACATAATCTTAAAATATCTAACTTCATCGCTATTTCCCTTGACTTACAAATAATCTATTGCAAATTCCTGTTCGATTTAGTCAGAGTTCTAAGAGAGAACAACACTCTTTTTCTGGATGATTCAATGAAAAGACTAAGGGTAGCATTCAAAGAACTAACGAGGAAGGATGAAGCAGGCAGATACTGGCAACACTGAGAAGTTGCTATCATCCATAGGTTTGAAAGGATGTGGGGCACCAATGATGTTACTGATGGAGCCATGAAAGATTAGGAGCTCCTGTAATTACTGATGGACTCAGTCATTTCCAGAACTGAAAAACTAAAGCTAACAGAGAGTAGGGAAGAAATGCTCTAAGCTCTTTTCTCCCCATGATCTCTGGAAGAGATTCCCATTGGCCAAATTCAAAAGGGTTTCTGAATGTCTTCACTCATTCATTCAACATAGATTTGTTAACTGCATTATTAAATTATGGGAAATACAAATAAATTTAAATATAAGAACAAACTTTTCTCTTAAGGAATGTATGATCTAGACATGAAAGAAGACATACTTGGCTAAATACACTTTGGAAACATTTTCTTGACTCTCTTATATTCTGTGGTGAGCCTCTCACGAAATTTATTTTTTTAATTTTTAATTTTTTTATATAATTTATCGTCAAGTTAGCTATCATACAGTGTATACGGTATGCTCTTGGTTTGGGGGGCAGATTCCCATGGTTCATCGCTTACATACAATACCCAGTGCTCATCCCAACACGTGCCCTCCTCAATGCCCATCACCCATTTTCCCCCTCCCCCACCCCCCATCAACCCTCAGTTTGTTCTCTGTATTTAAGGGTCTCTTATCGTTTGCTTTCCTCTCTGTTTGAAACTATTTTTTTCCCCTTTCCTTCCCCCATGGTCTTCTGTTAAGTTTCTCAAGTTCCACATATGAGTGAAATCATATGATATCTGTCTTTCTCTGCCTGACTTATTTCACTTAGCATAATATCCTCCAGTTCCATCTATGTTGTTGCAAATGGAAGGATTTTGGAAATTTGTTTTTATAAAAATATGTTGGTATTATCTCCTGTAATCTGTATCTAAACTTTATTGTGGATCACATTCTAGTCAGTGATGAAAACCTACATATCTGGTATGTTTTAGGGAGTTCAGTATCAATTTTGTTGATCTTGGAAACCTTCCAATAGCAGGAAACATTGTAGAAACTTGAGGGCAAATTTTTCAGGAACTTGAAATTCTTTCTTAGCTTGTATTCTTAAAAGTGCTATCATTATGTTGAGTTGGTATACCCCAGAAACAAGCCCTCCTAAACTAGCTTAGCTCTCCACAGAAAAGCCATCATTAAGTTATGGTTTAATACTTTAGGTTTAATTGAAGGTCAGTATGAGAAATAATCTTGTGAAACCTGTTTCTGCTTATGCTACAAAATTACATTATTTTATTTTATTTTTTTAATAAGAAATTTACTGTCAAATTGGTTTCCATACAACACCCAGTGCTCATCCCAACAGGTGCCCTCCTCAGTGCCCATCACCCACTTTCCCCTCCCTCCCACCTCTCATCAACCCTCAGTTTATTCTCAGTATTTAAGAGTCTCTTATAGTTTGCCTCCCTCCCTCTCTGTAACTTTTTTTCCCCCTTCCCCTCCCCCATGATCTTCTGTTAAGTTTCTCAGGATCTACATAAGAGTGAAAACATATGGTATCTGTCTTTCTCTGTATGACGTATTTCACTTAGCATAACACTCTCCAGTTCCATCCACATTGCTACAAAAGGCCATATTTCATTCTTTCTCATTGCCGAGTAGTATTCCATTGCATATATAAACCGCAACTTCTTTATCCATTCATCAGGTAATGGACATTTAGGCTCTTTCCATAATTTGGCTATTGTTGAAAGTGCTGCTATAAACATTGGGGTACAAGTGCCTCTATGCATCAGCACTCCTGCATCCCTTGGGTAAATTCCTAGCAGTGCTATTGCTGGTCATAGGGTAGGTCTATTTTTAATTTTTTGAGGAACCTCCACACTGCCTTCCAGAGCGGCTGCACCAGTTTGCATTCCCACCAACAGTGCAAGAGTGTTCCGTTTCTCCACATCCTCTCCAGCATCTATAGTCTCCTGATTTGTTCATTTTAGCCACTCTTACTGGTGTGAGGTGATATCTCAGTGTGGTTTTGATTTGTATTTCCCTGATGAGGAGTGACGTTGAGCACCTTTCACGTGCCTGTTGGCCATCTGGATGTCTTCTTTAGAGAAGTGTCTATTTGTGTCTTCTGCCCCAAAATTACATTTATAGATGGCATCTATTATATTCTGTGACGTTTCTTGTGTAAGAAGTCATATAACCTTCTAAAAGTTTCTCTAAAAATGAGGTTTCTAGTTTTGCATTCCTAATTACCATAATTGCTAAAGCAATGTCAATAAATCTGGTTTCTAGAACATGGCTATCATAAAATAATGGTTCCCCCATTCTTTTCAATATTTACTCATAACGACCTATTTTGTATCTTTGAAAAATATGTCACTGCACATTGTTTTTAGAAAAAGTGGAATATTAACGAAGAGCTAGAGTTAGCCAGAATATAAATAAGTCACAGAGATGTAAAGTACAGCAGAGGGAATATGGTCAATAATATTGGGTTTTTTTCTTGTAGTTTCATTGAGATATAATTGACATAAACACTGTAAGTTTAAAGGGTACAGTGTAATGATTTGTCATACCTATGTTGCAAAATGAATACCACAATAATTTTAGTTAATATCCATCACCTCATATAGTTACACATTTTTTCCTTTGTGACAACAACTTTTAGGATTTAGTCTCTTAGCAATTTTCAAATGTACCATACAGCAAAGCTAACGATAGTCATCATTTGTACATTACACCTCCAGTGCTTATTTATCTTATAACTGGAAGTCAAAAGGTAAAAACTTCTAGTTATAAGGCAATTCCTTTGAAGGGTTTTAATGAAAACATGTAATGGCTTAATGCTCAACAGACCTCGAATTGAAAGCTAGTTTTACCACTACCCAGAAGTAAAGTTTGAGCAAGTTTCTTAAGCTTTCAGATCCTAAATTTACTCCTCTTGTAAGGAATTAATCTATCTACTGATTGGTAGGCACCAATACTACAGAATATAGTAAATAATACTGTAATAACTGTATGGTGACAGAGGGTAACTAACTTATCGTGGTGATCATTTTATAATGTATGTAAATGTTGAATTACTATGTTGTATACCTAAAACTAATAAAATATTGCATGTCAACTATGCTTCAATAAAAAAGTATTATTTATGATGAGATAGTTAATTAAGCCAAACAGCAATAGAAGAATTAAATAACCACATAGGACATAAAAATGTGTACATATGTATTCATATGCATATATGCACAAAGATATGCGTTTATTTGCATATGTGTGTAAATATATGTGTACATATTGCACAATATATACAAAGGGAAAAATATGCAGTGAGTGATAAAGACAATTCATGAAATGAATCATAGGAGAAAAGTCACAATGTCCTGAAGAGGGCAGTTAGGGCTTCATTCATTTATTAATGAATTTATTAATTCCACAAACATTTATTAATGCGCTATATAATATGCACTTCTATGTGGTAGGCACTGGTCTAGATGATACAAAGTTGCATGAGGCAATAGCTCTGTTCTCAAGGGGTTTCCAGTCCAGTGGGACAGGGTATGTTGGGCAGACAAGTAAATTTATTATAGGAGTATGTTATAAGAGGAGCACTCTGGATGCTAATGAGATTCCAAAGCTGGCACTCAAAGCATGGGAGGGATTTAGGTAGACAGAAAGGCCATTCCATAGAACAGTCACCATTGAAACAAGGGTGGAGATCAGGAGAATGAGGGAGTAGATTTGAAGACAGCATGCATACTAGTATGTCTAGAAGAGAGTGTTAATAGAAAGTCCTGAATAGGTATTTTACCCTAGTAAAAAGTCTATACCCAGTGTTAATTTTATATTCCTCTGAACTATTTTCTGTCACCTTGTTGTCAACTTTTATATATAATTATTAAAAGATAACTCTTAGTACAAGACTGTGCGAGAGTGCAAAATGGCCCAGATTCTCCCCACCCCCACCCCCAAATCCAAACCCTTTACAGTGTAAGCTTACAGCTCCCCCTAAGGACAGGTGAAAGCTATTCCTTCCACTCTTATCTGGGGCTGACCTGACTTCTTTGGGCCAATATAGTATAGAGGAAGTTATAGTGTGCCAGGTCTGAGGCTCAAGTAAACTTGTGTACTTTTTTCTCTCTTTGGCAACTCTGCCTTTCCATGGGAACAAGTCCTATCTAGCCTGCTGGAGGTTGACAGGGCCATGAGAAGCAGTAATAAATCATCCCAGTCAAGATCTTCAATGTGTCAAAGAGTATAGCAACAATCAATCAACTACCTAGCAGACCAACAACTGACCAGGATGAATGAGGGATCCCCACCAAGCCCAGTTCAGATGGGCAAAACCACCCAGTTGACCTGAAGATTCATAAGAATTGATTAATGGCTGATGTTTTATATCACTAAGTATTGAGGCATTTTATTATGCAGCAATAGCTAACCAAAGGAATTCGGGGCGGGGGGTGGGGGGAGAAGGAATCAAGGTATTATAGAAACATAAGGGAAAAAGGGAATAAAGTACCCTCACAGAGGCTAAGAGACTTCCTTTCTCAGCTCTATTGTTAACTGACTAGTGCCTCTGAGTAATTTATGTAAGCTCTTTGGACTTTGTTTTCATATCTGTGGTTTAGATAAGAGTATTTCTGATTAAGGATGGAAGAATAAAAGCATTTGTCTTTCACTTCTCTCTTGAAACACACCAGAAAAAGAATAAACAGAGGGAAATATTCCATCTACAAAGAGAAGAGGATACCCAAAAGAATTGAAAACATGTTCATGCAAAAGTTTGTACACTAAGTTCATAGCATCACTATTCATAGCAGCCTAAAAGTGGAAACAACCCAAATGTCCATCAGAAAATTACTGGATGAAGAACATGTGGTATATCCACACAATGAGGTATTATTTGGCAATAAAAATAAAGAACCGATTCATGCTGCAGCATGAATAACCCTGAAAACATGCAAAGTGAAGGAAGCCAGACAAAGAAGATCACATATTGTATGATTCCACTGATACAAAATGTCCAGAAAAAGCGGATCCATAGAAACAGTAGAGTAGTGGTTTTCAGGGACTTGGGGGCAGAGGCCTAAGGGAGTGATTGCTAATAGGTATAAAATTTCTTTTGGGGGTGATAAAATGTTCTGGAATTAGGCAGTGGTGATGGTTATACAACATCACAAATATACCAAACAACAATAACAGAATAAACCCTGAGTTTTATACTTCAAAAGGGTGAATTTTATGATATGTGAATTATATACCTAGTTTTAAAAATGTTTAAAAAATGGTGGGGAGGTCCCTGGTTGGCTCAGTCAGAAGACCATGCAACTCTTGATCTCAGGGTTGTGAGTTTGAGCTCCACATTGGGTATAGAAGTTAAAGTAAATAAACTAACTTTAAAAAATGTAAAAAAAAAAAAAAGTAAGAAAGAAAGAGAGAAAAAAGAAAAGAAAAAAGGAACTACAACCTCAAATCACAGACGAAGAAATATAATGCCCCAAGTATCAAGTCTACACTAAAATGACAACACATTACCACAGCTGTGATACCACATACAAGAATTTTGCTTGCTGTGCTAAAGAAAGAGACAGTGTGAATTTCAAATGAGAAATTCAATTTCTGGAATTTAGTTGAGCTTATACTACTTGTAAGGTCCAAGGACAAACATATTTCTTGAGAGGATGCTGGAAATAACAGATTGTATTAGAACTGCAGACTGTCCCAGAGCATTCTTTCCTCACTCCCCTACAATATTATCCCTCATATAGTTGTCTCCTGGCAAAATGAGTATTAATTAGGGACCAGCTTGAGATCTGTTCTCAGAGTTTAGCTAAGTTACTCCAGGGCACTGTTCCTCAACATCCATTCTGTTTGGTCAGATGGCCCCTCATGCAAGCACACATCCTGGATAGCAGCCCTCAGTGTTCTTATAAGCAAGTGAGTTCCTGATGTGATTTCCCCACAGTCCTTGTGATCAACGGTCTGCCTTGTTTTCCAGCACCTATATGCCTTGTGCACCCCTTAGATAAGAACTAGCAGATGAAATATTCATGCACCCCTTAGATAAGGCACCATGCTCTTTGGGTTTGAATTAACCAATTCAGCCTTAGCCTGGAAACCTTAAATCACTCCACCCACAGATCCTCATAGAAGCATGTGCCTCAGGATCTGCCTCACTCTGTGTCTGCACCCTGCCTTGACCTCACCATGAAGCTCTTCAAAGCATGCTGTGCTCTTTCTCCAGGGCCTGAGTAACAAACTTCTCTATTTCAATTGCTCTTGTGGCCTGTTGTTGAACAGCTTACCATTGGCACTCATGTTAATTTAACAAAGTGTGACACCTGTTGATAGACATTACCAAATAAAACTGAGTGAAGGAAAGAACACAAGTAAAAAAGATGAAAAAAGTACCCTGCAAGAGGAATCCTAGGGATGCATATAGTTTTCCATGTTTTAAAAGAAATGGTGTATACGGTGATGACTCAAAAAGGAAAGAAAAGAAAAAGAGAAAGAAAACCAGCCTGGAATCAAATAAAATATGCACAAGTTCAAGGATATTGCAAGACAACAGACGGAGATGAAAAATTACCTGGCTTAGTGTAAGGAAAAAATTGAAAAGAAATATAAAAGCATCATTGAAATGAAGGGCGTATTAGTATCGACAAAGTTGAAACATCACTACTAAAAATGTGATTAGGATCATGATGGACAGGTTTGAGAAAATCATACAAAACAAAATGGGAAAGAACAAAAAAAATGATTGTAGGTGTATAGATAGATAGGAAAGACATGCAAAGGAGATGAAGTGATGGCTGACACTGTATTAGTTTCCTATGGCTGTTGTAACAAGCTACCCAAATTTAGCAGCTTAAAACAACACAAATTTATTATCTTACGGTTCTGGAGGTCAGATGTCCAAAATGGGCTTCACTGATTTAAAAATCAAGGTGTCACTAGGTCTGCATTCCTTCTGGAAGCTCTAGGGCAGAATCATTTCCTTGCCTTTTCCAGATTTTAAAGGATGCCTGAATTATTTGGTTTGTGGCCCCTTCTTTCACCTTCAAATCCAGCAGTTATAGCAGCTTCAAATTTCTGACTCAGTTTCCATCCTTACACATCGTTCTCCAATTTTTTAAAGGACGCTTGTGATTAAACGGGGTTCACTTGGGTAATGTAGGAAAATCTCATCATCTCAAGATCCTTAATTAGATTTACTAAGATCCTTTTCCATGTAAAATAACAGATTCCAGGGATGAGGGTATGGGCATCTTCTGGGGTGAAAGGGACATTACTCTGCCTACCATACCACTCTGCCAACCAACATATATCCTGGTGAAATTTCAGAAGTTTAACAACAACAACAAAAATCACATGGGAATCACAGGCAGGAAGGGCAAGTGACATACAAAAGAAAAGTTAGTTTACCTCATAGTTTTCTCTGGAAATAATAACAGAAGACTAAAGTAATATTTATAAACTGCTGAGAAGAAAAAAGTGGGACTCAAGAGTTTTATACCCCCCACCCCCAGATTGTTCTTCAAATGTACAAACAAAACAAACACTTCAAGTATACAAGCCATCATGCCAGGAATTCTTTTTGGAAAAAGGAAATTCTTGAGGATGAAGTCCAGTCACTTCAGAGTTGAATAAAAATAACTCAGGAACAGAAAAAGTTAAATAAAATGACCGATGGTGTATTTGAATGCAATTAAGCATAAAACTAAGACCACAATGGTGCACTGAGGAAGCACACTTTTAGAGCGCCACCTAGAAGCCCTTTACCCAGATGCCCTAGAGGAGCCAAGTGCCCATTTCCCAGTTGCTGTGAATATTAGATGCTCATTAGTCATTTTACCAGCTGCTCCTTCTCCAGAGAATTGCACTCAATTCTTATAAGAGATGTCTTGCCGGGGAAGTTAGGTCTTCCACCATGCAACCAGGGACAAGTTTACAGCCAGTGACTGACCAACAAGGAAATCCACATTGTGATGTGGCTCTGCCATAGGATCGGGGTGAGCCTAGACCTTACTTAAGATCATATCCTTGCTATCCTGCTTCATCCGCTTTCTTACAGCCAGATTTTCCTGAAGAGGTCTCTCTTAATACATCACACACACATGGATCCCTTTCTCAGCCTCTGTTTTGGGCTTGACCTACATGCACTATGGTATGATAGTCCTGTACTCACTCTTTCTTCTCTTCCCTTGCTTTTCAAATATTTATCAATTCCTTATTGTGTGTGAGTCATTTGCTTTTATGCAGCCAATATCAGGAAGCCACAGTGAGACTGTTAGCACTCAATCTAATTACTTCTTTAAAAGTCAGTCTTGGTCAGCAGATCTTTACACCAACTTTTTTCTTTTTAATGTTTGTTTATTTTTGAGAGAGAGAGAGATAGAGAGCAAGTGGGAGAGGGGCAGAGAGAAAGAAAGACAGAGGATCTGCAGCAGGCTCTGTACTAACAGCACAGAGCCCAATGTGGGGTTCAAACTCACCAAGCCCAAGATCATGACCTGAGCCAAAGTCAGATGCTTAACCGACTAAGCCACCCCGGTGTCCCACCTACCAACTCTAAAACAATCTTGACTTATATTTTATTTGGTCAACCAACTTCACAATTCAGCAAAAATAGGAATGAAAAGAGAATTTCCATGCTTCCTGCAAGCAGGATCTTTATCCTTATGAGTAATCTATTCACAAAGCTCTTCTAAGATTCTATTGCATACACATACCCAGTACACTCTCTAACTCCAAGAAGTTAATATGAACTCATAACTCTAAGTTTTTTATGTCTGTCCTTACAAGCAGAAACAATACTTGAGGTTAAGGAAATAAAGCTGAATTGGGTTAATTAGCAAGTGTTATTAAGCAGCTAACTTTATGTGCCTTCTAGGATGGCTCATTTATTCACACTATACCGTAACAGAAAACTAAAGAATCTGTTATGGTACTTTTATAACTTATTATTTTGAAAGAGTTTAGGAGCTAAGAAGTGGCTTATCTGAGAATTTCTTTTTAATAGATTTAAGCTATTGAAATAACCACAAAACTACTGTACAACAGAGCTGCTCAGTAGAAAAGGAGAGTAAGGTGATAACAGTCAGACCACAAACTGTATTCCCCATACCTGTCAGGAGCGTGGTTAGCAAAATCTTCAGGACAGCAAAAGAGCAGATGGATGGAGTAGGCCAATAGATGGTGCTATCGCCATGTGGAATGTTCCGAAAAAGACAAAAGGAAAAACATGCTGTGGGAAAAATATTTGCCAGAAAGAACACAGTACAAAAACATAACCCTCGTTTCTGATTTCTTCAAGAGATGGTATTGTCATTTCTTCATCTTTCCTCTGAGCTTCAACCATCACTTATCATTAACCCATGGAGTTGAAGTGTTCAATTTTTGTGTCTCAGGCCAATGCTATAGCCACCATGTCCATTTCATACAGATGTTGTAAGGAAGGTTATGTATTCAGTAGATCTCTGATATTTCTCAACTGACTTGAAAACACATCTTAGCCCACATGCAGAAGTAAATACCCACTGCAACAGAGGGCTTTAAAAATAGAGGACACTGAAAATCTCTGGGTTGGGGTTGGGGTTGAGGGCATCTGATTTCTACAACTTTTGGTAGAATGATTCCACAGTAGTTTGGGGAAAAATTAGAATGAAAGAATTCTTTAACTTCCTAAAGTAAAATGATAGACAGGTTTTAGTAAACTTCTGTAAAATTTGAAATAGCTCTCAAAAGGAGCATTCATTGTGCTGGAGGAAAGAGGGCAATACAGGTAGTTAATAAATAGCAAAGAATAAACATTGTTTTGTGCACGGAGAATCAATTTTTTCTTTTTTTCTCTGATGGGATTTGTCATTTTTGTTTGTTTTCTGAAATCAGTCTTTATGGTTCGAAAAGAGGTCCAGGTGCAGAAAGGAAGTCACCTTGGGATAAAAATTTGACACAAATAATCAACAAAATTATGAAGATTTTACAACATTTGGCACACATTTTAAGACTGATTTGTGGAGACAAATTATTTTTGACTCTCATGGTCTCACAAGAAGATACTAGTCTCATCAAATCCAGTAAGCATCCTAAACCATTGCTACCCCTCAAAGAATCACAAAGAGAAACAAGTCATGTTGTACGGCAAAGTGAGAAATAAGAAATAACAAGTCATGCTTCGTGAAGCTTGTAAAGTTCTTTTTAGGCAATTGATAGTCTTGGCAACCTTTAGAGATAGGCAAGATAGCTAATGATGTTAGCTTACATTCATTGGCTACTTACAGAACTATTGGAGCATTTTACCACTATTAGCTCATGTAATCTTTGCAACAGTCAGATGAGGTGGGTCATATTATTGTCCTCCTTTCCTAGAGGAATACATTGAAGTACAGAAAAGATTGAGTAGCTTCTCAAATGTATACAAGTAGTAAACAGTATCACTGGAATTAAAACCCAGTGCTGACTCGTGCAATCACTCAATCTTTATTTTTAGAGATAAAAAGAGCATCGAAGTTTATATAATAAACTATTAAAGGTGGTATTGAATTTAGAGCTAAGGTCTTCCCTGAATTACATTCCATTTTGATTTGGACAACCCCAGACTTGTCAAAAATTACATCCCCCTGGAATACAAGTGTCATCTAGACCTACCAGTCCAACTGGTTTACCACGGATACTTCTCTGCACTTGACCAGTATGTTGTTTGGAATTTCATGCCCCCTATCTCTGTAGGGTCCCTCATAAATTGAGGTATCCTGCTCTCCCAGCAATCTTCCCAGACACAAGCTCTCGCTTGAGACGTTTACTATGGATGGCTTAATGCTGCCATCATGGATAAGTGGTGAGAGAGAGATCACTAGACTTTAAGATTCCAGACCTACCTCCATTCTGTCAAGAAAAGGAGAGGGTATGAGATCCCTTTGGGTATAGGCAAGTAGCATTGCTAAACGGCAGCATGCTCAGTCTCCAGTATTTTTCAAAGGACAAATAAAAAGGATAGGCCAGTAGTGCCCTAATCCAAATCTCAAGAAATGAGATAGCACTCTCATTGGCCAAAAGTTTGCTGACCTTGTTTTGGTTTATTCGTGTTTAGGTGGTTCCTACAGTTTCTATAGGGGATGGTGATTTTATTGGTCAGCTTAGACGGAGTTATGCTACAGTAACGAAAGACACCGTCTACAGTAACGAAAGATACTCAAACCTTAGTATCTTACAACAAAACTTTCTTCTTGCTCATATTATATTGTCAATCATAGGTTGGCTTTGGCTCTTCCGTCTGGAGCCTGCTTGAGTTGAATGAGCAGCCTCCATCAGGGACCTGCCAGCTCCCTGCCAGTGGGAAAAGAATGATGAAATCCCACAATGGTTCTTTGAGCTTTTACTCACAACTGGCATCTAGCATTTCTGACCACGTTTCATTGGCCAAAGAAAGTCACGTACCCATGTCAGTGGGCCTGGAAGATTTCATTCCCTTATAAGGGGTAAGAGTTACTTAATATTGGGAATAATAATACAATCATCAGACTTATTAAATTTTATTGGGCAGATTTAGGGAGTCTCCTATTTGAATAAATTAACAGGGTACAAATGCAAGCATGCTCTAGCAGCTTCAACTTAATGTCATGAAAGAAATATTAAAGAAGCCCCCACACTGAAGTTCCTCTCAACCTTTCCCGGCAGTAGTCATTTCAAGCTGTGGTAGTTGACTGGAGAGGGCAAACAGCAGAGCTCAGGGGGCTTCTAAGCCCAAAGTGCAATCACTCCTCCAGCACCAGCTTCACAGCATGGGCCAGGTCACACAGCTTCTTATCCTGTCACATTGGCAAATATCCCGGCCTCGCTTTTAACTCACAGCATTGCAATTCTTTTCAAGTACATTACCAGGACTTTATAAAGATTGATAGAGTGCTGGGAAGCCATTGGGTTGAAAGTCCAGATGTACATAAATCACGTCAGAGCATCATTTAATTCAGAATGTTTCTGCCCAAGTCATTATGGTTGGAAGTAGAGAGATTTATAGTGAGTCTTTGGGGATTTGCTGATCTGAAAGGCAAGCGATATTAAATGTATAATTTAGCTTCAGGACTCACTGCAGTAGTCTCCACTTGACTTAAACCTTGATTGCTGCTGATTTAAAATGTATTTTAAATAATTGGAAATATCTCTGGGGAAGCACCTTAGGATGAAGAGGTGAATGTGCTTTTTGGTGGTGGAAATGAAGATCTCATTTGCATAAAGAAAAAAACCTATCCACCAATAAACCTATATGTCAGCAAACCTCTTTATATAATAAAGCACTGTTCTCCACCATAACCTGTTCTAGATCTACTGATTTTTACATAAGTCTGTTTTAGGATAAGAACCCAAGATCCTTGTGTTTGATGAGAGAATTCCCCATATTCTTTTATCCTACATTTCAAATCATCCCAGTTTTCACACTGTGGGACATGAAAGGCTAGAATCCCAATTTATGCCTCCGGGTCTCATACTAGCCAGACACCTTTGAGTTTTAAGCCTACAAAGTTGGTGAGGTTTGCTCTAGTTTTCTCTGAGCCTTTCTGTATTCCTTTGTTTGAATCTCTTGATGTTCTCTGATGTCTCAATCTCCCTTTCCCCTTTCCTATCAAAACCTATTCCATGGGGCGCCTGGGGGGCTCAGTTAAGCATCTGACTCTTGGTTTCGGCACTTGTCATGATCTCCCGGTTGGTGGGTTCAAGCCCAGGTAGGCTCTGTCCTGGCAGTGCAGAGCCTGCTTGGGATTCTGTCTCACTCTATCTCTGTCCCTCCCCTGCTCGCTCTCTATCTCTCTCAGAAATAAACATTAAAAAAAACATTCTATAAATAAATTACTTTTATTAAAATCTTTCCAGTGGATCTCAATACCTCACTGACAGGAAATTATATCTCTTAGTTTAGGTCACAGCATGCAAATGTCAATTGAAAAAAAATGACATTTTAGCCAAAGGAATGATATTCAAATGGGAAAATAAAGATAATTAAAAGTCAGAGTGGGATATATTCCTTTCTTTTGTAAAATCATACAACGGAGAAAATTTAAAAGCAATGATTCAAAAGGACAGTTGATCTGTATTGATGTTACATTTCTGCTACTCCTCTGAAAAATTTATAGGAATTAAAAGAAAATTTTTTTAACGTTTATTTATTTTTGAGACAAAGAGAGACAGAGCATGAATGGGGGAGGGTCAGAGAGAGAGGGAGACACAGAATCTGAAACAGACTCCAGGTTCTGAGCTCTCAGCACAGAGCCCGATGCAGGGCTCTAACTCAGGGACCGCGAGATCATGACCTGAGCCAAAGTCGGACGCTTAACTGACTGAGCCACCCAGGCGCCCTGTATAGGATTTTTTTTTTAGTGTTTTATTTATTTTTGAGACAGAGAGAGATGAGCGTGAGCAGGGGAGAGGCAGAGAGAGAGACAGAATCTGAAGCAGGCTCCAGGCTCTGAGCTGTCAGCACAGAGCCCGATGCGGGGCTTGAACCCACAAACCGCCAGATCATGACCTGAGCCGAAGTCAGACGCTTAACTGACTGAGCCACCCAGGCGCCCCCATATAGGAATTTTTTGTATGACAAATTCTTAAGGGAAGAGAGGGTTCCTCCCCAGTGTGACCTGAAAATATACTATCAGGAAGGAAAGTCTAAGCTCGTATTTTCTCTAATTAATACTAAAATTAATTTTATTGTATATAATGAATGTGTCTGAGAAATTTTGAATATACACTTTCATTAAATGGTATATATAAATTTAGTCTGATTAAATATTCTTTCACTGTCATTATAATAGAAAGTTATTTGAAAATTTCCCTGACTTTGTTACTTCTCTAGCATTTTTTTGAAATCAGGAGGTTGCATTTACAAGATAATACTTAAAGGTGTTTGATTTTGAAGTTCTTTGTTGATTCTTTCAGCTAAGGACAAGCTTCTTTAGTAAAGCAAGTAAGGGCACCCAGGTTCATCTCTTTGTTAAACTGGAGTGCATGTGTATTATTTAAGCTACATACACCTGTATTAAGCATCACAATGCCATTATCTCTCATTATTTTACATTTATTGATTAGTCTGCAGAAAACTACCCAGTAATTCCTAACATAGAGTTTTAAGCTAAAAAATGCACTATTGATCATTATAAAACATTTTATTAATTTAACCTCCTTTCTCAATTATAATTACCTACCACTCCTTTCATTTTTCCTATAATTAAAAGATATGTTATGTTGTCTTGTTCCTTTTTTAAATTATTCTCTTCACTTTGTTCTTTTGATTTTTGCCTCCAGTAAACCAAACTAATCTATTCTTTAAAAAAAAGTATCATAATCTTTATCCTTTATTTGTATTTTATTAAATGTTTACTTAAAGAATTATAGATAGGGGTGCCTGGGTGGCTCTGTTGGTTAAGTGTCCAGCTTCAGCTCAGGTCATGATCTCACAGTTCATGAGTTTGAGGCCTGTGTTGGGCTCTGTGCTGACAGCTCAGAGCCTGGAGCCTGCTTTGGATTCCGTGTCTCCCTCTCTCTGCCCTTCCCCTGCATGCTCGCTCTCTCTCTCTCTCTCTCTCTCTCTCTCTAAAAAATAAATGAACATTTTTTTAAAATTAAAGAAAAGAATAATAGATAGACTTGTCAACAAAAGCTTGGACCATACAAAAGAGCACAAAATGAGCTACAAAAAAGAGCTACTTTCCAGAGAGAATTAATTTAACATTCTTTGGTTTGGGTTCTCTTGGTGATTAGCTCTAAAATTCTAGACCAGTGTTGTACAGGAGAAATATAATGTAGGCGACATTTAATTACTCTAATAGCTATATTTAAAAGGGTGAAATAATTTTAATGTTATATTTTATTTAATCCCATATAACCAAAATGTAATCATTTCACATATAGTAAATATAAAAATTATGAATGAACAATTTTAAGTTCTTTTTTTATGTTAAGCGTATTTAATACTTAGAGCACATATCAAATCAGACTAGCTACATTACAAATGTTCAAGAACCACTTGTGGTTGGTGGCCACCATGTTGGATATCACAGGTCCAGATAATATACATTTAATTTGTTATTTAGTAATTTTATTATTTAAAACATTTTTATTTTAGAGAGAGAGTGTGTGTGTGAGAGAGGGAGAGGGGCAGAGGGAGAGAGAGAGAGGGAGAGAGAGAAAGGGACAGAATCTTAAATGGGCTACATGCCCAGTGTAGAGTTCAAGTCAGGGCTCAATCCCACCATTCTGATATCGTGACCTGAGCTGAAATCAAGAGTCAGATGCCAAAGTGACTGAGCCACCCAGGCACCCCTGTTATTCAGCAATTTTAAATAGTATCTGTTGATTTCCTGCCATGAAAATGAAAATGTTAATACCTTCTACTACCCAATCTATCTTACAAATCTTGTTAAATTTATATTTTTAGCTCTGCCATTGGTCCTTTTTATTATTTGTAAAACCATACCAAATCTTTATTTCTTACACCAATAGTAGACCAGTATCCCTTGAATTTCAACTATGCAAAACGTGGAAATCCATATTCCCTCACCTCTCTTCATCTCCCTCACTATACCTCCAAACTTTTGTCAGTTTTATCATTACTTTTAAATTGTCAAGGGTTCTAACTTATACATTCTGCTATATCACTGTAGTAAATTATCTTATTGTGTATTAGGTTTCCAGAAATATAAAACTAGTAGATAGCATTGAGAATATTGAAAGTTTAGAAATATTCGTTAAGCCAAGGAATATGATTAACCATTTTGGAAATACATTCTCACACTCTTAATCTGTGCCACGTGGAGCAGAAGACTCTGAATATTAAGGACCAATAGATTCTTATTTCTCATATTCCATTACTCAGAATCACTCTTCAGTTTAGTTTGCTCCATTTGAGGACCACGGCTTCATCATTTAACTTTATGCATTTTCTTGGATTCTCTTATTACCTTTCATTTACCTTGTTAACTAAGAAATATCCTGGCCATTTGGTTTTTAGATCATCACACTTTTTAATCATGCCATTTAATACAGGAAGGTGACTGTCTTCTTAAAGACTTTCTCTGGTAGCCTACTAACTTCCTTTTCTAATTTGAATTTATTACCTGGCATGTCTGCTACTTAACTGTGGTTCTGGGATTTAATTCCATTTGCTCTATTGGTTAAATTCACAATTTTTTATATGCCAAGTATTCCTCTTTTTAAAAAGAGGTATTTTATAGGATTATATCCTCTAGTAATTTTTTTTCCAAACACATGTAGGAGAGGTAAACTTTCTGACTCTGCATGTTTGAAAATGGCTCTATTTTTCTTTCACATTGTACCAGCCTATTTTAAATTTCCAAGAAACATCAAACTTCTACAGTAGCCTTCCATGTTATGAATGCACAACATTAGTGCATTCCTATCCCTTGGAAGTCACAACCTAAGTGAATTGGTTACACACTTAGGGGATAAAATAAATCCCTGGGCTTCTCTCCACTACAATATTCATGGTGAAGTTATATCCCATACTTTACCTTTAGCCACTGTTTCATATCAGTTGCGAAATCAAAGTTTCATTATACAGCCCTCCTTGTAGATACTTGGAGGAATTACAACACACTTCAGCATGTTTTGAAATGGCCTTTTTCCTGCCCATATTTTACAAAGGCATAATTGCGTAGTGGGAGCCTTTGGAAATTTTTAAGTATCTTCTGTGAACGTGGAGCAATGCAGACATGCTGGCCAAGCTGATCATTTTCGTGGTGGATCTCACACTTGTTCTGGCCATTTTTGCTATCCTCTATGCTGTTTACTTAATAGCAACTGCAGGTATTTTCATCTTGGCCGTTTTCTATATTGTCAAAAGGATGAACAAAAATTGTGACTCCAGCAAGGACATCTGGGTGCTGGATTCCAGCACTGCTACCGGGAAACCATTTGCCAGCAACACAGGGGGAGTCAGGTCCAGGATGCTCCCTGTCCATCTTCCAGCAGCAAGAGGAGAGGCTTTCTTGCCCGAGAAGTGTGGTTCTGTCTTCTAGAGAGCAAGGAGCTATCTGTGGTGGAGGAGGCACATAGGAAGACCTGCCCACTCAACCAAGAGGTATCTTTTTTTAAATAATTTTTTAATGTTTATTTATTTTTGAGAGAGAGAGAGAGAGAGACAGGAGAGAGACAGATTGTGAGCTGGAGAGAGGCAGAGAGAGAGGGAGACACAGAATTGGATGCAGACTCCATGTCCTGAGCTGTCAGCAGAGAGCCCGATGCAGGGCTTGAACTCATGAACCGAAAGATCATGACCTGAGTTGAAGTCAGATGCTTAACAGACTCAGCCACCCAGGCTCCCCCAAGAGGTATCTTTTTAAATACATCCTGTCCCCCAAATTATATAAGCTGCTGGTTCCATTAATTCTGGGTTCGCCACCACTGAATGATACATTTTATTAAATAAAAGAAACATGGTGGTGGGCGGGGGTGGGGTGGGCCTGGGTGGCTCAGTGGGTTAAGCATCTGACTTCAGCTCAGGTCATGATCTCATGATTAATGAGTTCTGAGTTCCACTTCGGTGAGCTCAAGCTGCACTTCAGGTGAGCTTGAGCCCCACTTCTGGGGAGCATGAGCCCCACTTGGGGTAAAACATGAGCCCTGCTTTTCAGGTGAGCTCTCTCTCTCTCTCTTTCTATCTCTACCCCTCATGGGATTCTCTCTCTCTCCCTCTCTCTCTGTCCCTCACTCACCAGTGCCCTCTTTCTCTCAAAAGAAAAGAAAAGAGAAGAAAAGAAAAGAAATGAAACTTGCAGGGACTCCTGGGTGGCTCAGTTGGTTGAATGACCAACTTTTGATCTCAACTCAAGTCATGATCTCACAGTTTGAGATCAAGCCCCGTGTGGGGCTCTGCACTAACAGTGTGGAGTCTGCTTGGGATTCTCTCCCTCCCTCTCTCTCTCTCTCTCTGCCCCTCCCCTGCTCATGCTCCCTCCTCTCTCTTTCAGAATAAATAAACACACAAAAAAAATAAGAAACTAATGTATCATATTATATCTTATTCCTTAATGAATTTGGATCAACCAGTATATTTTCTTCTGCATGAGGTTATTTTTAAGATGAGCATGTGCAACATTCATTTTAATTATCCCTTCCGTGAATGAGCTCATACAAGTAACATGCATGTTCAGGGTGCAAAACAGAAAGCAAATGCTTCTTATCACTGCCCCCATTTTCAAAAATGGAGTTGGCAGCCTCCATAAGGACTATAAACCATTTTTTTTTTCAACTGCAAGTCTAATTTACCCAGTAAATCAGGGAATCCTACCTGTGCTATTTTCTCTCCCAAGCATCGGTTAGCCACAGGTCACAAGTAGTTGAAACTTTTGTTTTTGTTCTTCAGTTCTTGGTAGAAAAGGGAGTTTGAGAAAATGGCCATTCTTTCTATCTATGGGTTCTTTCCTTGACTCCAAGTGGTTGCCCTCAAGTGGACAATGTATTTTCAAAATGGTCCTTGGAGCAAAAGCAGTATTTGAAACATGTGAGATGACACACAGGAGGCTTCCTCTCTTTTAGGTTCGTGTTCTGGAACACTAGCGATTTTAAGGGGAAAAATTCATGCTGGTATAAGAATAATGCTCCAAACCCTGAAACTGGACTCCTTTGGAATTACTGGGGTGGCTTATTCTGTTTCACTGCTTTGGTCCAGTGGAAAGAGGGGGATCTGTTTTGTCATGGTTTTTGTCAGATAAATGGCCAACAGAGAGTCTGTTTGGGTGTTTATGGTATAAATCCAGATAATCCATGGCATAACTGTATTTTCTCAGGAGCAATATACAGCTAGTTTGCAGAAGACTGTGGTAAATTGACACAATGTTAGCCATTGTGATTACAGCTTCTTAACCAAGCCCTTGTCCTCATATTTCATCTCCATTGCCTTGTGGACTTTTGGCATCTAATTCTATTTCTTCCTGACAAACTGAAAAAAATCACTTTAGTCTCTATGTAAGATAAATGAACTCCTTACCAAAAAAAGTAGAATTTGACTCAATAAGGAGAAATAATGAGCTTAGTCCCATGAACAACAAATACTTAAACTTTTAGTAGATCTTAAGCATTCTTGCCACACACACACACAAAACAGAAGGAAAATATGTGAGGTGATATGTTAACCAGCTCGAGTGTGGTGATTACTCCAAGATGTATACATATATCAAAATATCAAGTTATATATCTTAAATATAGACTATATATTTAATATTGTAGGCTATTATATTGTAAATATATGCCATATATAAAACATCAAGTTGTACACATTAAATATATACAATTCCTTATCAATAAAGTGAAAAAAAGGAATAGGAAAAAAATTACAAATAAATTCAACAAGAAAGAAAAAAATATACTTTTAGAAAACAATGAATTAACTTTAGTTTAATAATGTTACCCATGTTTCAGTCATGGTGTTGGTTCAAGAGTATAGTAACTGCTCCACTGAAGAAACTGATAAATTTTGTTGAATGAGTTAAGGGATTTAAAAATAATCCTCCATTACATAGTTCCCAGTTTTATAACAAAGTGCAGTGTGGGTAACCTAGCTGGTGGGATGTGGGGTGTCCAACCAGACCACACTTTAAACTATTGCCCCTGAGTGCTGACCACCTGCATTCCATTTATAATCACAGAGGCGTTATTTTGTGAAATGCTTTTTCAATTCTAAGAAAACTCAACCATCATGAAATATCACAAAAGAGGTACACAGAGTATGCACGTATTTGTCTTCAAGTCTTAGTTCACTCAGCAACTTCTCTAGATGGCACAGAAGGATGAGAGCATGGTTAGGTCAATTTTGATTCAGAAGAGGCAGAAGAACAGGTCCTGAATATGAGGCATTGCCTGAAGTCAGGGATCCTAGAGAAGAACTGAGGGGCAGGGAGGAGGGAGAGGAGCGTGAAGAAGGGGGGAAAGACCATGACATGTGAACATGGGGTGTGATTAAACTGAAGGATACCAAGGCGAGCATAAAACGTTGCCTTGTATAGCTTTTGGATACTTCAAGAAACTTCTACACTCAACTGTGCTAGCATTCAGGGGTAATGAGCCACAGATGTACCCCAGCAAGGATTTCTTGCATGGTCTTTGCCATTTTTACCAGAGTTCTCTCATTTTCTGTGTGTTCCTGATGTAAAGGATTAGGTCAATGTTAATGATCTGATAAGAAAAGAAACCAAAAGTGCTTTACATTTTGAAGATCTTGAATATCTTGAGCCTCCACTGCACACCTGTCTTACAGGTGCTTTCAGAGAATTGCTGGCCCTGCAGGGTGTTGGGTTTGCCTTTCCAGATTTGTGCAGCTCCCTTGAGGTGCTTTTTGCATCCAGTGCTGTGACTATCCATTAGCCTCTATGTGGGTTCCAGAAAATTAGCTTTAGTTTAGCTGAATTCTAAATGCTATTAAGTGAGAATTCATTCCTAAGACCTATTATTTATCAACGATTCAACTAGGGCTCCTTTTAGCTTTATTTTATAGACTGTAGCAGCTCAGTCTTAAAATTCAAAAGGACCTTGAAAGTCTTTGGATACACTTCTCAGCCAATTAAGAAATACATTCTACAAAATCCCTGGAAGATGGTTGTTCAGGTCTGCTTAAACATTTTTCATGAGATGCATAAGACAGCCTGTTGTTAAGAAGTGCTTTATAACATCCAGTAGAAATCTGAGCCCCCACAACTGCCATATCTTTGTCCTATTTTTGCTCCATTAAGCAGTCTAGAAAATAGTTGACTAAGTACAATGACTTCACTGGAACCACAAATCCTAAGAAGAAAAAGGAGCTTCCCTCCTTATTTTCTACTTGCTACTCAAACCATGGAACAATGTTGCCCTTTGCAGTGCAAATAGCCCCATTTAAAACCATAACTTGTAAATAAATCTAGGATGTATTGTGTACTTTAATAGAGGAGTCTTAATTTGTCTTTTCTGACTTCTTGTACATATTTGTTAATCAAGAATTTTGAAATTCATTTCTTCGAAGCTTCCTGAAGTCTGGGAGAGTTGCCAATTTGCACTGCAGAGCAGCATTTTATTAGTGTATTCATAACTATTCAAATGTAATTTTAATGCACTGACCCAATTTCACAGCACATCAAAAATTTAATTCAACCCCAGATGACTCTCCAGATGTCCAATAATCTTCCAGTGGATGTTGTTGTTTAGAAGGTCAGATGAATTTGAACATTTTGGAAAAATTGGCAAACTTGTCAATACAAGTTATTTGTGTATGAATTCAGAAACAGCCACACTTCAAGTATGCTAATCACTACAGAATGAAGCCCCCTTTATCAAAGGTAGCTGAAAGTGGAGAATTGGGACAGGGTCCAGTCATCCCATTTCTGGTGATACTGGGACCAGCTAAAACCTATCTAGGGCTGGGAAAGGGAAGTCCCCATGGCCAGGATCCCTATGGTTTTGTTGCTAGGCTGGGGGCAGTTAGAATGCTAGAAGCCAAAGATTTTCTGGCTTTGTGGATGGCTGAGGGAAAGCAAGTTTTCACAACCTGCAAGACAAGAGTGCTCAAGTTTTGCAATGCATTCCTGGAATGCATCAACTCTTTTTTGTTTCTGCTTTTGGTGACATTGCTAACATTATATAAGTTTTCGAATCTGGGATTCCAATTAGGATCTTGACCACACTCGTTATTGGCAATTTGTGTCAAGTCGCTGCCCCTCTAGGCCTCTGTTCCCCTATCTGAAAAGAAGGAAATGTGAAACCAATGACTTGGAAGGCTCTTTCAAGTCTAAAATACTGTAAACTCTAGAGAATAACATGAGTTATAAATATGAAATGTGGTCAACCAAGATGGCAACTTGCATAGAGGATCTCTCAGCATCTCTCAAAATGCCTTTCTAATATCTGGGGGATTCATGAGATGTGAGAGCCCCCAAGGGACAAGGTGACAATTTTCAAGAGCATTTATAGAACTGAGGGAAAAACTCTTGGAATAAGTTTTCTTAGAGACCCAAAATGTATCCTGATGTTCCTATTGCACCACTTGCTTGTAAGTAAAGGGTGACATCACATGCACATCTGCATCCCATAGACATCAATTATCCCATTAGTTCCGACAGGCTGTCCAGACTTCTAAACCTGTGCATTCTTATTGTTACCTCTAAGCAAGGCATCTCTTTTGTGTTCTATATTGATCATGTACATTACTTTTCCTTCAGGATCTCAATTTGTTCATTCACAAAATAAATACATGGCATAAATAATACTAATCGCTACTCCTGGGCTAATATTATTATTTTAAGGGTTTATTGAATAGATGCTTATTGGTACTCACTGTACTAGACAGTTTGGCAAAACAAAGACATAGAATACATAACCTTTGACTTCAAATGGGTCCCTATTATGTTTCAATTTGAGGGAATCTATGAACTTGACATGAATTAGAAAACTCATGCAAAGTAATCAACTACTTAAAAAAATTTTAATACTTTTTTAAAAGTTACAATTTCAATAAAAGCTCCGAGTTCGCCAATTTTAATTTCTTCACTTTTAGTAGCCTGTGTTTTGAATAAGCAAAGGAATGCAGGTTATCCAGTTGATTTGCATTGTAAATCATCTTTGTGCCTTAGAAGACAGGCTTTGCTAAAAGTAAATGGATTGATTAGCAACAATTTCTTGAATATGGTGCCAAAAGCACAGACAAAAAATTAAACATAGACAAACTGGAGTACATAAAAATTTAGAAACTTCTGTGCATCAAAGACAGTTTGTGTCTGTGCACAAACAACAAATTGAAAAAGCAACCCAAGAGATGGGAGAAGATATTTGCAAATTATGTACCTGATAAAAGGTTAATACCCAAAATATATAAAGAACTTTTACAACTCAACACCACCAGTAAAACAACCTAATGATAAAACGAACAAAGGACTTGAGTAGACATTTCTCTAGAGAAGATATACATATGGTCAATAAGCACATGAAAAGATGCTCAATCTCACTAATTATTAGGCAAATGCATATCAAAGCTACAGTGAGATACCACCTCACACTCATTGGAATCGCTACTATTAAAAACCAGAAAATAACAAGTGTTAGTAGAGGTGTGGAGAAATCAGACCCCTTGTACACTGTGGATGGGAATGTAAAATGGTGTGGCCACTATAGAAAAACAGCATGATAGTTCCTCACAAAAGCAAAAATCGAATTACTGTATGATCCAGCAATTCAACTTCTGGGTATTATACCCCCCAAAATCGAAAGCAGGGCCTCAGAGAGATATCCATATACCCATGCTCCTGTCACTAATGAACATGAGGTCTGCCCCATTGATTGACTAGCTCCTCATGATGAATTCAATGCTGGTAGTCCCCACCATGGAAATTCTACAAATAAGTACTGTATATTCTTAGGTAAATTGAAAATGATTCATAGCAGGTTTCAGCAGCATTTATTAGATTTGCTTTCAGTCTTAAACGAGATAAGTCAATAATTCACTTGGTGCTCAGATGTAGTTAATTGTTAGGAAGGCTATTCAAATACTTTAGAGAAAATATAATTAACTCAATTAACTTAATTAACTGAAGGCCTCATTTGAAGGCTCCTATCGATAAAGACCAAGCGGGGACAACAGAGAACAATTGCAGGATATTTACTCTGTGATTGTTCTTATTCAAGACACTCAAATGAGGTGACAATCGTATTTCCAGAGGTTCAGGTTCATGATTTCCTTTGGGAATTAAGCCATCTGCTGCAAATGTCCACCTCTGAGTTATCCACATAGCAGTCCAGCCCATTCCTCATATTGCCTCATGTATGCTAAGAGTCTTGGCACCAAACTGAAATCATGTTTTTCCTCTTCTGGGTGAGGAGCTATAGGAATAAACGCCATTTGAAGTCTTTGTTTACACATTGCTGCCAGAGTAATCTTGGTAAAGGATAATGTGGGTAGTTCTTTTTATGCTTGAAGACTTGATATAGCACCTACTCACCTGAATGAGAGTAATGTGAATATCATACTCTAGTAATCGTATCCTTCTAACCACTTAGCACCAATTATTCCACTGCAGGTTGGCTGAGACTCAGCTGATGTGGGCTGTACATGGCTGGGCTGGGCTGTAAGCTGTTACAGGTTGGGTCCATATCTGGTCTACAGGTCCCTCATTCTCCTTGGACTGGATGCCACTTGAAGTATGATCATCTCAAGAAGGACAGAGGGACACTTGTGGACACTAAGGAGTAGGTTGGAGTTGGCACACTGTCACTTTGAATCATATTCCTTTGGTCTAAGAATGTCACATGACATCAATGGAACAAGGAGGTACCCTCCTTCTTCCATGGGGGTCATGAGAGGGAGGAGTATTTGCTGAATAATTGAATAGACCCATGAGAATAACATTTGTATAATCAATAGCATTATCAATATTATTAATTGGTCCTTATTTGCTATGAAACAAAATGCAGATTTAACATTACCAAAGCGAAGTTTAATATAGGAGTTGAAATCCATGTGCTTTACTTTTTGAGATTTTCCATGATTCCAATTAGAAATAAATTGGGTCTATTTGCTAGAAAGAAGTGCTTAGAAGCTGAGTCTGCTCTTTCTGTGGCAGTTTCTCAAGGCTGGAAATTATTGCATTGTGTGTGCTCTGAACTCCTTCCTCAGCCTCCATCATCACTGCTGATGGCTCAGCTCCCCCACAAGGGTACATAGATTGGATCAAAGGTCAGTGCTGTCTTGGTAAAACAGCTTTGGGGCAGGGGCTTTGGGGCAGGCAACATCCTAGGTCTACCATAGAATGGCTCTGAACTTGGGCAAGTCATGTAAACTCACAAGTCTACAGTTTATTTAGTAAAATTTGCCCAAACTGACAAATAGGTTGCTGTATTGATTGAATGAGACAAAATATGGAAATATATTTCAAAATATTAACCAGAAAATACAGAGACTACAATCTCTGTGGGTTTTAGTTCTCTTCCACTGTGTTTATTTACTTAATTTCTCTTACTAGTCAAGAGTCACTGAGAGCAGAACAAAATTTTTCTCCTATGGATCAATAGTTAAATAACATTCTTATATTAATTAATTATTCTTAGAGATCACTGACAAAAATTGATTATAATAAAAATGACCAATTGGTGAATTATTTAAATTTGGTTTCAATAATATGGGTTACCACACTTGTTCCAAAATTTCCATTTCAGAATGTCACCTAACAGATATTGACCACAAAGGAGATAACTTATTGAAGCAAGTGATTTTTCTCATTTTGTTAAAAATGATAATTATTCCAATATATAACTGAAGTCTTATTAATATTTAATCAAGTAGCACTCTTAAAGTATTTAAGAATTGTCAGAATTCTGGGGCATCTGGGTGGCTCAGGCGGTTAAGCGTTCTCATGGTCTGTGAGTTTGAACCCTGCATCAGGCTCTGTGCTGACAGCTCAGCTTCAGACTCTGTCTCCCTCTCTCTGTGCTCCTTCCCCGCTCATACATACACTCTCTCTCCCTCTCTCTCTCTCTTTCAAAAATAAATAAACATTTTAAAAAATGAAGAATGTCAGAATTCCTCATTTCACTTTACATGTGGTTTGTTGAATAAGAAAATGTATGACTAATTCATACATTCTTAATATTTTTTTTCATCTCCAGTTTTGATTGCCAGCAGTTTTACCAAATAACATCTCTATGAAACACTATGATTTCAAGTCACTGTTGGTCTTGACAAGTTCAAAAGGAGCAAATAACAGATTTCTTTTAGAACAAGATTCATGTATCAGAGACAGGCCTGCCAAATTTAAGACAAATGAACTTGGGAAGGCTCTGTTCCTAAGGGTTATTCACTTCACAGCCAGGTTTATTTAACTGGAGACCACTTATAGTATGAATGAGAAAAATAATATAAACATAACTTTTGTGGAATCATGGGATAGTTCATATGCTCACACATCTCAAATATGTAAATTAATCATTAAAAAAAAGAACAATTTCTGAAAATGGACATGACTATAAAAAAAACCATCAGTAGCTGTATAAAATCCATCTTGCTTATATTATACTAGTGTTTTATAAACACCAGTATATGGATAAATATTAATTTTCTCCAGTTCCTTTACTCTGAAATGTTATAGATGCTGGCAAAATTCTTGAGTTGCCACATAAACATTTTTAATACTCCCAGAGTTAGGAAAACCTCAAAACTCCAACATGGAAATGCTGACATCAGGATATAAGATAACACATTTTAAAAGCCTCCAAATGAATTGCTGCATGATAGGCTTCATTCCATTGTTTTAAATGGGATGAAATAGTCTTCCTTTAATTTTTTATTTTTTTGTATTCTTTTCAATGAAGAATGCTTAAGCTCCTAAGAAAGCCTGAGGTGCATGAAATAGAGGATACGAATGCAAAAAGATTTTAATTCTAAGTAGTAGCATATCAATCAATGGCTAATGTGTTTCAATTCTTCAATCTTTCAATGCTCTTTGCACTGTGACTTTACAATCCCCATCAGAAGGTGCTGTGTCTGTTTTCCCATTTCCTTAATCTGGGCTGGTCTTTGGACTTGGTTCAGCTAATAGAACATGTTGGAAGGGAGCCAGTTCCTGGTCTATACGTTGCGGGACCTCCCCACTTCCACACTCTCTCTTGGACTACTGCCAGCATCTTGGGAAAAAGCCCCTGCCAGTCTGCTAGAGGATGAGCTCATGTATACAGCAGGGCCCTATTGTCCTAGCTAAGGCCATACTAGACCCGCCTATAGCCGGTGACTCCCAAACATGGTGAGAGGGCCCACCTGTCTCACCCACACCTGACCACAGATGTGTAAGGGAATCCTGTGAGACCAGAAGACCCACCTTGCTGGCTCATAAACCTTTGAACAGTAATACCTACTTACTATTGTTTAGCTACTACTTTTGGGCTACTCTAACTCATGTTGAGAATGCAGTTTCTTAGAAGATCTAAATGTTTTTTGTTTTCGTTTTTATTTTTGGTTTTTGTTTTATTTACAGAAGTTGTTTTCATGCTAGATTTGCTCAAATTCACATTGTTTTTGTAGTTCTGAGGAGAATTCATTGGCTTAAGGCTGTTTTCACAGAAACTCACGTGTGATGTAATTTTGTCCTGTATCTTAGGCTACTAGAAGCCTGATCATGCCACTGGCAAAGAAGTAGCCAAATAATTTCAAAAGGTGAAGAATCCAAATCCCGTCCTTAAAAAAAAAAATTAAAAATTAAAAAAAAGAAAGTTTAGTAAAACGAGTATTAGTTTGTGGATTTTTTTAAATGTTCATTTATTTATTTTGAGAGAGTGGGGGAGGGGCAGAGCAAGAGGAGAGAGAGGATCCCAAGCAGGATCCACACTCGCAGCATAAAGCCCGATGTGGGGCTCAAACTCATGAAACCATAAGATCAGGACCTGAGCCGAGATCAAGAGTTGGATGCTTAATGGACTGAGCCACACCAGTGCCTCTTAGTTTGTGGATTTAAAGGCTGGTTCAGTTGAACTCACAGTAATGAAAGCAGAAAAGATGTCAAGAAGACAGAATTAAGTCTGAATATAATTTTTCTCTCAAAATGTCAACATGTATATTAAAATGTATACAAAATTATGACAGGTTGGGTAAACAGCAACAAATACATGTTGTATAAAATACAGATAATATGAGGGAATACAGAAAAGGCAAACTTTTAAGGGATGAACAAATCCAGACCAAGAAAACATTAATAAAAAGTTCAAGGTGTGATATAAATATTAGAGAAGTTCAAATTTAAAGAAGAGAAGTCTGAAAGAGACAAAACACAGAAGACAAAAAGTCTAATCCACAGCAATAATTACCTAAGTAATAAGATAGCAGAAAATGTTAAACAATAAATATCATAACAAAAAAAAGTGAACCATGAACTGTAAGAAATGCTAGGAAACAAAATAGATCATAGATACGTAATAATATGAAGTTCTGAACAAAATAATTGAAGCTAAAGTAATAAAATATATAAAAAGCTATATCCTAATAACAAGTAATATACTTTATTTCAATCAGTCATATTTACAAAAAAATTTTGTATGAATTAGAATGAAAAGTAGAAATAATATTAGACTATGCTCAAGATGTGCGCGCGCACACACACACACACACACAATAAAACTAATAATAACCAAAATTAAAGAGAAAAGCTGCAACTACCTACAATCTTAAAATTTTTCTTCAGGAAAACGTCTGGGAGCAAAGAAGTAATCAGAATTGAAATCGCAGAGTATTTCCAAGGTTATTATAATTAAAACACTGAACATTGAAACTTAAAAGCTGAGAAAAATACATAGCCTTACATAACTATGAAACTAACATGAAAGAATAAAAGCAAAAGAATCAACTATGGAAGGTCCAAAGTTAGAAAGATTAACAACATAAATTTAAGGAAAAAAATAACAAAGATACAAAGAAACTTAATGAACTAGAAAACAGAAAAAAGGTGGCTACATAAATTGAAAAGCAAGTAAAGAGGGGCAAAATAGTAATACAACAGGTAACTTACTGCTGAACCTAATTAAGGAAGGAGAAAATACAATACTGACATTTTAAAATAGAGAATCAAAAACACAGAGGTGCTTCAAACTACCCAAAATATTTTGCAAACTGCATTAAACTAAAAAAAATTTTCATTTCATCTCCTTTTGAGTCATGACCATATACTATTGTGTTTTTGCTTTCTAATGTGAGAGAATGCATGCACGTGCCACTGGAGGAGAGGGGCAACGGGGAGAGCAAGAGTAAAAATCTTAAGCAGGCTACACACTCAGTGTGGAGCCCAATGCCAGGCTCAATCCCACGACACTGGGATCATGACCTGAGCTGAAATCAAGAGTCAGATGTTCAACCAACTGAGCCACCCATGCCCCTATACTATTGTTTTGAATCTTCTGGGTTCCATGGGTAGGGTGCACAGGTTGGAGGTCAAGAAGTCAGGTGTGATAGGGGTTTGGGGGGAATGGAGATTGGAGGAAAAGGACCCAGAGACCATATTTTGGGCAAGGATCATCTGGAAGCAGGAATGGGCTGAAGGAGGTGGTGGCTAGCTAGGTGTCAGCAGCCAAGCCAAGGCAGGGAAGGAGAGAGCCCATAACAGAGAACGTGCATGAAAATGGGTCTATCCAGCAAAGGGGCCTGCAGCAGGGTTATTTTTGCCGCCTCATCTTTCGGTACACTTCCCCAAGTACCCCATTGGCCATCTCTCAGAATCTTTCATAGTTTTTTTTTTAATTTATTTTCTTTATGTTTATTTATTTTGAGAGAGAGAGAGAGAGAGAGTGCACGTGCGCACATAAGCAGCAGAGGGGCAGAGAGAAGGAGAGACAGAATCCTAAGCAGGCTCCACACCATCAGCAAGCGCAGAGCCTGATGCAGGGCTCCAGCTCACAAACCCGGAGATCATGACCTGATCTGAGATCAAGAGTCAGACACTTAACTGACTGAGCCACCCAGGTGCCCCTCTCTCATAGTTCTAAAATGCACTATGTGTGTTTGTTTTCCAATATTTACTTAGACTTATTTTGTAACAAATATCTGAATGAGATCTATTTAACATAATTTTTATTTTTTTTTATTTTTTTTTATTTTTTTTTAAATTTTTTTTTTTCAACATTTTTTAATTTATTTTTGGGACAGAGAGAGACAGAGCATGAACGGGGGAGGGGCAGAGAGAGAGGGAGACACAGAATCGGAAACAGGCTCCAGGCTCCGAGCCATCAGCCCAGAGCCTGATGCGGGGCTCGAACTCACAGACCGTGAGATCGTGACCTGGCTGAAGTCGGACGCTTAACCGACTGCGCCACCCAGGCGCCCCCTATTTAACATAATTTTTAACATGACTTGATTTGGTACTCCTGGTTTTGGAAATGCATATTACACGAAAAGGAGGGTCTAAACCTCTTTGTTCCCTCAGCAGGAAATTAGAAAGGGCAGGTTCCTCTGAAAGAAGCAATGTTTTGTTTCTTCCTTTGAAAGTGCATTTTAACCAAGCCGAATAGATGCTAAGCAGTTGGTCAGTAATTTGACACTGAAGAGCAATACACAATTTGTATCTTATTTCCAGTTTCCCACAATGAGTGTTAATTCCTCCCTGCTTTTGCTTTTGCTATTTTTCATGAGCAGGACATTTACTGATTTCTTCTCTACTTGGTAAACTCCAAACCAGGTTCAAACTAAAAAACAAAGTTTTACATTTAAACTAAAACACCTCCATTTTAGTGAAGGTTTTCCTGGTAACCCCAGGCAAAATAAACCCCTACTTCTGTGAGTTCATATTGTTTTGTTCTTAAGCATGGCACTAATTTTGTATTGTATTTACAGTCCGGTCTCTTACTAAGCCACAAGCTCTTCAAAGGTCCAGTGAAGGAACCTGCAGCCCCTCAAATGTTATAGATTTTAACATTAAGATAAATGCATTTGAAATTAAATACTTAAATTTTGTATTTTTTTATTTTTTTTAATATTTTTAAAAAATATTTATTTATTTTTAAGAGAGAGAGACAGACAGAGTGTGAGCAGGGGAGGGGCAGAGAGAGAGGGAGACAGAGAATCCAAAGCAGGCTCCAGGCTCTGAGCTGTCAGCACAGAGCCCAATATGGGGCTCAAACCCACAAACCATGAGATCACAACCTGAGATAAAGTCGGATGCTTAACTGACTGAACCACCCAGGCACCCCAAATACTTAAATATATGTACATGTTCAATTTTTCATTGCAGTAGTGGTAATGGTACCTGGTTTTGCTAGATCTACTCCAAATTTTAGTCAATTAAAAGAGTTTTAATGTTTCAAGGTGATTATCTTTCCAGAGGGAATAATTATTCTCTATTATGATTATTAATTAGATTTTCCAATTGGGTTTGATTGAAGAGAGCCACATTTTTAAATATGCCAGTTCACTCCTCATTTTATCTAGCACGTGAATACATAGGACTATATTTGGATTCCAAATAAGTAATGAGAAAAGAGAAGCATTCAGTGTTTGAAAAGAATGAATTACACCACCCCAAGGTGATCTGTTTGTCTGCCATGATAACTAATGCAGCGTTCCCTGATAACCAAGAGGAATAAGAAATACCTTACAAATACACCATATTTAAAATAACCTATATTTTAATAACCTACTCCGACATGGATTTTTATTTTCTTGGAGAGCTAATCAATGATTTTGCCCCCAAATTGTATCACGTTTGTTCATTTAATTTTTCAATCAATAGTCATTCATTAGATACCTGTCACTTTAGCAGGCACTATATGCTAAAGACACATAAATAGCACAGGCAAATGTTTTAAAAAGTAAAATTATGTTATGCATTCATCACTGCCTTGATCCCCAAGAAAACATATAGCTTATCCTTGAAGAAAAAAATGCAATTACATTATATACTTGAAATGGATATAATGTTATTTGTCAATTATATTTCAATTAAAAAAAGAGAGAGAAAGAAAAATCCGCAGGTTCTCTGTATAGGGTATGGCTCTTAGCTTTCCCAACAGCTAATAATGGTTTATTTTTTCATTTTTTTTTTTAACTTTGGGACAGTGAGACACAATTTGCCTCATAATCATAGCAAATATGGAAACAACGCCAGCAAGCATTTCCTAAGGATGAGCATGCACGTTTTGTTGAACTCATTGATTCCAGTTGGGTAAGAGTGTTTCTTCATGGTGAAAGAAATAGGCTCTCCCATTAGGGCCGATGTCACAGAGCAGGTAGGGACAGGTCTCAGGCTCACAGTTACAAGGCCTCATACTTAGATTCTGTGATCCCCACCGGAGTTTACATGTACAGTCACAAAAGGAAGCTAAAGGGTTAAAAGATAATGCCCCATGAATTCTTGAAAGTAAATATTGAAAATACACCCCAATGTTTAACCCAATTTCATCCTTTATTCATTTCTCTTCTTTTTTTCCAGCATGCTAGATACCTTAAAAGGTAAAAATGACATGAGGATAGGGGCGCCTGGGTGGCTCAGGCGGTTAAGCGGCCGACTTCGGCTCAGGTCAGGATCTGGCGGTCCGTGAGTTCGAGCCCCGCGTCGGGCTCTGTGCTGACAGCTCAGAACCTGGAGCCTGTTTCAGATTCTGTGTCTCCCTCTCTCTCTGACCCTCCCCCGTTCATGCTCTGTCTCCCTCTGTCTCAAACATAAATAAACGTTAAAAAAAAATTTAAAAAAAATGACATGAGGATAAAAGGGAATATGGCAGCGGTACTGTATTAGCGTTGTATAGTGACAGGTGGTCACTATACTTGTGAACATAATATAACATATAGACTTGTTGAATCACTATGTTGTACACCTGAAATTCCTGTATGTTGTGTGTCAACTACACTTCAATTTTTTAGAAAAAGTTTTCATCAAAAAAAAAAAAAAGTGAAAATGTCCTAGAACTCTTTCAATCTCTAAGAGACCCTACTTTTCAATAAAAATTAAGGTTTTGGCTAAATTATTTGAACCATGATTCTGGCTCAGCATTCTCATTGCCTTCTTAAATCCCTTCTTAAATCCCTTCTTAAAAATCAAAGCTCTGGGAAAAACAAGCCAATACATAGAGCTCTCAAATGTATCCCTCAATAGAGTGCCATAAAATACTTTAAGATAGTATTTACTTAAAATTTATGCCCCTTGGGTCACAGAAAACACACTCTCATATCCTTTCTCTTATTTTTATTTATTTATTTATTTATTTATTTATTTATTTATTTATTTATTTATTTTCCTTTCTAAATGCCATTAAGATGAAATGAGAGGGACGCCTGGGTGGCTCAGTTGGTTGAGCGCCCATCTTAGGCTTGGGTCATGATCTCATGGTTCATGGGTTCGAGCCCCACATTGGGCTCTGTGCTTACAGCTCAGAGCCTGGAGCCTGCTTCCGATTCTGTGTCTCCCTCTCTCTGTGCCCCTCTTCTGCTCACATTCTGTCTTTCTTTCTCTCTCAAAAATAAATAAACATTAAAAAATTTAAAAAAAAAAAAGATGAAATGAGAATATGGGGTAGAATTCCAGGCCTTTCCTTGTTCCCAATTCCAGAGGTGCCATATATAAATACCCCCTTCCAAATTCACCCTTTATATCTTTTCACAAGTGTAATTACAAGGAGAAAATTTTTTATTTTATTCTCAAAGGGAGATTGAAACTCTAGAAGAGTTATAACTACAAACATGTAAGAGTATGTTTTTAAGTAAATGAATTTCATTGGTTCTCTCCTTATATTTCTTAAAATTTGAAAATACTAAAAAAAGGTCTACCATATTCTGACATTAAAAATAAAATTCTATGAAAGGAAGAAGTCAAAAAGCTGTTCTCATATCCCCTGCCCTTAAGGCAAATATCAAGAGCTTGATATTTGTTCTTCCCAACTTTCCTTTATGCTTATTCTGAAATATGTATGTACTTACAAAATATCAGGCTACACATATCAGATTAAACTTGACTGTTCCATTTAAAAATGTATGCCTCCTAGGTCATTATGTGTATACCTATTTACGATTGCTGAATATTAGCAACTTTTTTAATATTGGCAAATTTTTTTCCAGCTTGGTAGGTGGAGAATTTTACTTGGCATTTTGAAAAATTACCTATGAGTTTAATGTTGCTTATATTCCAAAATATCTTAATCTACGAATATAAAACATACTCAGAATTCAGATATTTCTCAGAAACCCTACAGCAGAGAATTGCTAAGAAGTTTTTCTTGAGCAACTGTTGGATTTTTTCTATTTTTAATTTATTTGGATTGCACACAGATTATGAAATTTATAAGCCTATCTTCTCGATCTAACTGTGCATTTTTTTTTTTTTGCTGAGAGGAAGATATTCAAAAGAAAAACCATAATTATTATTAAATTATACATTTATTTTGATATTATAACAATCAAACAGTAGATAAACTAAAAAGTCCTCATCCTTTCCGCATACCACTTCCCAGAGGCAGTTGCTGTGAACAGCTTGGTGTTTATTCTTTCTTTTTTTTAATTTTTTTTAAATTAAAAAAAAAATGTTTTATTTATTTTTGAGACAGAGAGAGACAGAGCATGAACAGGGGAGGGGCAGAAAGAGAGGGAGACACAGAATCCGAAGCAGGCTCCAGGCTCTGAGCTGTCAGCACAGAGCCCGATGTGGGGCTTGAACCCATGAACCGTGAGATCATGACCTGAGCTGAAGTCGGCCGCTTAACCGACTGAGCCACGCAGGCGCCCCTTGGTGTTTATTCTTATGAGCATTTTCTATGTATAGACCTATATCTATAGTTCATTTAATCTGTGTCTGTAAGCTCCATTGGTATCTGACTCTAATTACATATATCTCAGACACCAGCTTATTTCTTCCTCTTTAACAGCTATATAACATTTCACTGTATAAACATGCTGCAATTTTTAAATCATTTATTTGTGTTGATAGAAATTTAGGTAATTCCAGCTTTCATGTTTATATAAGATATTTCTTTGCAAACATGTAGGAATAGATCTTTACAGTAAATCTGTAAAGTGGAACTTTTTGGTCAAAATGTGTATGCCCACTGAAAAGTTAGTAGATGTGTCCTCCAAAAAGTTTATATCAATTCATATCCTTACCAGCATACATCAGGCTGGTTTCCCCTTCCCAAACCCTAACGTAATGCTGTCATTCATTACTCAATCTGATGGGTAGAAAAGAAATTCTATCTTAAAAAAAAACACACAGATTAAAAATTCTAAATATGGTTCAGCATCATTGAATATACTACTGGACATTTATCATTTGAACAATGTTCTTTCATTTCCCAAGAGACATACTCAGTATGTGACCATTAAAATGGCTCTAAGTTTCTAAAACCTAAAAGTTTTCTCTGTGGAGCAGTACACAAATGATCAGAGGCATGGAAAATGGACCATACTAACTAAAGATCCTTTAAACCTGTAACCCAGCTTGTTTTAGAAGAAGCAAAACGTATTTTTACTAGAAATTAATATTTCAAAATATATCAATATATATTCTAAAACCCAAGTACCATGGTCATCAGGTGTCTTGAAGAGTCCAATGTGTCAGATATAGCTAATTAAGGCCAAAGTTAGCTCTCTTAAACCTTGAAATTTTATAGCTATTGAAAACAGACAAGGGCTTTTCAAACTTTAAAGTGCTAATGCATCAACTGACGTCTTGTTCAAATGCAGATTTTGAATTCTACGGTGGGGCCCAGGATTTTGCATTTCTGTGCCACTGCTGCTGGTCTGAAGACCACACTACTGAGTTGGGAAGGCTTTAGACCTCAACCAGTTTAGCTCATTTTATAAACAGAAAAAATGATTAATACACCCTGATACCCACTTTTTTAACTTAAAGAAACACACAGAATTTCCTTAAGTGTTTTAAGCTAACGAACATCCTATTTGTGTGACATAAATAATATGTGAACAGACTTATGAATAATACAACATCTGTAGCTCTTAGAAAAGAAAACAATTAGGGATCACATGAATTATGTAATAATTTTTAACGTTTAATGTTTTGTTCTTTCTAGGTCATTCAAGCTGCTATCTACACATGAATAACAAAGAAATGCTCATAAACAAGCAGAAATACCCAGGAGGCACGAAGAGTTATAATACTTCAAAAATGTGCGTCTTGTGACAGCACAGCCACAGAAACGGTAGATTTTAGAACTCTAAAAACTCAACCTTGAAGAGATAAAAATGCTATCCGACAACACAGTACTGAAACTTAACGAAATGCCTCTGGAGCTTGAAATACCTAGAGCCGCCAAAATATTCAAGAATGAAACTGAAAAATGTTTCTTCAAAACGCCTTAGCTAACCAAACGTGAGCATATTTGCCATCATGGCAAAAGTGACTACTGCTTTTGCTGGTCTCAGCCTGGGCCAGGTGGGGCATCCTTCACTGTCTGACTGAAGACAGTGTGAAGGCCATGCTTCCTTCTACTCTGACCAGATGTGATTTGTCTCTCCACCATAACATCCTGTCAATAACCATACTTGCCACACATCACATTCTCTGTTTTACGTGCTTCAGTTATTTGTAGTTTTTCCTATTTCATCCTTAGCTTATTCTCTTTAAGTTTATTTGAGAGAGAGAGAGAGAGAGAGAGAGAGAGAGAGAGAGAGAGAGAGAGAACACACGAGTGCGAGTGCAGGGGAGAGGCAGAGAGAGAATCCCAAGCAGGCTTGGTGCTGCCAGCACAAAGCCTTGATGGGGCGCTCAAACCCACGAACCGTGAGATCATGACCTGAGCCAAACAAAGTCAGATGCTCAACCCATGGAGCCACCCAGGTGCCCCAATCCTTAGATTGTCCTTATGCTATAGCAGCTGCATCTCAGCTGCTCTGTATTGTCAACAGTGCCTACCCAAGTGCTGTGAATATTCATAAGCTTTTCTTAAATCCCCACAAAATCTACAGCCACAGGGATCAATGCTGTATAATCCAAGTAAAGATGAAAATGAATGAGGAGGACCGTCAGCTGAGGAATGAGCTTAACAGAGTTCTCAAAAATTCAACAAGAAGGAGATGATGTTCGAGTCCTAAGCATCTGTTCACATCTTTACTCATGGTTAATTCCTTAAGAGTAGTGAAATCAGTGGCTGAATCCTAATTTTAAGAATTCTAGTTCCCATCTTTGTTTATTGGAAGTGAAGATGAGACTCTGACAGTGTCAGGAGAGCAGTTGGGCTGAGAAGGTGTCAGAGGAGCCATTGGGAAAGGAGAAACATGGGAAGCTTGGCATCCTGGAATGTGGACCAGCACTGGATTCTCAGAAAGCTGAGCTGGACACAAGAGTGTGTATCAAGGAAGTTTACTTTGGGAAGTTTCATCCCAAGGAACTGGATTGAGAGACTGGAAAGAGGAATACAAGGAACATGTGTTATGAATCTCAACAAAACTGTGGGCAGTTGGGGCTTCATCCTCCAGGGGACACTCTGAGAAGGTGTGGAGCATACACTGCAAAGTTGTCCACCAGAAGGACAAGGAGAAACGATCCATCGGCTTTCTTTTCCCACTGGTCAAGAGTGATGGGAGGCAGGGGGATGATGGTGTTCATGACTTTGCACTTCCAGGATTGCCCGATTCAGAGTAGCTGAATGGTTTCTAGAAGTTATCTTTTTTTTAATGTTTATTTTATTTTTGAGAGAGAGTGCACTAGTGGGGGGGAGTGGCAGAGAGAGGAGGATGACAGGATCAGAAGCAGGCTCTGCACTGACAGCAGAGACCCCGATGCAGTGCCTGAACTCATGAACCATGAGATTGTGACCTGAGCTAAAGTCAGATGCTTAACCAACTGAGCCACCCAGGAGCCCCTCCAGGAAGTATCTTAAGAGATGTCAAAAGAAAAGGTCCAGAGCAGAAAGCAAAAGATAGATGTGGCCATTGATGTAGGGTGCTGGCAGGTGACACCTTCACCAAGCTGGGTGCTGTAAAAAGGCGGGCAGAGAGGATGTGATCTAAGACACAAGAGGGTGCTGACACAAGCTTGTAGAAGCACATGAGTCTAATGCAGATCTGTCTGCCCTGGAAATAATGATCACAGGTTGATAACCATCCCTTCTGAACAACAGTCTGTGAAGGGAGCCCAAAGACCAATAGGTAGCCAGAGAGAGAAACTAGATGGGGAGTGGAAGAAGCTAGGGCATTGGGAACATTGCCGTTGCCTAGAACCAAACTCCACCTTCTCTATGCTTCAAACATAGACGAACATGTAGGTTGGAGTTTTTCTTTCTCTCTCCTTATGTCTTTGATATTTGATTGCTACTTATTTTAACTTGCCAGCTCTAACAGAGAGCAATGCCATCTGCCAGCCATTTTTTATCTGCTCATTAAGTTACTTTAATGGCTTTAGGTGCTCTGAGTTTAGGGAAAGCTCTCAGCTTTTTCTGCTCATAACCAATCTTCGTTTGGGTTATTCCAAAAGCTGCCCCTGAGGAAAGGATGTGGGTCCAAGTGGTCTACTTGGGAGGTGACCCCAGGAGGTGCTGTGAGTGGGGAGGGAGGGAGGGAAAGAAGGCAGCCGGTGCAGATGTGCGCATGAGCAGGTTAGCGGTATCCAATTTTTCTGGGAGTATGCCCCACTGAGTGACAGGGTAACTGGCGTGTATGTGCACTGAGTCCAGTTCCTAATTAGTTGAAGTTTACTACTGGGAGCATTAAGCTGACTGTAGCCCTAAGCTGCCCTCCACACAGGCAGACAGAACATACTTCCCTAGTGCCAAGGAAGCCTCCAGGCAGAGAAAGCAAGCAGAGAAGTGTGGCTGGTTGAGGTGGAGGGGGTGGGTGGTTACTACCGCTACAATGAATCTAGAAGATGGCAGAAGACATCTACATCAGGGCAATGGTAGTAGCTCCTACAATACACTCTGAAATTATTTTGCAAAGGGCAAAATGTCCAAACATGGAGAAAAACAACAGCAACCACCTCCTTGTGGCATCTAGATGGAAAGAATAGTCAATTAGTACAGGGTAGGAAGGAATTAAAATCAGCTTTGAAACTGAGGTCATTTTTAAAACTGCAGACAAAACATTCAAAACAGCATTGAATCTCCTTAATAAAAATTCCCTTGCTGACTGAAGAACACATTGGGAAAGAAACCGACATGTTTACTGCTCTGGCCTATAAACAAAGGACTTCACCAACCCCTGTTAAATATCAACCGCTTGGCTCTGTTTCTCTATGAACACCCAGAAACCGGAAACCTGGGAGCTTTTGATTCTCTTGTACTAGTCATTGTTCTGGACCACCACCAAGGTGGAGTCACTCAAAGATGAGAGGCAGTTTAACCTATTTTTTCCTCCACCCGATGCTTTCCATTGGAAAAGCTTAATGAAAACTTGCCATGGATTTAGGGGATTTCACCATGGTTAGAAGACTGCACAGAGCACAAAAGGGAGGCTACAAAGCAAATACTTTCAGTGGCTTCATACGTTAAAAATTCACCCCAATTCTTCATTTTCTGTACTCACCTCTGCCACAACCTTTCAGTGAGCTGAGACAGCCCCTCCTTCGGATCTGGGCTTGGCCACATAACTTGCTTTAAACAATGTTAATGGACATGACAAAAATCCAAATGTTGGGCTTGTCTTCGTGGCATTTGTGATCCTCTGTGAGAAAAATATGTCCTAAGTAACTGCCACCCCTCCCTCAGCCCAGAATGAAACAGGGAGCTGACTTGACCCCAATCCCAGCCAGAAGCTTCCATGATGAAACACAACACCTGAAGCAAAGCTGCCCAGCCAAGCCCATTCTAGATGAGATCAGAGCAGTCAACCTGAGAACTCAAGCATGCAGACAGCTGCTTATGGTTGTAACGTGCTGAATCTGGAGGTGAATTTATTATGCAACATTATTGAGGCATTGTAATCTTTCTCAATAAATACCAAAGTATCCAATATACTAATTCTCATTTATTTTTATTTATATATACAAATCATTTATTATACCAAAGTATTTATTATCCATAGAGGAGAGAGATTGAGGGAGAAGAGTGGAGAATGAAGACTTTTTCCTTTTACTCTATTTCTGTAATTAGGAATTTTTTTATAACTATGCACTACTTGTTTAATTTATAAGGAAAATAAATCTGACAAACGTTGTTTCCACAAATGAAAAGGAAACAAAAATATTACCATGTTATAATATTTTTGGTCAACATCTAACTACCCACCTTATCATTTATACAACAAATTAAAATCTTGCTACTCAAAGTAAGAGCCTTGGACCAGCAGCAATGGCATTACCTAGGAACTAGATAGAAATGTAGAATCTTAGGCCCCACCTCAGACCAGCAAAATCTGTAACATGACTCTTGGGCACAGGCAAATTTGAGAAACAATGCTCTAAAAAGTTGTTTTTTCATTTTTTCCTTTAATCACTGAAAATGAAATGGTTTAAAAAGTGAAAGATTTTATTTAAATTTCTTTCCTAAAATGTGAAAAGTATTGGAAAGTATCTTCGAATATCAAAGATAATTTGTGAAGACAATCCTTTCACAATAGGAAAAAAAAAATAAAACAAGAAGGTTAACATTTTTTTTAAGTTTTAGAATGAAATCATTTCACTTTAAAAAAATTTTTTAATACGAAATTTATTGTCAAATTGGTTTCCATACGAGAAGGTTAAAATTTTAAACACACAACTTGAATTTTTCAGTAACTAGGGAGGCAGGACAACAGAGTAAAAACAAAACAAAAAATAGGGTTTACATATTTCAAGAAGAGAAGGGTGAGGTTTTTTTTTTTTGTTTTTTTTTTTAATGTGTAGTTTATTTCTGAGAGAGAGACAGAATGTGAGCAGGAGGGGCAGAGAGAGAGGAAGACACAGAATCCAAGCCCTGAGTTGTCAGCACAGAGCTCAATGAGGGCCTCGAACTCAGGAATCGTGACATCATGACTTGAGTGGAAGTTGGACGCTTAACCGCTTAACCGACTGAGGCACCCAAGCACCCCAGGATGAGTTTGGTAAATTGCGCTTTTTTCCTCCCACATCAAAAATCAAAGTTTCCACTTCCTGAGTGGAAAGCCAGCCAAACCGAGGCTGTCTGGATTCTGCGTCCCCAGATGAACTTGTACTGTGCCTACCAGAGACCACATGAAGTAGCCACCTGGTTAATTCCCCACTACCAGACACTGAACAGGGGCCCAATCACATGGAAATCAAATCCATCTCCTTTACAACCTCTCACATCAGTCCGACCCCAATTCCTGCCTAGCATTTCCCCAAATGAGGTTCCAGAGACCAGGTTTGACTCCACCTCTAGTTATTCATGACTCATTTGTATGTGGGTTTCCTTATTATGCCATCATTAGCATGAAGAAAAGGCTCCTGTTGCCTGGGCAACGAGAAACAGCACATCCTTTGTGCCTATTGACTGGACCCTACTTCTAGTTTTTCTGTTATGCTCTTGGATCTTCTTTCTTTTAAAGTCAAAAAATGTAATCTTTTCTCAGTTCTACCTCTTGCTTTGTGGCACTCTCTGAAGTGTCCAGGTGATTTATTTGATTTCTCTTGGACTATTACCTTAACTCCTCTCATTTCCACTAGCTAATGCTGCTGAGCTTTATTTCATGGGCTTCTTGGCTATTTGTGTATCTTCTTTGGAGAAGAAAATTCAAATCCTTTGGCCATTTTTAAATGGACTCACTTGTCTTTTATTGTTGAAATGTAGGAGTTCTTTCTGTATTGTGGGTACTATAATGTTATCAGATATATTATTTGCAAAACTTTTCTCCCATTGGGGCACCTGGGTGGCTCAGTTGGTTAAGCGTCTGACTTCAGCTCAGGTCATGATCTCGCAGTTCTTGAGTTCGAGTCCTGCTTCGGGCTCTGTACTGACCACTCAGCCTGGAACCTGCTTCAGATGCTGTGTCTCTTTCTAAAGTCTCTGCCCCTACCCACTTGCGCTCTGTGTCTCTCAAAAATGAACAAAAATGTTAAAAATTAAAAAAAAGAAAAAATTTCTCCCATTGTGTGGGTTGCCTTTTCACTTGACAGTGTCCTTTGAGGCCCAAATTTTTATTTTATTAAAACAAATTTATTTTTTCTTTAGGTGCTTGTACTTTCGGTGTACTTAGGTGTCACCTGTAAGAAAGTGTTGTCTAATCCAAGCCCATGGAGATTTATTCCTATATTTTTGCTAAAAGTTTCATAGTTTTACTGCTGGCCACCTATACGAACTAATATGTCCACCCAGCACTCTATGTAACCTCTACCATAGTTTACTGTCTTCACAACACCTATCATTTCCTGACGTGTTTTTATTGTATGTGTCTCTTTCCCCTACTAGTATATGAACTCTGTTGAGGATAGAGAAGTTGTTTCTTTTGTTCATTGCTATAGCCCCACTGTCTAGAACAGTGCCTGGCACATAGTAGGTACTTAATAATTTGTTAAGCGAATGAGTCAATGAATAAATATCCTTTTGCACAGGACATTATGTTTAAATTTTTCAACTATTCAAAACTCCCTGGAAAAAAACTGATGAATGTATTGCTGTGAGGGCAATGAAAGTCAAATGATATCGCAGTGAAGGCCAAGATCTTGCTCTTCTTATAGTCTGCCATCACACTAGTCTGCTGTGTGTCATGGCTAGATCCCTCCTAGATGTGGTTTGAACAAGGACGCACCTAATAGGAATTGGAACACAAATTCATCTTGCTCCATTATATTACTCTGCTGCATTCTTTCTGTATCACCAGATGCATAAAGATAATTTCAAAAGGAATTGAAGAGAAAAAAAATGTTCACAGCTTAACACAATATGAATTTTTTATTTATTCTTTTTTCCTAAATGGTCTTCTTAAAATGTCTGAGAGATGCTTTAAATCATGAAAATATTGAGAATAGCAACATCCAGTAACAGTTTTCTTTCCAAAGTGTTTTATAAAGTCCTCCTTCACTGTTTTTTTATAAAAATTTTTTAACGTTTATTTTCTTTTTGAGAGAGAGAGAGACAGACAGAACGTGAGGGGGAGGGGCAAAGAGAGAGGGAGACACTGAATCCGAAGCAGGCTCCAGACCCTGAGCTGTCCACACAGAGCCTGACACATGGCTTGAACTCGTGAACCTCGAGATCATGACCTGAGCCTTCGGATGCTTAACTGTCTGAACCATCCAGGCCCCCCGAACAGGAGTTATTTTAAACTTTTAAGAACTAAGCACAGAAAAACAAAATTCTCAATGCAACAATCATTTCACTGCGAGGACATATGAAATGCAAATGTTGTGGGTCTTACTGGCCATGCTGGACAAGGTAGTAGGCATTATGTTTGAAAGTAGGCAAAACTAATCAGACTCTCTCTAGATTATTCTGATTTCAAGTGTAGTTAACAAACTCTCAGTCCACAGTTATACCTTAAATGACATGTACTCATATACATATGAACTTATGAATAGTCAGAAATGAATTCAAAATAAAATCTTCTTATAGTACAAGACATGGCAGTCATTAAACTAAGATGAAGCAAGTGTTATGAAGTATGAAAACATGGTACTTGAATTCTATTTATTCAAAAGTCTTCACTGAGCTGAGCATGTTCTTCTAACAAATTCAATTACTGATTTGAATATGTTCTATATTTTAATTATTGCAGCCATGAAAAGAAGCACTAGTTAAGGATGCATTTAATAAAAATATCTCATCATCTTGAGTTAGTCAATCATTTGTTTTTTTCATGAAGATCTAACTTCTAGAACAATTGTGCCAATATTTTTTGTAGGTACATCCCTATACTCTGGGCTGTATAGCACACATTATTTTAGAATTATACTAGTTTATTTCAACTGCTTTTCTAGAGAAGTGTCAAATAAAAGAGAAAGATTTTGGCTTTTTCCATAATTGAAATAAATGTACAATGAAGAGTAACTTCCTGACTTCACTGCTGTGTTTTGTTTAATTAACATCACAATGTAAATTTACTCTGACTATACATGGAATAGTAAAAGAAGGTTGAGAAAGAATAACTATCAATATAGGTCCTATAGTAATTATATATTTCATTCAGACCAGCTATAACTTCTGGATGGATATTCAGATCATATGTTCATTACACAGAAGGGACAGACATCAAAAGATTTATTTCATAAATGTGTCAAATATGGACAGGCATTTCATCGGGTACCAAAAGGATGCTGTGTCACAATGCTGTTGGCTGTAAGAAGACACTCATCTCAAAATGGCTTAAAAATACAGACAATTATTATCTCACTTCCTATGATGTCAGAAGTAGAGCTGGTCCAGGTTAATTCAAGTTAATGAAAGCCTCTAAGTCCTTGGACTTCAATATGCTAGTCTTAGCTGGTGGCGATTATCTTGAGGCTCATCCCCTCATGGTCTGATGGTTGCAGTACCTCCTAAAAATGATGCCTGAATACAAGGCATAATCCAGCTTGTCCCAGTCAAACCACTGACACATGGTCACCCTGTCCTTACCAATCATGTCATTCTATGTAAAGCCCTCTTTCTTACTTGGTGATAAGAAAATTAAACGTTTTCCTATTTAATAATCTAATCTAATCTAGGATTTTTCTGTCTAATCCTGTTATAATAATCATGAATAATTAGTAAATGAAATCCAAGTATTATCAGCATTAGCACATTGTCCATCACTGGTATGTACTGGTGGGAGGGGGAAGGAAAGGGAGAAAGGAGGATATGCTTGGATGAGTGGTGGTGACCTTGGTGGACACAGCTGGACTATGCTGTCTTCTACTGCTGGGCTCATGAGCTGGTTCCGCCCAGGTGCTGGGCAGATACGGGTGTCTGATTTTTAAATTATTACTGACATGCTGGTTTCAACATAGCTAGTGGACATGCTTTTCTAGCTCTGTTTAGCCATATCTTGGCTGCATTTTCCTTTGGAGACCATAAACCATGCATAGTCCCTTTAGGGAATGTGTCCCATTGTTCCATTGTGCCACCATCAGGGTAGCCCACAGCTGCTGCCCCTCAGCTGATCTCAGAGATCTGTAATTCGGAAATACAGAAACTTGCGGAATCAAATTTTCTGTCCTCCAAGAGCTTGGGGGAGTAAAGACGGGGTGGGTGACTGCTTCCCTTGAAATCCCAGTCTGTCCTGTTGGCTCAGATCCTGCATGAAACCCCTTGCCTTCAGTGATCTCCAAATGAGAAGGGGGTACCATGTATATGGCATCCGTACATACCTCAAAAGTTTTGTCTAGGCCTCTGTCTCCTCTGCCTGATCCACTTGGATTTAGGACATGTACAGGCACCAAAATAACTTCCCTAAACTCTGCTTCCTCCAGAATACTTCTCTCTCCCTTATCTCCTGTTTGTATCTCCTGTATCATGGTTGTGAATTAGATAGGAATAAATCAATCACTTTGTGGCAGGCCCCACTTATCCTAGCCATGAGTCATCTAGGTTGGGGGGTAATCTTGAGAGAGAAAAAAAGCCTGATGTCTCCAGTATATACCGTAAGTAATTTTATGCACATATATTTTATTACTAACTTATCTCTTGCAACAGAGGGCGGACTCCCTTCCTTGACAGGTACGTGCCTTCCAGGTATGCTAAATCAGAATCTGCATTTTAACAAGATCCCCAGGTAACTCTTAATGCATTTAAAAGTTTTAGAAGCACTGCCTTAACAGTTCTAGGGCTTTCTGGGTCCAGAGAAACTAGAGGCAATAATTAAACAAATGATAAAAAAGCATTTATTCTGAGCTGAAGACCCAATGCTGCATACTGGAAGAGGTTCCTGACTTCTACGCGGAACTGACAAGAAAAGATATCAACCTAAACACATCTGGTTATATGCTAAAATTTAAATAACAGCAAAATATTACAAACGTTAAGGAAAAAATAACAACTGATATACAAAGCAAAAAGGAAAAACTATCTGGTGACAGGTATCATCTGCTAGACGAGAGGAGAATAATTATCCACTAGAAGAAAATGGGAGAAGCTAGAAGGTGGTAGAATAACATTTAAAGAGTGCTGAGGGACAAGGGCCTACCCTAGAAATTCAATGCACAACCAAGATGCCATTTACCTGTCAGGGTAAGATAAAAATATTTGTGGATATGCAAAAATTCAGAAAATCTAGCATTTATGTACTCAGCTGTGGAAAATCCTGGACACAAAATTCTAACTGAAAACAAGTGACCCAGACAGAAATGTCAAGACAGGGAGATGAAAAGAAAGTGATTAGGAAACAATCTTTCCACATTAGTTGCTGGCGCAGATAATAAAAATAATAGCAAAGTTCTTTACATGCTCTTAGTCCTCAATTCCTCAACACAATTCTGGAAAGTGGATGCATTGGTATCTAACTTAGCAGCCTAACACAAAAACAGTCATGATTTCATACTTTCTGTGGGTCAAGAATCTGGGAACAGTGCTTCTGGCCCAAGGCCTTTCTTGAAGATAGAATCAGAATGTTAGCCAGGGCCACAGGCATCTGAAGGTTTGACTGTAGCTGAAGAGTCTACTTCCTAGATGACTTAACTCCCATGACTATGGGCTGGAGGTCTCAGCTCCTCACTGCAAGGGCCTCTCCACTGAGCTGCTTGAGTGTCCTTGTGGCATGGCAGCTGGCTTCTCCTGAGGGAACATTCTGAGAGAGACAGACATTCAGAAGCCACAATGTCTTTTATGACCTCATCTCAGATGTCACACACTGTCACTTCTACTTTATTCTAGTCATTAGAAGAGACTAAATTCGGGGTGTATGGGTGGCTCAGTCAGTTAAGTGTCTGACTTCGATTCAGGTCATGATCTCACCATTTGTGAGTTCAGGCCCCGTGTCAGGCTCTGTGCTGACAGCTCGGAGCCTGGATCCTGCTTTGGATTCTGTGTCTTCCTCTCTCTCTGCCCTCCTCCACTCTCTCTCCCTCAAAAATAAACACTAAAATTTTTTTTTTAGAAAAGAAGTACACATGCAAGGGGGTGAAGAATAGGTTCCACTTATGAAGGGAGAGTTAAAGAATGTGTGGACATTTTAACCTACCACAATTATATTATTCCCTACACTGAGCCACAAAAAAGTTATTTAACTTGCCCAAGTTAATAGGCAAGTTAAATAGGCAGGGATGCTGAGACACAAGCCCAGGTAGTCTGAGTTACGTGCCCAAGCTTGTTGTAACTATAATGTGAAACTGCCTTTCAATGAAAAACGTTAGATTTCCTAGAAATGTGTCATATACATTGACATGGAAGATGTCTACTGCCAGTGATAACATAGTGAATGCCTGGTAATTCGAAGTTCTAAGTTAGTTTGGCCAAACCCAAGAGCTGGAGTCAACTCTTCGGAGAGATGTGGAGAAATGTGACATCCCCAAGATCTAAGAGTGAAAGAGTTTTGGGGAAAATGACAATGGGGAAAGCATTGGGAGAACAGAACATCTGGAAATAAGTGGGGAAAAGTTATCTTGTTTTTATAAAATGAAAAATAGGTTATTAGTGCCTGAAAATGCAAGGTCATTATTAATGAGATGGCAAAGTTCATCAGATTTCTCAAGTTATCAAGGAGGAATTTGAACAAACCAGAAAAATAAGGAAAAAAGAGTTCATAACAGAAAAAACTAAATAAGCAATAGGATTAAGAGACTAAAATCAAGTATATCCCTTGTTACACTAAATGTCAATATACTCAATTCTGTCACCAAAAGACAGAGACATATTGGATTAAGTAATAGAAACAGATAGCTGTATAGTATTTACAGAAACATATCTGTAAATAAATTGATAATTAAAGTTTAAAAATAAGAAATTGGAGGCAAACAAAAAGATTATTAGACAGGAGGAATTAAAGATTATGAATACTCCCTAAGAAAAGGAGAATATTACATAACAGTAAAAAGCAAAAACTAGGAACCAGATGTTATAAATCTATATGCACAAACAGTATGGCAATAAAAATTACTAGAAATTTAAGAAGAACTTGATAAAGATATACTTACTGTAAATGATTTAATATATTCTAAGAATTAGATTGATACAGTAAATTTAAAAATAAACAAGTACCTTGGAAATCTGAATAATATAACAGTAGTCTACAAATATGAAGAATGCTCAGGAACAAGAGAACTTTTGAGGTGTTTATTTCAGATTCACAAAATTTTTTCTCTATGATCATAGAAGTCCATACTCTAGGCCAGAAAAAAGTACAGATCCTAATGTGAATACATTTATCCACAAACTACTCATATTCCAAAGGAAAAAAGAGGTGTTTTGTAATTGCTACAATATAAAATAAGCCACGTAAGTCCTTAATGGAAGTAGTAAGTAGTGTTCTATGTTGTCAATGGATCTTTTTCCCATTTCAAAACTATTTGACATGTTTTTATTTCTCCTTTGGAAAGAAACAACTAAATATCTGTTATCAGTCCATCATTTACTTGTACAATATATAAAGCTTTAAATCAGTGTGCAGTGCAAAATAGTAAACAGCCTCCTCCATAACACAGAGGCACCCCAAAAGATTTACTTTTTAGAAGGAAAAAACACTAACACATGGGCTGTATAAAAGATGAATTTTCTAAGTATATTTGAAAATACAACAATAAACTCTACTGACTTTGCCTCAATCTTATGAAAAGATCCATAATGATTTAATAGATTTTATTTCCAGTTAAATATACCATCACCCACTGGAATGCCACACCAGTTACTGACTCCTATTTCAATTATTTCCACATTTAAATTAATTAATATAGTGGTTGCTACAGAACAACTACTCTATGTTCTGTCTCTCAGGCCAGACCTGAATAATAAATAATAATTTAAGGGCTCTGGTAGCTAATGCAATTTATTGCTGGATTTTCCTGGCAATTTTTATAAAGATATGTGAATTCAATAGAATCGCTTTACTTACCAAGCATTTTGCATAACACCTGGGACTACATAAGAAGTACTAAATGTACAACCCCTTTGCATAGTTGTAACTTAAAGATAAAATTTTACTGAATACTAGATAGAGATGGAAGCATAAATTGCTATTGCTATTGGTATTGGTATTGGTATTGGTATTGGTATTGGTATTGGTAGGGAACTTAGCCCATGCATCAGTCTGTCTCATAGTCTGTGTTGGTAGGAACTACATAAACTTTTCTACCACTTTTCAATTAGCTTTATTTCAAGCAGTAGGACTATTAACACCCTTTACTCCCATCCTTCCTTTGTGTTGCCAAATTTCTGATGACTCAACTGCCAAATGGCTAAGAGCAAAAATATAAACAAAGTTCAAGTTAAGAAGCTCGGTGTTTTTAAGACTTCTGATGAAAGTGGGGAAAGGTCATGTCTCTTTCCTAATCTGTGAGGTTTCTAACATTTTACCCATGTTATGCCTGCCCTCTCGTTGACAATAAACTGCTATTTAAGTAGCTCAGCATACCTAGCCTTCTCAGACTACAAAAAGTTTGAAATCAAATAGGATTATCATTGCAAAGCTACTTTTCACCTATTTGCTCAGAAAAACAGAGCATTTTTATGAAACTCAGGGAGTACCCATTCAGGGGAAAAGAATGTCACAGAAACCATGTTAGAACAGTGAGTAGTCAGACTGGTTAACTCCAAGATTTCATTCAACCAACAAATGTCTACCCTACGGCTACTCAAAATATTTGCACCAATAGTTCTGATAGTCTAGCATAGTTTACACTGATTCTATTAAAATATCTAAGAGAGTTATATGGTTAAGTATGTGAGGGTGAACAGTGTAGCTTGCCAATAAAGTTACACTCAAATATTTCCAAAAAATCAAGCTCTCAGACTAACAATCATTAATTAGAGCATGCAAAAAAATCATGAAATACCAATTTACATCCACTAGATTGGCAAAGAGTTTAGCATGTCAAAGCCAAGTTTTGGCTAAGACACACACTGCTGACGGGAGTCTAAATTGCTACACATACTTGGAAAACAAGTCTCCTGATGTTATAAATAACCTATGATCCAGAAACTTCACTCCTAGGCATATACCCTAGAAACACTCGAACTTGTGTATCTAAAGACATACAAACATGATCACAGCTGCATTCCTTATAATACCAAATACAGACATCTCAAATGTCCATCAATAGTAGAGTTGATTTAAAAGTGGTATGGAATGGTAACACAATTGAATAGTATACAGCTATTAAGATAAAAGAGCTATAATTAAACAAAACAAAGGTATACTTCAAAGTTAGGATTCTCCTGGGGCACCTGGGTGGCTCAGTCGGTTAAGCATGGGACTCTTGGTTTCGGTTCAAGTCATGATCTCACGGTTCATAAGATCGAGCCTGCATCAGGCCTCCTCTGAGATTGGAGTCTGCTTGAGAGCTCTGTCTCTCCCTTTCCCTCTGCCCCTCTCCCCTCATTGTGTGCTCTGTCTCTAAAATAAAAAAATAAATAAATAAACTTAAAAAAATAAGATTTTGGAAGGAAAAAATGTCTAAACAATACATACCATGCTACTCAATTTTTATAAATCCTCAAAATGTGCAATACTAAATGAACATTTTTTAGGGGAAGCATTCATATGAAGCAACATATTTTTGAAAGGCAAGGGGCTGATAAACACAAATTTCAGAATAGCAGTCACCTATGGGGACAAGAACCAGAGAGTGCAGTTTGGGGAAGAAATATACAAGGAGTCCAGCTGTAGAAGCAAACTTGTTCAGCTTTATTTCTTCAAACTTTCCATGTTATATAGTATATTCCTTTGTGTTCATGAAATAGTCCTTAATCATATTTTCAAACAGAGTCTCTGTGTAAAAAACAAATTGGGGTGGGGAAACTATTGCTCTTAATCAGAAGCTATTACATCCTATTTTTATTAAAAAAATTTTTTTTACACTTATTTATTTTTGAGAAACAAAGTGAGACAAAGCGTGAGCGGGGGAGAGGCAGAGAGAGAAGGAGACACAGAATCTGAAGCAGGCTCCAGGCTCTGAGCAAGTGGTCAGCACAGAGCCTGATGCGGGGCTCGAACCCACAAACCACGAGATCATGACCTGAGCGGAAGTCGAATGCTCCACCGACTGGGCCACCCAGGCACCCCTGTTACATCCTATTTTTAAAAGCATACATGTTTTGCATTCACATAAAAAAGCTGTCAGAATTTGCCTGCAAAAAAAGTGTGTTTGGGGGGCTAGGATGTTAGCGCGCACCCCCAGGCCCTGAAATAAACTGATCTCCTTGTTATATTTGCTATCATTTGTGTATAAATATTTTTAAGCCTATATACATCCTGAATCATGCAAAGAAAAATTCTGGGAAGATTCACCAGAATCAACAGCAGTTGTCTCTTTTCATTTTATATTTTATATTTTTTTCATTTTATATTTTTTTTCATTTTATATTTTTCATTTAAGTTTATGTATAAAATTATTTTATTCTATATTTTAATTGGTTGGTTGATCTTACTATAGGAGCTTTACGTTTCGAATACAATGCTTTTCAGGATGAGGGCAGGGGAGTGGGAGAAGAGGATGAAAGAAGGGAGAAGGACAGCTGCAGTCCTGGCCTTGGGCGCAAGGTCTCTGCCATCCGTGGCGCTGCGCTTGCAGAGCCCTCCTCCAGTATCCCGGAGCGGCCGGCCACCAGGCGGGGACCAGGCCATCTGGTGGAGCGGGGCGGGGCTCGGAGCCCCGCCCCGCCGCGCACCGGTGCAGTTGCCTTGGCAGCGAGGCGGAGCGTGGCCGAAGCTCACAATCAGCGAAGTCACCGCTGCTCCCACCCCGCCCCCTGCGCTCTCACCTGGCGGCGCTTTCGCCCCCGGCGGACCCGGGGCCCATGGACACACACGTCCGCTCCCTGCTGCCCCGCGCGCCGGCTCGCCTGCTCTGCCGAAGGAGACACCATTCACGGCTGGGCGCCCACGCCGGGCTCTGGGAGCCCGAGGTCGCGGCTGGGGCCCGCGCCAGGCGGCAGAGAACGAGGGCCTGGGCCGCCGGGCGCCCCAGCAGACAGAGGCGCAACCGCCGCCCCTGATCACCCCCACGACTAAGAGGTGAGCTCGGCACCTTGCTCCCTGCCACCTGGCCTTTACCTTGAAGTTACTCCTTAACCCCTCTCCCCTACCGCATTTTTCTGAGACTTAAAACTGAAAGGGACCGTAAAGAACCCTGCAAATGTACACTGTGGCTTCTGGGGGAGTTGAAACCCACGGACATTTGATTTATTCATAGTGAGCCTGCTTTGAGGGACTTTGCTAAGTACTTTACTAGAATTGTCTCATTTCCTCTTCATATGGACCATCGAGTGGGTACTGTCATCCCCATTTCACAGATAAAGAGACTGAGGCACAAACCAGGTAGATAATATGTCCAGGTTTTTGCAACCAGTTTATGTAAATAATGTTGCAGAGAAAGGGGGGGGAATCACAAACAACAAAAACAGATTTCCCCACCTGCAATCCCACACTCTTTCCACTATGTGGAAATTCCCAGTGTGTTTCCCTCCACTCCTCTTTTTAGCAGACACCCTTGTGTCATAGACTCCTTGGAGAAGTTGATGAGTTCTGTGGATCTCTCCTCCACAGGGGAAAAATGTACCTGTACACACACACACTGCAGATTGTCATATAATTTTAGAGGGCTTAGACCCAAACATGGACCTCAGGTGAAGAAACCCTGTTCTATTCCACTATCTCTTGAGATTGTCCATATAGATGATCAGATAGGGGTATGCCAGGGTGGCTCAGCCGTCATACAGAGGTAAAGTGTACATGTTGGGGTGTGTGTATACATGATGACTCCCCTGAAGATCAGAGATGCTTTCACAATTTTGAAGAACTCAGAACTAGAGGGAAGGACTTCTGTTATTTCCTTCAGTGGGGTGAGGCTCTTGTTCAGTCTTGGCAGTAGGTTGTGAAGGACAGAGAAGGGGAACTGCTCTCTCCCCAGCACGTTGGGGCTTTGGCTGGAAGAGTACAAGCTGTAGAACTGGCCTGTGGGCTGTGGAATTCATCACTGTAGCTTGACTGGACATGCTTCATGCTGCTAATTCTTTGTTAGGGGTGGGTGCCCCAGAGAAAGCATTGAAGTCTCTGATTAGGATGTCTCTGTTCACACAAATGAGGTGGCATAGATTCAGGATAGTCAAGGAGCTATTTGGAAGCACTGTATCCTATTCCTGTGTACATTGTGCCTATGTGTGCAGTATGCCACTGCACCTAACTAGGATATGGCTGGTACTAATAAATCATAAGCAGCTGCTAAAGTAAATATCGCCAAGGCATGGAGCAAAGGCCAAGTGGGTGACTTGTGGGGAAGCTCAGGACTTACGGGGAGCCTATTTACACACATGGTTCTAAGCAGCTGCATTATCTGGTCTCCTAGCCGACCACATGTTATAAACAGATTAGAAGGGAAGAGAGGGGCTACAGCAAACAGGACATTGAAGCCACAAGCTGTGTGATGACTGATGTCCCAGCGGCAGAGGAGGAAGCACAAAGAAAAAACAGCAGGCAGAAGAATGGGGAGAAAAGGCAGCAGCATGCCTTTGACAGCGATGCTCACCCTTCTCCCTGACACTCTTTCCTCCTTTCCTTCACCCAGTCTCCCAGGAGCCTGCAGCCACTGAAAACCCCACAGTTGCCCATAGACCAGGCTTAGATCTCTCTCTCTTGAATTGTGTTCCATATTGCTATGTAGATTCTGACTCAGCATGCCAAAGCATAACTGTCTACACTCTTTGACCAATCTGACTGCGTCCTGCACTCCCCATCTCAGACACAGGTAGCCAGTTGCTCAAACTAGAAACCTGGGCATTCTCTTTGGTTTCTTCCACTCCTCAATCTTAAAACTTTCAGTCATCATTTATGGAGCAACCATTACTTGAATGCCCCACATAAGTCAGGTTCTGGGTGATGGAGAAATAAAGGTCATTATAATATAAAACTTCTGTTCCATGAAGGCTCTATACTACTGGGGAAGTCACACAGTATATAAATTGAATATATCTATATCTACAGATCTATAGAAATATAATATACAGAAGTGCTTGATTTCATTATAAAGAAAGGAAAGAGATGAAGTGACATGGTGGCTGCTGTCTGAATGGTGAGAAGTGCCAACCAACGGAAATTCTGAGCTAAGAACACTCCAGGCCGAAGGAACAAGAGGTTCCAGAGGCAGGAATGCACTTTTGTTCTATAAGCAGAAAGGTGGTCAGTGTGGCTGGAGGTCATCTTATCAAGGGAGGTTGGAGTAAAGTAAGATCACAGAGGCAGAGAAAATGTTCTTAAAAGATCAACAGGAAGGGTTTAGATTTATTCTGATTACAATGAAAATCTGTTGAACTGCTTTTAAAAAATAGTTTCGAGGGAAGTTTCTGGCATGGGAACTTTCTGGAACTTTCTGGTAATGTTCTATATCCTGATAGGAGTTTGGGTTACATAGATGTATGCAATTGTCAAAACTTATAGAATGGAACACTTAATTATTGGACATTTCATATTCAAAAGACAAAAAGGAAAAAAAGAACTGTAAACAAATATTGAACTCCAGTTAAGGGTATTGCCTGCTGGAATATGTGTGCAGTTTACTTTGAAATGGATCAAAAAATAGATGGCTGAGTAGACAAGGGATGGATAGATCAGTGAAAGCGAGTAAAGCATTAATGGTAGGATCTGTGATGGATATATGGGTATTCAACTTTTCTTTATATTAAAAATAATTAGGGGCCTCTGGGTGGCTCAGTCCGTTAAGCATCAGACTTCGGCTCAGGTCATGATCTCACGGTCCTTGAGTTCGAGCCCCGCGTCGGGCTCTGTGCTGACAGCTCGGAGCCTGGAGCCTGCTTCAGATTCTGTGTCTCCCTCTCTCTGACCCTCCCCCGTTCATGCTCTGTCTCTCTCTGTCTCAAAAATAAATAAACATTAAAAAAAATTATACTAAAATGTTGGGGGTGGAGGCTTGTCTAATCTACATTTAACAAAGCTTTTTCTGGGTACTGAATAAAGAATGGCTCTGCAGGGCTGCTGAGGAAGCAGTGAGACAGATTAGAAGCTGTGACAAGGGTTTGGCCTAGGATAGCACCACTGGTAATTGATGTGAGGATATATTCTGGAGGTAGTATTATGGGGTTTGCTGGTGGATTTAAAGAGTAGGGGACCTGTGAGGAAAGAAAGAAGAATAACTTTGAGTATTTTCATCTGAGTAGACAGATGGATGGTGATGCCATTACTGGAAGTGGGGAGAACTGGAGAAAGGGTGATATCAAGTGTTCGGCTTTGGATGTTTTATATTTTATATGCCTATTAGAGTTCCTTGTGAGAATGAAGAGTCAACAGGTAGATACATCACTTTGGAGCTCTGGGGAGAGTCAGAGAGTGAATACTCAGAAACCTCAAATTGGCATGAAAGTCATGAGACAGGATGAGACCATCAGGGCAATGTGTGAGAATAGACAAGAGTCCTGAGGGCGGAGCCCTTGTCACCCCAACAGGCTTCTGGCAGAAGATGGGAGCCAGCAAAGGAGAATGAAGAGTGGGTGGTGAGGTAGGACAAGAACAGGCAATGGAGATGTTATGGTTGCCTAGAGAGACATAGTTAAAGAGGAGCAAGCGTTCAAAAGTGCAACTCATTGCCAGAGGGAATATAGGTGAGGGAGCAGGTTTGTGGGAGAAAAGATGATACAGTTTCCGATTCTGTAGTAAGATGAAATCTGTTCAATTGCAAAGGACAGAAACTCAGCTAACTAGCTTATACAAAATTAAGGGGGGGTGGGGGTGGGGAGAGGATATTTACTTCTGCAACCCTGAGCTAGTGCTGCATTAACTAACATGCTGCATGGATTAAAGTGGTGGGTGAATTCTGGCACAACTGAGTCCCAACCTCTGCCCTAAGTCTCAGTCTCTGTAACACACACTCTCCCTGACTGCCAACATGGTTCCTACAACTGCAGCACCCCACCCTACTGCTTAACAGCATCAGCACACAGTAGTCTGTCCATATAGTTCTGGCAGAAGGGTCCCTTAGGATGCTGACTGGCTGATGTCCTTCCTGAGCATGTGCTCACACACAGACTAAGCCTTGGTCTTTGACTCATTGCTATCATAGGGGATGGAAGGGGCAGATCCATACAAAATGCTGGGGGTCAAAGGTTGCTTGACCTTATCTGATACATTTCTAAAAGATGTTTCTGAGGACTGACCAGAGAAAGGAACCTAGGGGATCTGTTGTAGAAGCAGTGAGACAAATTAGAAGTCTGTGGCAATGACTTGGCCTAGGATAGCAGTACTATATGATCTGGAATGGATTTCCAATATGGTAATGGGTTTTTTTTTCCCAGAAAAAGTGAGGAAAGAAAAGCAAGCTGGGTCTACCTAGCCTGACTCAACTGAAATTGTTTTTCCATAAACTGAAAATATTGTTTTTCCATAAATAAAAGGAGATAATATTTCATATTAGAATGCTCATTACAATGTAACAGTGGGATTATTTATGAAAATTGCAGTTCTCTCTCAACTGTTCACCTACCTCATTCCCATGTAAGATGACACAGTAATCACGTTTGGTATCTCACAGAATCCAGTAGATTCCTCCTTATGATAAGCACCTCAAAATTCTACATGTTCTTTTTTTTTAACACTTGTTAACTGCTAAAACCTGTGTGGTCTCTGTTGAGGGGCATGCTGGTAACAGAGCCACGTAGTGGGAAAATGAAACCTTACCTTGGCACGTTTGTTAGCCTTACTTTCTTTGTGGCTAAAATGGGGAGGCTGTGTCAAGGAAGGAAGATTAAATGAGACAAGAAATTAAATTAACAAGAAAGCTTCACAGCAAGGCTGATATTAATTAGAATGAAAGATTTGTTTTGAAATATTTTAACTTTATGCTAACTGTATGTCCTATGTTTTTATGTGTAATTTATACTCTCATGAGGTCAGTTGCCATAAACTATGGTAATATCATTTCGTAAGAAACAGCCTCTCTTCTCAGAAGGGAAGGTATAAAATATTACTATCTAATCAAAATACAGATGACAAAATTAACTTTGAGTTTTGTATGTTTCTGTTTTTGTTTTTGCTGCTATAGTTTTGTTTTGGTCCAGAAAAGCATCTTCAAGAAGGTGGTCGAGTATGGCTTTAGCAGATAAGAGACTTGAGAACTTGCAGATCTACAAAGTTCTTCAGTGTGTTCGGAACAAAGACATGAAGCAGATAGAGAAGTTGATCAGGCTTGGATACCCTGAACTAATCAATTTCACAGAACCGGTCAATGGACACAGTGCTCTGCACTTAGCCTCAATTTCCAATGACATTGATATGGTCAGCTTTCTCCTTAGCCTTGGTGCTCATCCTGATGTGCAAGACAAGATGGGCTGTACTCCGACAATGAGGGCTGCAGAACTGGGTCATGAATTGTCCATGGAAATATTAGCCAAGGCAAAGGCTGACATGAGTATAGTTGATAATGAAGGAAAAGGTAAAAATCCCAGCATTCTGCCCAACAGATGCAATCTACTTTGTAGCCAGAAATCAATAAATAGTGCATTTTTGCTTTCCAACTGTAGAAGTGAAAGACTCATGGGTTTAAGTGAAGAGCCAGGTTCTCACTCTTGTATCTAAGGACACTGTCTCCCCATAATTTGAAAACAGTATGGGTAGATCTTAGGGAGACAAGATCTGAGAGATTTCTCATTTAAAAAGAAAGTTAGAGTTAGATTAATCTATGTTTGGTGGCTTTCCTAAATGTGGAGAATTTTTACATATATTGTCATTACCATAGTCATAATCATCGATTATAAGATATAAAAATCTTGTTTAAGACAAAAGAGGATGGAGAGCATTCTTATTCCTTTTAATACTTTAGAACATCAAATAATGTTCTTTTGGGCTCCAAAAGGACTTTGGCACCTCTCAACAGCAGTCTGACGTAGAAAGGGGGTTATAGTTGGGAACTGGAAGGACTAAGGTGGATGCCGGTATAAACTCCAATGTTCTAGGGTCAATTTAATTGTATTTGGAAAAAGAACTTAAAACTTGAGACATGTCATTTCCTTTATTGTTTAGGTGAGATAGCCCCCACTTCTCTACTCTGTTCTCCCTAATCACATCTCAAGACCATGTTTGGGAGCTTCTGGCCCAAATAACTCAAAGTTCCAGAAGGACTTGACACAGCCTTGTGAAAATCACCAAGAAAATTACCACCAGGCTTAATATAAATTGGTAGATTTAATCAGCTGTCCCAAGGAGTTGCTTCAAGTACAAAGCCATTAACGTCAGTCCCACACTGGATAAATAAATCCCATTTTTAATGTTAATATTTTCTGACAGGAACAAAATCCGCTTTTGTAATTCTCTCCAGACTTGGTATTTGATAAGTGACTTGCTTAAAACAATAAGAGAGGACAAAGAAAAGGAACAATCATTTAATTACTTAATAGTACCACATAACGAAATGAACTTCGGATGCATTCAGGGGTCAAATGCATTTTAAAATGTTAAATCCTGAATAAAAAAAGCCTCTTAAAACTCTGTAGAATATCATATCCCAAAGTGTTCCATGGACCACTGAATTGCTGAGATGTTGATAAGGGTTACAAGCAAAATTGGTTCCACTGTCAAATTCATTAGAGAACCATTGGATAAAACAAATTGAGACATGTTGATTTCACATTTGTCAGACTTGATACAGGGATATTTTCCATATTTCTTTGACCCTTGAAATAGTTTTTCCTTATGGCATCTTATATACCTGGAGTTTTGTGGAATGTACTTTGGGGAAACACTGTAATGGAGAACAGTTTACCTTCCAGAGTTTGAAACAAATGTTTTTTTCAAAGGTCGAGACATTTTATATCATAAAAATCTAAAATTGCAAAATTAAAACTGAACAAGTAAAATTAGAAACAGGGTTAAGTGAATACTTGTAGCAAATGCAATAGCCATATGGCTACTATCTAAGCTCATTCAAATTAATACTAAACTTGTCAAGGTTTTGGAAGATGAATGCATGAGAAAATAATCTGACAAATCACATAGGAAGAATTAAAGATAGAAAACAAAACTTGGGACCAGTACAAATCTTGTTGCACACATAACCTTGTTAGTACAGCCCCCTAGAGACTTGATTCTGTGTAACCCATGGTAGGCTTACTGCACTGAGTGAATGCCTTGTCTTCACCAGTTCAACACATCTAGCTCACCTTGCACATCCCTTAGTTGTCCTCTCACTTGTCAAACTGTTTTGCTTCTTGCATAGTCTTGGTCATTAACATCCTATTTTCCAGGGATTGATGTATGCCTCACTGGACATTGTTCCTAAAAGATAAGCAAACATTTAAGTGGTTAAAATACTTACTGGATCTTTAGAAGGATGTGGGACATACTCTAGGCTAAACTGTACTTTGAACAATTTTGCAGAATATGGAAAAGGTAAATCTCTAAGCCAAAACTCTTTCCTATGTCCTTGGGGATTAATTAGTGTCTGTCTATTCTGGAGAATGGAATACTGTCTTCCCTTTAAGGGTTAAGCTAGACTAGTTCCTTAGAGCCCCCATTCCATTGGTTCTCCCATTTATAGGAATGCATACCCAGTCCTACATGCAGTATGCAAATTTGACTGTCCACCATTTTTTTCCCTTTATTTCCACTTCAGTTTTAGAATTTGATTCATGTTCTTTGTGGCTTAAAGAGTCAGCCCAGATAGACTTTGACTGGGAGTTACGCATGCCATCATTATAAAATATCTATTTCATAAGTGCCTTAGGGCCTTTTGTAATGAATTCAGCCTCTGGTATTTCTAGATCACATTGCTGTTTATTGTTGTTTTGGTCCACTCTTGCCTCATATGACTTGTTGTATCTTTGATTTTCTATTTTCAACCATGTCCTTGACCATCTTTCTGTTTTAACTGTTCTGAGTAACCCTATTTTAGATGTGTCTGTTTACATGAAATATATTTAGATTTTGATTTTATATAAATTGTGATTTTTATTTAATGGTAGAATTTACCCAATTTATATTTATCTGGATGCCCCAAAGGTTTGGCCTCAGAACTGTCATTTATTTTTTATTATGAAGTTATATTTAATATAAAATATATAAATAAATATGTATAAATGTATTTTCCTATATGGTCCCCATATATTCTTTTTCTTGTTGTGTGTATTATATTTTCTAAGGTTAATGGTCTGTTTTTAGTTCTTTTTTTTTTTTTTTTTGGTTGTTGGAATGGTAGTTTTATCTATTTTTATAACTTACTGATTTAAAAAAAAATTTTTAATGTTTATTTATTTTTGAGAGCAAGAGAGAGAGAGAGAGACAGAGCATGAGTGGGGAAGGGGCAGAGAAACAGGGAGACACAGAATCTGAAGCAAGCAAGCTCCAGGCTCTGAGCTGTCAGCACAGAGCCTGATGCGGGGCTCAAACCTGTGAACCACAAGATCATGACCTGATCCAAAGTCGGATGCTTAACCGACTGAGCCACCCAGGCGCCCCTATTATTTACTGATTTTTTTAAATTGAGGTATATTTGACATAAACATTATATTAGTTTCAGGTGTACACATAATTTGATGTTTGTATGGATTGCAAAATGATCACCACAGTAAATCTAGTTAACATCTGTCTTTTTTCTTGGGAAGAGAACTGATTTTTTTTTTTGTTTTAGTTTTTTTTTCTTTTTTAAGTTTACTTATTTTGAGAGAGACAGAGAGCACAAGTGGCAGAGGGCCAGAGAGAGAATCTAAAGCAGGCTCTGCACTTTCAGCACAGAGCCCAATATGAACCTCAAACTTGTGAAGCCGAAACCCACAGTTGGATGCTTGTTTTTGGTTGTTTTAATGGCAAACTTGATAGCTTTACATATACTTAAAACTTTGTTTATTAAAGTAGCACTTTACATGGTATTCATTAATATTTTGCTATGAAAGAAGAGATTAGTACAATAACTTTTTGCATCCTTAAACTTACATGTCCATTGCTTTTATACGTGAACAACAGTTTGATAGGTACAAAACTCCTTACTTTCTTTCTCAGGTGATATTGTAGAGATACTTCAGTTATTTTCTAGCATGGACTATTACAGTAGCAAAATCTCAAGGCCAGACTGACTTTTGCTTTTTATAGATAGGATCTGAACTGTTTCCCAGATGCTCACAGGACACCTTCTCTACCTAGCTTTACATACGCATGCCTCATTGATTTTTCTTAATCCATTTTTCCTGAGACCCAAGTATGCTTTTTTAACCTTGAAATTCAGGTTTTCACTTCAAGAAAGTTTTTTTCTATTGTATCTCCATTTTTTTATGTTCCACTTGGTGTTTTATTATTGAACACCAATTACATACATGTTCACTCTCCTTTGCCTCTAGACCATTTCAACTCTTCCATCATCTGTGACATTCTCCTTAGTTCTTTTGTATTTTTCCTTCACATCCTGGATGATGGTTTTGCTTTCCTTTTTCCTGCTTCCAATTTGACTTCCCTTTCTTTGGTGGTTTTAGTTTCCTCTACCATTTCTTTCCTAACTTCAGCTGGCTTAATTTCATCTTTTCCTTCTATTTATCTTCTATTGTCCTAGCAGCCCTTCTTTTAAAGGTCTTGGCCTATCTTTGTACTTTTATTTTAGAAGAAAAAAGTTATATTTAGCTTCTTTGCTATCATAGAAATAGGTCAGTCAATAATTTTCACATGGTATAGTTTTCCTAGTATGTAGTTTTTGCCTAGCTTTTACTATCAGGTTTCTTTCTTTCAGTATCTTACACCCCCTCCCCCCAATAGGTCACATGCTAGTTTTTTATTTGCTTATTGTTCCTCTTTGAATGAAGCCTGTTTAGAATAAGGTCATTACAAAGTCAGTTTGGAGCCTGACTGTTGTTTGCCTAGATTACAATACCCCTGATCTGTAGTACATTTTTGACATGAATTATATTGAGGACCTATATGTCATAAGTTCTGGGACGGGGGATTTAGCATTTTCCTTTATTCATTGGAACAAAACGATTTGCCAAAATGGTAGAGCCCCTTGTCATGTACTTTGTCTTCTCAGTGCTGCTATACTGACCGCTACACATGGCTGGTCTGCACATTTTATCATCCAGTACCACCTCCTTTGTCACTCTGCAGTTTCAGAGGGGACACAGCAACCCACCAACCAGCACCCACAGTCCTGCATGTGGGGTATAGGCTGCAAGAATCCATGGTTGACAAGGGCTCACATATCAGCACTCTGATTCTTCCCCTGAACCAGGTCCAATCGCATTTGGTCGTAACTGTTTTCTGATTCTATCAAAGGTTGACTTTCTTCTTTTGTTTCTCGGTCTTGGTATTTCAGTTGGTTACAGAAGGAAAAAGCAAGGCAACTATGCCTTTGCTCCACCACCTTCAGCTAGCCAATTATGGATTTCAAAATTGTTATCTTTTCCTTGCTATCTGGTTCAAATATATGGAGACTTAAATACTCTCTGGGGATTCTATTTTTCTACAGGTGTTTTGTTTTACTGCATTTTGCCTACTAAGCGGCATTATCGCTGTGCATTGATTGCCCTGGACCATGGTGCAGATGTCAACAACTCTTCCTGTGAAGGAAAGCCAATATTCCTTAGAGCGTGTGAAGAAGCACATGATGTTAAAGATATGTGCCTGACCTTTTTGGAAAAAGGAGCCAATCCAAATGCTATCAACTCAGTATGACTATTCCTGTGATTCCTTTTTTTTAAAATTATAGACGCTCAGTAGTGTAATTTTCACATTTAATTATGGTAAAATTATCCTGTTAGCTTATAGACTATTCATTTCTATTCACAGTGTTTTAAGATGATAGATTTTCATTATCTTTATATTGCCATGATTCCACAGTCTATTTCCTAATTACGTTTGGAAAATTCGTATTTATTATGCATAATAGTAAAAGATCATTAGAGAAAAATAGAAAAGATACCACTGATGCCTAATAAAAATGTATCTTTTTGGAAAGAAAATATGTAGTCCTGCTGTTTCCCATATCTATCTTGCCCCCTTTCCTTGTTTGGCCAATTTTATTGAGTTTTCTTATTGTTTAATAGTCATTTCCAGATGATAAAAAATCAATTTTTTTCCTCATTAGAAAACACCTATAACCTAATTTTAGCATATACTTTACCCTCTTTCCCCCCCTTTTGCTCTACTTTCTTTACAAAAAAATGCATTTTATAGCCTGATTTCTCACAGGGACATCTGGTGTGACCTTGACTCTGATATTCAAATTCTTCTACATGGACCAGCTGGCTTCATTTTTCCTATTTGTTACATGAAACCAATAAAAATACAGAGAACTAAACATGTCAGTGTGAATCTAAGGCCAAATGGATTTAGACCATATTTATACGAAATAAGTGATTTAAGATAACAAGCATAACTGGCATTTGATCTGTTTCTCATCCAGTCCACAGGTCGAACGGCTTTAATGGAAGCGTCAAGAGAAGGAGTGCTAGAGCTAGTCCGAGGGATATTGGAAAGAGGAGGTGAAGTGAATGCCTTTGACAATGAGAGACATCATGCTGCACATTTTGCTGCCAAAGGAGGCTTTTTTGATGTAATAATCTGCCCTTTGCTTTAAAATCTGTTGCTCACACCTTTTCACAAATTGTTTTAATATCATGTAGGTTACACTAAGAATGTTTTCGAAGTTACCGTCTTGATTTCCCTAGATAATTCTAAAATTATATTTCAGATCAAATGTTTTTTTAAAAACTTTCTAGCCCTTCAGTTTTATCTGCTTGCTAAGTTTATTCATTAATAATGAATGTTTTTTCTGTATTCTTAAGTATGACAAATAAACAAATAAAATAAATAATGTTTTTCTGTATTCTTAACTATGACAAATTAAAAGTTTTGCCAATCAGGACTTTTTTATTTTATGCCTCCATTACATATCAGAATCTTCAAAATATGGCTTGACCAAACTGTGGGAGAACAATGCCAACAAACTCTTATCTCCCTGAGTTTTTGTGTGCATCTAATGACTCACCTAAATTTTAAACTCTTAAGTATCCTGGTTATCTGGACATACCAGTAAAGGATATCTCATAGGTACAATGACACTGCAGAAACGAAATAGGAACCAATGCTATCCTATTTTTTTTTTTTAATTCTGAATTACGTCTAACCTTTCTTTACTCAATTTTCTGAGTTTTTACATAGCTATCTTTGTTTCTGTCATTGAGTCTTGTCCCCACAATAAAAATATACATCACAATAGAAGTCACATTTGGTAAAGACTTTGCTTCCCTGATAATGTTTTCTATGGGCTGATGCTTTCTAGAATTACTAGAATTCACCAAGATAGCATGCCCTAGATGAGTATTGAATTTTCTAGACTCTTGGTCAAAGCTATTTGATAGAATTGTCAGCAATGGTGAAAAAGTTGTATATCTGTGATGTATAATACAATAGCCACATGTGGATTTGAGCATTTGAAATACGGCTAGTGAAACTAAGGAACTGGATTTTTTTTAATGGTTTTCTATTTAATTCGATTTAATTTTAAATAGCCACATGTAGCATAAGTAACTATTAGATAACAAGTTGGGGTGTCAGTCTTCATGCAATAAATGTATGTTCCTATTCCTCTACTATATCCACTGTTTATTTTGCAGATATTGAAGCTGCTTTTTGCTTACAAGGGAGACATGGGGCTGATTGCATTGAATGGGAACACACCACTTCATTATGCTGCCATGGGCGGTTTTGCAGATTGCTGCAAATATATAGCTCAGCGAGGTAAAAGTGTCTAGCAATTTTATGTTTAAAGCAGTTATGATTTACCCATGTTGCAGATGAGCAGACAGTTTGGGCCTGCCACTTGTCAGTTGCATATCTTTTTCAATAACCCATCCACAGTTATATATGTAGAAAGAAAATTGAAAATTTTTTCTTACTCTACCTTCTGTGAAATCATGAATCAGGTCTTAAAGTGATGAAAACTCATTTTCTGAAATGTTTTTAGGTTGTCATTAAAAATCTAAAGAGGATTATTCATATGTCGGCTAATTATTAAAATGCTTATAGTTTTTAAAGTCCTTTTAAAAATGTCCACCAATCTGAAGGACGAACACTGAAAAACTATGTCTTTTAGTCTGCATTCTTAATTATTTCATTAAAAAATTGTTCAATTGTGTCAAGGATAACTTTCCTAAATCACTTGAAATTATAGGGGAAATATTTTAGGGAGAAAGATAAAATGAAAATTTTCATGGAAAATTTGAAATTTATTTTCGGTTTACCTTTAGCTTCTAGGTACCTATTAATTTAGGAATATAAACTATGCATGTATAGCTTAATGTAGTCCTTAAAATGGGAATATTAGCCAATTAAGTTTAAAGATCTGGATCCATTTGGTGTCAATTACATGCTAACTTAAAGTACATTAAAAGTTTTTAACTTTGTGAAAAGTGGAACTGCATTCTGCTGAACGTTGTAGTAATGGGTTTGGTTTTTTGCTTTTTTTTTCCCCCAGTTTGAGTAATAGGCAAAAACTTAAAGCCCTATGACTCTAGAATACAGCAGAGAAAGTACTTTTGCTTTTCTGTCCTCTACACAGACAGAGAATCTCAGGAGTCCCTGAGACATAGAGATCCTAAATTGTAACCACTAACATAGATAAACTAATGTGCTTGCGTAACTAATAGTGCAATAACGAATTCATGTTTACTTTTTATGAACTTATACAAACTCATACTCTTCCCCCCCATCATCCCCCAATAAACACTTTTAACAAATAAAGAAAGGAACGTGTATCAAATGCAACTTTTGCCCCAAAAATGGTCTCATCAGTCTTGTTTGCACATTTGTCACTATTAGCAGTTTATTCTGACATTTCATTTTTTTTCTTTTTCAAATGTCTATGTATTTTGAGAGAGAGAGTGTGTGCACATACACATAGGGAAGGGCAGAGTGAGAGGAAGAGAGAGAATCCCAAGCAGGCTCCACTCTGTCAACACAGAGCCCAGTGCAAGGCTCAACTTCACAAACCATGAGATCATGAGCTGAGCCGAAATCAAGAGTTGGACACTTAACCAACTGAGTCACCCAGGCGCTCCTGATATTGCATTTTTAACATAATTTATTTCTAAAAACAAAAGAGCTGCCCAGATTAAGACAATTCTTCAACTTTAACATGTTAACTGCTTTCTTATTAGGATAAACATCACCAGGCACATTCTCTATCATCTATATACTCCTGGGAGAAAGTCACAGAAAGCAAATTGAGAAGCACATTTGGCTGGAGCGTAGGCCACGCCAAAGGCCTTGCCCAATGACACAGAAAGGTTTCATCTTCCTGGCAGAATCATGAGACTAGCCATGTTTTCTTCTTTTTTAAGATTTTTTTTTTTTTTTGAGAGAGAGAGAGAGCACAAGTGGGGAAGGGGCAGAGAGAGAAGGGGACAGAGGATCCGAAGCAGTCTCTGCACTGACAGGCTTGACAGCAGTGAGCCCAATGTAGGGCTCGAACATACAAGCCATGAAATCACGACCTGGGCCAAAGTCGGATGCTCAACCGACCCAGGTGCCCCTAAACCGTGTTTCTAAAACAAGTGGCTGAAAGCATTCTAAGTTCTCTTGCATGTTTGGAGGTACAACCACTTCACTAGATCCTATGTGGGTGACCTAATTCCATAGTATAAGTGTTACCAACTACATGTTCACCTTTTGAATCTTCGATCTAAGGCAATCAGAGCAACAACAAACCATGCATTAACAATTAAATGCTCTTTTCTGAGTTAACTCCCTGGGTTTAGTGTCTTCTATACTTAAATGTGAAGGCTGGACTGTTTCCCACATTAAACCATCTTCTTCCTGTTGCTAGAGCAATTTACAAGTCCCGGTAAGCAGTGTGTCATATCCAAGGGCAGAAGCAGGGAGCTGGGAACAGTTCTAGGGAAGCACCCCAGGAGAGTTCTCTTTCTCATGGGCCTTTGGCTTGTCAGCCCACACTAGCTGTAAGTTGAGTACCTTCGACCACAGATCATAAGTCACAAAGGGAATGAATGGATCTGTACTTACTAATTATAAGGGAGGAGATAAAAAGTCCCAAGGCCAGAGGAGAAAAAAACGCCTTCAGATCTTTAAGCTGGGATGTTGGAAACTTTTATCCACATAAAGGTTTCTAACTAGGAGGAAACTGGGAGCATAAGAAGGCAAGATCAAACAGCTTTAAGATCCTTTGATCCTTAGGGGTGAGTATAGAAGCAGTGGCTTGGGAGATGGTAGATAAACCCCTCGACACCTTGAAGAAGCGAAAAAGCTAAATAAAAACAGCATTCTTGAAGTTGCTATGGAATTATACTGTCGAGACCAGCCTCAGGCCCCCTTTTCGATAAGTCACTGTTTAATATAGAAATTTTAGAATCCTTATTCTCATAATACTCTTTTTGAGTTTTTCTATCACTACTAAAATTATCAGTCTTAGTATAAAATGTTCAGTTTGACAATACCAAAGGAAGTATCAATCTTCAAAAGCACTGGTGACTAATTTTCTTTTTGACAAGGAATACAACTATGAAGTATTGGCAGGGCATGCTTTATTTCTTCACGCAGCCACCTGTACATTTTCATTGCTAGACATACTGATTGGGGAGCAATCTTCTTTGATTATGTGATGTTGGCAAAGCAACAGGAGAGGCTTCTTCTGGATGCAAAACACTAGAAAGAGCTTCTTCATTGTCTGACTTATTTATATACATAACGGATTTTTAATGTCTCAAGACACTTACTATAGACAGCACAACCTTCCTAGTGGCACTAAGCCGACTCTCCAATGTACCCGGAGAAGTTTATTTATTTGGGGAATACCTACGTGTAATGTTGGTGTCATCATTTTAAGGAAGGGACCAAGAAGGAAAATGAATTTCAGTGTCTGATTAGCACAAATGTAATACTGGAAGTCTTTCAGATTCGATGAACAAATTGGTTTTTCCTGGGTTAGGTTGTTCACATGACCTTATCACAAAACAGCAGATCAATAGAAATTAAATGGATTCCGTGGGGAATACAGTTTAAGATCGTACACAGGTTTGCAGTCATAATCATTCAAAAAGAAGCAGGTGCAGCATTCTGAGTTCCTAATGGCCCAGTAAGCTATCTGAACCCAGCTTCTTTCTATATTCAAATATTACCCTCACTCTTTTCTTTTTTTAGTAGCAGGTCTGCTTAGCAAGTATGCCAAAATGATATTTGTTTCATATATCTATAGGGATCAATGTCCTAATTCTTTAGGGGCAGAGAATATAAATTGGAAACATATTTCAGAATTCACCAAAGTGAAGCTCACAGAAAAAAAAATCACAGTTTAATTTGGTAATTATAGGGGATAAATTTTTTACTAATAGATCAAAATTAAGAAAAGGGTTTGATGAATGTCATTCGCAGAGCCATGCAGATGCCTGGGCAATATTCATAATAATGATGCTTCATGTTCTAGGATGTGACCTGAAATGGAAGAACTTAGATCATAAAACACCCAGAGCTGTGGCCAAAGAAGGCAGTTTCAAAGCAGCAAACAAAGAAATACGGCGGGCAGAGAGAACTGCTAATAAACTGGCACGGCCAGGAGCCAAAAATCCGAATCCACTCTGGGCCCTTAGACTACATGACTGGTCGCTAGAACATGAGACTTTCCTTCGGGAAGCCTTTTCATTTGTGGACAGAGGTGATGGGACAGTCAGCAAGGAGGACTTCGTGTTGACATTGGAGGAGAGGCAAGATTTTGTGACCTCGGAACAGCTTGCTATGGTAGCTCAATATCATGAAAAATTACGGGGAGGTGGGGTCAATATTAATGATTTCTTTAAAGGAACCAGATACTTAAGCAAGTCTTATGTCTTGGGATCATATGGGCCCAAGAAAAAGAAAAAAGGGATGGCCAAAAAGGTAAAGAAAGGCAAGTTTGTTTTACCCCTCCCAATCTGCATCATCCCTGACCATGTATTTCCCCAACGGAGTGATGGCGGGCCACCCTATTACATGATTGAAACCTACAAGAATATAACTGATTGCAATCGGTTTAACCGAGACCATCCACCAGAACATCCCATTCAGGATGACTCCGCTTGGTACATTGATGATCCAGGGAAGGTATTTTCAAATATTAATTTCGTCACCAAGGCAGGAGACCTGGCTTCTCTGAAAAAGGCATTTGAATCAGGAATACCTGTGGATATGAAGGATAATTATTACAAAACACCACTAATGACTGCATGTGCCAGTGGAAACATGGATGCTGTCAAGTTTCTTCTTGAAAAAGGGTGGGTTTTCTTTCTTGAGTGAGGTTTAAATTTCATGGGTCTTTATATTCAACTCCAGAATTTTAGGGCAAAGAAAGAGCTTCATTTCTGAAATCTAGATTAGAGGTAGACCTTGCATGGGAAAGTTGGCTAATGGGAACCTGGGAATGTGTGTACGCACAGATAGCTTGCCAATAACAACTACGCACAAAGTTGCTTTACTAGAGAGCTTTACCTACTAGGTCACTTTTAATTTTACTTTAAATTACCAAGATAATTTTTAAAATGTATTTATTGTTGAGAGAGAGAGAATGCACTTGCCTGTGAGTGGGGGGAGGGGCCAAAAGAGATGGGGAGAGAGAATCCCAAGCAGGCTCTGCACTGTCAGCACAGAGCCGGTTGAGGGGCTCAAACTCACAAACCTAGATCATGACCTGAGCAGAGATGACCTGAGCAGAAATAAGAGTCAGGCACTTAAACTGACTCAGCCACCCAGGTGCCCCAAGAATTTTATTGTAGGAGAAACATAACATGATCTACCCTCTTAACAAATTATAAGTGTATAATACAATATTAACTATAATCACACTATTGTATGGTAGATCTCTAGAACTTATTCATTTTACATGTTGCTTTTTAATCTGTCTCTTGTGTATATGTTGGGGGGGGGGGTCCTAACAAATTTAAACAAGTGGTACAATGGCCATGATGACATGTCCCTTCTTCTCTCCTCCAGAACCTCCTTGGTTCATTTGTAAATATCTTTAAAACATCAAAGCATCACATTTTTATTTAACTTTGTAATCTAAAGCAACTTCTCAGGTTTAATTCCTTCTTGTACCATAGCTGAATAGCCTGGGGTAAGTTTCTTAACTTTTTTGTGCCTCCATATCCTCATTTTTATAATGGGGCTCTAATAGGACTCAGCTCACAGATTTTCAAGATCAAATCATTTAAAATATGTAAATCACTTATTAGCAAAGCAATTGCATATTTGATAAAAGTTGTTATTATTATTACTATAAGGGTGAAGGTCAAAGAAGTATTCAAATTTGTATATTATCTAGAGGGAGTATAAAGCAATTAATGAGAATTTGAACTTTTGGACAGTGAATTTTTTTTGAAATTTTTTTAGTATTTATTTTTGAGAGAGAGAGAGAGACAACGTGAGCGGGGGAGGGGCAGAGAGAGAGGGAGACACAGAATCCGAAGTGGGCTCCAGACTCTGAGCTGTCAGCACAGAGCCCGATGCGGGGCTTGAACTCACAAACCATGAGATCATGACCTGAGCCGAAGCCGTAAGCCTAACTGACTGAGCCACCCAGGCGCCCCAACAGTGAATTTTTTTTAAAAAGAACTGACATTTAAAATACTACACTTAGATGCTTAGAATTTTAATAATGAAGGTGCATTTAAAAATCTATAACACTCAGAGAAAGTAGACTCAAAGTGAAATAACATGACTTTTATATTTCCTATCAGTTTTTACCTTCATTGGATCCAGTTATATAATTTTCCCTAATTTTAACCTTTGCAAAATGTGTAACCCCTGGGATCTAAGTGCCTTTAAAAACTAAACAAAATATGTATTTATGCAAAGAAAATTAAGACTGTCAGATAATGCAGAGCACAAGTCAAGAAAAATTATGGCACAGAGTTTAACTTTACTCAGAGCTTCCCTCGTTTATAGCTGGACAACTGTATGAAATCTGGCTTTGCACGTTCGGCCTCCAATGCTTGGAACAACCCATATATTTAGCTTGTGCATCTGTCTTATTTTATAGGGCTAACATTAATGCAACAGATAATTTCCTGTGGACTCCGCTTCATTTTGCATGCCACACAGGCCAGCAAGATATTGTTGAGCTTCTTGTAAAATCTGGAGCTGTGATAGACGCAGTCTCCATCAACAACACCACTCCTTTAACTAGAGCTATTGAGAGCTGCAGACTGGATACTGTAAAATACCTACTTGATATCGGTGCTAAATTCCAACTGGAAAATAGAAAAGGTATGTGTTCATATCATTGATACAGTTACAGTCAGAAAAGGAGAATTTAGATTCCAAACCTCTTCTGATTCTATTCTTGTAGGACCACATTTCCCTGTGAGAGTTACTACTGCAAACGCAAACCTAAGTTGAATGTTACACAAGTTGGTTTTCTATGGAGTGCCTCTCAATCACTGGTGTGAAAGGATCAGTGCTTTATGTTTGCAATCTGTCATGGACGGATACTTTTGTAAAGTACAAGAAAAAGTGACTTCCTAGAAAATGAGATGAGAAAAAACATGAAATACAAGGGTTTTTGTAATCACTAGATTAAAATGACAGAAAATTCTTCTATCAAATCTATCTAAAAATTTCTAAATGCCCACTCTTTTTTTTTTATGTTTATTCATTTTTGAGAGTGTTGTGCTGACAGCAGAGAGCCTGATGTGGGGCTTGAACTCACGAACCATGAGATGATGACCTGAGCTGAAGTTGGGCACTTAACTGACTGAGCCACCCAGGCACCCCTCTAATTACCCACTCTTAATTTCTGTGGTTATTTCACTATAGTCCTATAAGCATTAGTTTGTGGGCTTGCACCAATGTTCAGAGTTTTCACACTGTTACAACTGTCAATTCCTAGTAAATGACATAGTTTAAAGACTATAGAATGTGGATTCTTTCCAAAGCTGAACAAATTCCTGAATTTGAGGTTCTCTCTAGGACATAAATGGGAGGCCTAGCTTATATCACATCTGAAGAATAAATAAAAATTTGAATAACTATTTGACCTTATTGCTTGGAGGTATCATTTTCTTATAGTGGAGGCTGTTGCTTCCTTTTGATCTGAGAGAGCATTAATATTTCTGGCTGCTTCAGGCTTCCTCTGAGTCACTGGTAGTATTGTTTTAGGTCTGCCTGAGGATATTACAGGTGTCATAATACCCAGCCATGTGCACAGCACACTGTGACACCAGCTTCCTCAGGCCTTTTTGAATATACCTCCTTATATCATGGAAAGGGGAGAATAATGTAAAATTATCACACAAAAGGAAATGTACGCAATGTGGGAAGAGAACCATCAATCAAATATTCACATATAAATATCCTGCCAGTATTTCCTATCAACTTTTTAAGAAACACGCTTAAAAAAAACAAAAACAAAACCAAAAACAAGAAAAGGTTGTGTTGCCAGTAAATGGCACTTTAAATTATGAGATCTTAGAGCTGGGTCCACCTTAGAGAATATCTGATCTAGCTTTGTGACCCTACATATAACCATTTGCTTTACTAATCACCTTTACTACTGTATGCTAAGGGCTGATGTGCTGAGGTTTTCTACCTGGCTTATTATCAATCTGTTTATTGTTATTCTGAATTTATGTCTTGAACAGGGCACACTGCCATGGATATCGCAAAGGCGTATGCTGACTATAGAATAATTAGTTTGATTCAAGAAAAGCTGGATAGCTTGCCAAAACCAGCAGAAAATCAAAAATTGAAAGGCAAGCCACCTCCTAAAATGAAGACTGAAGGCCCTGAAATTAAGAAAGAGGAGGTAAGAAAAGCAATGGACTACCCATTAGTAACTAGAACCTGTTAAAAACTTGTTGGGGGTTAGGGCAGTGTCATTATGTACATGTGGTTATACAGCATGGGCAAAATAATATACAACCATATTGTCAGCACTATTATGCAGTACTTTTAAAGAAATAGCTAGCAAAGAAATTCCTAGTATGGAAAAGTCTAAAAAGGGCTCATTGCAAATAAAATCCATGTAAAAACCAAGATGGTTCAGCCAAACACAATTAGAATGTTGAAAAAAGAATTGGCATTGGATATGTATATATTTGGTTCTGAGTTATACAGATTTGATGAGACACCCTAGACAGGGAAGTAGGGTGAGAAGAATGAAGCAAAGCATGTTTTTCCTTCATTATGGTATCATAATTTTTCATTACACATCTTACCTTCCTTCTAAGGAATTTTATTTTTTTAATGGTTGTTTTTGAGAGAGAGAGAGAGCGAGCACAGGGGAGGGAGAGAGACAGGGAGACAGAGAATCTCAAGCAGTCTCTGTGCTGTCAGCACAGAACCCAATGTGGGGCTCAAACTTATGAACCATGAGATCATGACTTAAGCTGAAATCAAGAGTCAGACGCTTAACTGACTGAGCCACCCAGGCACCCCCTAAGGGATTCTAATGACTACCAATGAACCCTGGGATATGGGGCCACTTGTGACTTGGATATCCTGCAGAATGACTCTAGAAGTTTTAAAAGTGTCAAGTGACTGTTCCCGGTAATCTGGAGTGATGTGGGTGCCTCTAAACTACCAGCAGAAGTTTAAGGTTTTTGCCCATAGAGATTACTGAGAGATCAAGACTTTGTCATTAGCAGCGAAGCCCAAGTGCATTTCTTTTTTCTTTTTGTATGAAGTTTATTGTCAAATTGGTTTCCATACAACACCCAGTGCTCATCCCAACAGGTGCCCTCCTCAATACACCTCACCCATCCTCCCCTCCCTCCCACCCCCCATAAAACCCTCAGTTTGTTCTCAGTTTTTAAGAGTCTCTTATATTTTGGCTCCCTCCCTCTCTAACTTTTTTTTTTCCTTCCCCTCCCGCATGGTCTGCTGTTAAGTTTCTCAGGATCCACATAAGAGTGAAAACATATGGTATCTGTCTTTCTCTGTATGACTTATTTCACTCAGCATAACACTCTCCAGTTCCATCCACATTGCTACAAAAGGCCATATTTCATTCTTTCTCATTGCCACATAGTATTCCATTGTGTATATAAACCACAATTTCTTTATCCATTCATCAGTTGAAGTGCATTTCTAAGTAGGCTAGAAGCTTCTTTTAGGGAAGCAGGAGGAATCCCTGGTGATCCTTGGCAAACATAGGTCAGGGATGAAATTCAAAAAGGAAAAGCTCTAATATTGGAATTGGAAATTGGAAAGGGTTGGAGAAATGTAAGGTGGTAGGAAGTGGAGAGGGTGAAGGGATTATAACAAACATCGAGGACAATCAACAGTAAGAAGTAATAAACATGGAGGGGACGAGAGTAAGAATGGCCAGAGGTGAAGGATGATCAATCAGCTAAGCTTCTACTACATACATCATTATCATTTTAGTAGGATAATTTAATTTTTCTAGTTAATCAGTGACCATAGATAAATAATGGGTATCTTGAAGACTTAAATGCTCTGTTACCAATACTACTAATAAAGTAGAGTTAAACAAAGCAAACTAGTTATCTTACCCCATCCAAAGTTATAATATTCTATTTCATTTCAAATTATAATTTATATAGTAACATTTTTATTTTTACTTGGCTTCAGAGCAAGATACAGAACAACAAATAATATAAAAAAAAGTGTAATATAGGTTTTTGCAATTGATAGGGTTGGTTTTTCTTTTGTCTCATTTCCAGGAACCACTTTCATCAGTTTATGTACCAGCCATATCAGAGGAAAAGAAAGTCCATAAGGATAATGTGGTTTATCTCAATTCATTGATTACCAGTGGTTATACCAAGAAAGTGGATATTACATTTATTCCACAGAGGGTAAGTACTTTGGAAAGATCTTCATAACATGCTGTAAACTCATATCATTTTCTAAATACATTTCATGCAGAGCACCCAAACAAATGGCCAAAGATTATCTTTCACAGTTATGATATGAAGGTATCCTTTTGCCAATTCCTGCTGCTTCAACTCAGTAAGTTCACCTTCTTTAGCTTCCAATATCTGGTTTCCTCTATTACTATTTCTATATTAACATTTTAGTTGTCCTTGAAAACCTAAAGTATTCTTTGGTCAATGCCATTCCCTGTCCCCATTTGGTCACAAGTTCAATAGACACATTTTCTTGGTGCTTCTCAGACCCCAGTACTCTTACTACCATCTCACTTGGGAGTTTCATACTAAGCAACACTGGATTTATTCAGTAGCTTCCTAAATATCCACAATTAAAGAGGTGGAGACATCTTTGGAGAACAAGAGTGGTCTTGCCAATCCCCATCAAGCCATGCTGAATAAGAGACCACCAGCCCCCTCTGCCTTCTACTATGAAAATAATTTTCTTATGACTTCCCCATAAGACATAAAGGTAACAAACCCAAATGATCTTCTAATTCCATCTCTTCCTTGTTTTGACATCCCAAAAATGAACAGCAGAGGATCATCAGAGGTAACTGAAAAGCATTTCAGGTGTCCAAACAGTCACCATCAGAATTAGCGATGCCCATGTAACTCCTCTTCCTCATGTAAGAGGAACACATAAGCTAAAATAGATTTAGAAGTAAATTTGATAGTTTTAAGTTAATCATACTGGACACTGAGTGGATACTGACATATTTGGCTGGCTTTTGTATTCATGCCTGCTCTGGATACGGTTGTTTGTTTTAAGATCTGGAGTCCTGAAGCCACAACAGCAGAGCTGATCAGGAAAAGGGAGCTGCGGCGGGAGAGGTTCACTTATGAGGTAGACTTTGAGGACTTCATGATGCCCTTTCAGAAGAACATCACAGAGAAAGCTCAAGCCTTGGAAGCTGCCTTCAAGACCTAGATCATAGCAGTTGCTTCTTGGGGTCAACATTTCAAGGCCCAGGGAGAAAGTCGGTATTTCCATCAAAGTCAAAGCAATCCACAAATTAAGAATTTGTAACCAAATAATTGTTTTTGCTATAACAGCTATAAATATTCAGAGCTATCTAGAGAAGGTGTATTTTATTTTGCAATGAATTACATGTCTTTCTGGATAAACCCCTTAATCTTCTTTAAGGATGTAGTAGAATAAATGGCATTTTGGTTATAAATATAACATTATTGTCAAAAAATTTACAAAATGTACACCCATTATGTTTGCTAAATATATAATTCCAGTGGAAATTGATGAAAACAATTTAATAGTATGGAAGAGAAGTAGTTCTAACCTGTTAAGGAAGGAGTTTGTTTCCTACACACCATCGTACGTGGTATATATTAGATACCTGGGTCAAATAAGCTTTGGCACTTATAGCAGACACTGTCAGCACTCCATCCCTTTCTCCTTGATTGAAGCAGGCCTAATATTCAGATGCTGGAAGGCGGACTCTGACACTTAAATTTGTAGAGTAGGGCCCAAATACACGAGAACAAGAGCCTCCGAGAAGCAGCTCTCAACCAGCAAGTGAACAGATGCAGTGTATTAACACCCCTGCTCCCTCACCACTCTGGTTGGAATGTTTGGAAGTGAGCATTCCTATTGACTGCTCAAGTTCCCCCAAGAGGTTAAGATCATATTGCCAGCAGTGGTAATTTGATAACACACCCTTCATTGGCAGCCTTCCCTTCCCTGTCCTCCCACATTTCTCCCATACCTTCAGATCTTTGTCAAGGTCACCTCTGAAATATGTACACCTAAACCCTTGTCTCAAGGTTGCTTCTGGAAGGACCCAAACTAAGATAACAACTATAGTATTAGTTATGATTCTGAGTCACCCTAGCAAAAACTTTAAAAGTGCATTCCCTTATCTTCTGTTTACTACAAAATAAACATTTCCCCAGCAAGGAGTATGTGCCCCCAGGGTCCTGTGCAATTGAGAAACAGTTCAACTAGTATTCATACAATAGTTGAAACTTGGAGCAAAATTTCCAGATGCCAAAAAAACATACATATGATAGAGAAGGACTAGGTATCGCATGTGATTTTTTTTTCTCAAGGCATGGGCAGGGTGGGCAAGGGAGAAGTGGGGAATTTAAGAGATCTACCAAGAATACTTACAAGTGGGATTTGAGCCAGAAGATGATACTTGGAAAAGGATTCTACCAGAGAGATAGAACCAGTAGTATAGATAGGTGATAGATGATAATAATGGATGGATGGATAGATAGATAGATAGAGAAAGGGATGTATTGCAAGGAGCTGACTTACATGACTATGGGGGCTGGCAGGCAGGTCATCAGGAAGTCCAGGCTGGAAACTCTTGGGTGAGAGCTATCCATACAGTTCACAAGTGGAATTTCTTCTTCAGGGAAACCTCAGTTCTGTTCTTTCAACTGAAAGGATTGGGCCCACCTAGATGATGGAGGATAATCTCCTTTATATAAAGCCAACTAATTGTAGATGTTAATTGCACCCATACCTACACCTATACCTTTATAGCAACACCTACAATTAATGTTTGACTGAGTAACTGGGTACTATAATCTAGCCTAGCCAAATTGGGACATAAAACTGGCCATCACTAGAGGTGTACTACTGAGTAAAAAGCTGGGGGAGGCATCACCCACACCAGGAAATGCAGTGAGTGCTGGGCAGAAGCTCCAAAAACATCCACAAAAGCCCCACTGACAAAAAGAGTCCACTTTAGGATCTGCCTTACCAAAGGCTACCAACTCCAGATTACAACTCGGTCAGCCATATACAATGAAGGCCCTTTGCTTTATCCCCTCCCTCACTTTCTATCTGTGAAGATAGGAAGCTGGATGAGTGAGCAAGTAGCTAACCAGGCCCACTTTCCCCTGAGGCAGGCTTGAGCTGGAATTCCTTACAAGATTTGTGTTAGGGAGCCTGGACATTTGCTCTTAGAACTAAATTTTGTTTGTTCATGAGGTTTTTCGTGTGTCTATTTTTAATAATTTTAAAGTTTTGAGTTAATGTCTAATTTACAGAAAAGTTACAAGAATTTCACAAAGAATCCCTATATATTCTTTGCCCAGATTACCCACATGTTAACCACATGGCTTCTTTCTCCTTCTCTCTCCATATATGTGTGTGTGTGTGTGTGCACGCGCATGTGTGTGTGTATGTAATTATTTTTTCCTGGACTATTTGAGTGTCTGTTGAAGACATAATATCCCTTACCCTTAAATACTTCAGTATGTATCTCCAAAAAACAAAAACATTCTTTTATGTAATCATATTATACCTGTCAAAATTAGGAATTTAATATTTGAATTAACTAGTCATGTCTACAGACCTTATTCAGATTTTGCTATTTGTCCCAATAATATCCTTTATACCAAAAGAAAATCCCAGATCACAAGTTGTGTTTTGTTGTCCCAACTCTGTCATCTCTTTTGTTTAAAAAAGTTCCTCAATCTTCATTTTTTCTTTATGACATTGATATATTAGAAGAATACATGCCAGTTATTTTGAAAATGCCCTTCAATTTTGAGGTCTTCTATTTCCTCAGGATAGATTCAAGTGACACGTGCTAGGCAGGAATACCACAGATGTGATATTGTACCCTTCTCAGTACATCATATCAGGAGGTATGTGATGTTGATATGTGATGTAAACTTTGTGAATGTTAATCTCTTGGTTAAAGTGGTATCTATCCAGTATCTCTACTGTAATTATTTTTTCCTTTGTACTTAATAAGTATCTTGTGAATAGAACCTATGAAACTGTATAAATTTCTGATTACTCTCATAATTGTCACCCACTAGTTTTAGTACTCATGAGGATTCTTGCCTGAAATAGTTACTACAAGGATGGCTGTCATAAGACGAGTTACTTATTTCATCATTCTTTCTACATTTCCTAGATAGCTTTCTATTTTGGGACAGAGCGATATCTTCTTCTTATGGATTTAAATCCATATGGACCTGTGCATTCCTTTTTCATTTAATGAGTTTATAATCCTTTACTAACATAATTTTGATGCTCAAACTGCCCCTGATTTTTGCCAGTAGAAGCCCCTTCAACATGGCTCCTGAGAACAAGACGTGTTGTTTCCTCCAATAATTAGAGGATGTTTTATTTCTTGAATATGTTGGGGGGAGAAATGCCCACCATGGTTTTATTCAGGTATAAGGAAAATGAGTCTGCAATAGCAGACTTTCAGAGCATCTCACTTTCTGCTGTCACCCCAGCAAATACCACACTTCCTCAGTGCTAGTTTCGTATACAGTGGTGTTCTGTGCACCTTCAGCCATTTGCAATGTATACTGAAAGTGCCAGTGTCAAGTCCTATTAATCCTCTTTCCCCACATATGAAGTGTTTATATTCATTTAAATGGCTCAACATGTTTGAATGGGAACTGTGTGAAGGAACATTTGAGTGACTAAGTTTATTTCAAGTTTAACTCTAAACCCTAACAGCACAAAGCCAGAGTTCTTTGATGGCCCATCAGTAGCCATCAGTACCATCAGTACCAACCAAAGAGTGGCCCATGGACCAGCAGCATCAACTGAGGGCTTGGTTCCACTCCCAAAAATTATAGTAGAGAACATTATACAAGCTTAAAAAAATATATTGTAGAGGGGTGCCTGTGTGGCTTAGTCGGTTAAAAGTCTGACTTCAACTCAGGTCATGATCTCACAGTTTGTAAGTCTGAGCCCCACATCAGGCTCTGTGCCGACAGCTTGGAGCCTGGAGCCTACCTCAGATTCTGTGTCACCGTCTCTCTCTGTCCCTCCCCTGCTCTCACTCTGTCTCTCTTTCTCAAAAATAAACATTAAAAAAATATTTTGTAGAGACATTTTACTGGCGTAAAAAATAGCATATCAAAGTTACATTAAAAATAAACATTATAAATGGTATGTATAATCTTAGACATGTAAATATGCAACACTCAAATAGTAATTTTCCTGGGTTTTAGAATTATGAATTAACTCTTATTGTCTTATTTTAATTTATATTTTCTTTCTTTTCTTTAGCAATGAGCATGTATGACTTTTCAATAAGCAACAAAATTATTTCTTTGAAAAAATAAAACAAGTTCACCCAGCATTCCAGAATGCCAAAGTGATTTTATTAGTAGTTGTCTGCTTTATCCTTTATGTATATTGATTTAGTTATGATTCTCTCATAAGGAGACACTGAGCCAAGAATTCAGGAACAGGTGATTTGTTGAGAAAATGCTCCTGGGGGGACTAGTGGGGGGGGGGGACTAGTGTTTCGAAAGTGAAGGAAGACAGACAAGCCTGAGTTTTCTGGTGAAGCCCCAGCTTCAATTTAACCCACAGGGAGCTGTAGAGAACAGGCAAAAAGTACTAGGCTTTTGGATTCCTGCATCTGTTAATAATTATAGCCTAGGGGGTGCTGGTAAGGCTATTCCAGAGCTCAAAGGCAATTCAATGAATTGAATCATGGGTCATGGGGGAGCTTGTTGGAAAAGCATACAGAAGCTGGGGGTGGGGATGGTGTGGGAAAAGGGATACCAATAGTGCTGCAGAAATGTAGATGTAGGCTCTTAAGTCTAGAAGGAAATACTCTCCTCTATTCATGTCCTTATCTTCAAATTGACACTGTGTAAATTGGTTAAGAATGTGGTTTTTGTAGTCAGCAGACCTGGATTTGAATCCGAATTTTGCCATTTACTAGCTGCACGGCTACGGATCAAGTTACAAATTGTTTCTGAACCTCAATTTACTAGCTGCATGTCCATGGATCAAGTCATAAATTGTCTTTGAATCTTAATTTCATCCTCTATAAAGTAGGGATATGTATCTGCCCCTCAATACACCATCTTGAGAATCTAACGGCATTACATCTGTAAGATTTCTAGCTTTGTGTCTACACAGTGCTCAATAAGGGATTTAACCTTCTTTTAGTCTCTAGAGGCAAGGTAAACCAAAAGAAGGCACAGGGATGAAGACCCAGACCTAGATGATCAGAAGAGTAACAGTTTGTTGAAGCAGATTCACGTTCGGTCTGTTGAAGTGATTTAAATACGTAGATATTTTCTTTAGTTACTGATAATCAGAGAAAGATGAGCATTACCCATTAGCTACAGAAACAGTTACTAATTCCAGCCATAGTAAGTCTAGTGGCCCAAATGTTTACTTTGTTTTGTTTCTAGAGCCTAACCAACTTCTGGAATCAAAATAGGTAATTAAAACAGAGTCTTAGGTCAAGCTGCCTAGAAACAGAGCCAGAGATGGAAACTCCTGTGTAAATGCTTCATTGCAGGCCTGCTCCCAGGAGACTTTTCAGGGCGTGAGATAAAGTTAGATTCAGATGGATTCCATGGGAGATATGGAGGATGAATTTTACCACAGGGGTTGCCCTGCCCAGAGGGAAGGAGGCTGGCTGCTATAACCTGCGTCAGTCATCGGCCAGCCTCTTGTGGAGACAGAGACAAAGACCTCACAGAGGCAAGGTGGCTCTGATCAGCCAAAGGCAATCCTCCAGAGAAGCGAGTAGCTCTGAGCCACCAGTCACAGCCATTGAGCAATGGGTGTGCCAGCTGGGAAGGGGAATCCCGTAAGATCTGCTACAAATAACATGTTTTTGTGTGCAACTTTGGGTGTAAAGTTTTCAACAGTGACTTCTTGGGGTTCATTTTGTATAACAAGCTTTCTCTCTTTTAAAAAAAAATGTAACTTTTACAAACTTCCAGATTTGTCTTAACCATTCTTAAGGATAAAGAATGAGCAAGAACAGCAATGAGAACCAATTCAGAAGCCGCTTAAAAGGAGAAAGTTGTTTCTGTTTCTTCAAGCTCGAGTTGAGCATCATCAATCACTAAAAATTATAACCATGAGAGACAGATAGATGCATTCAACACTATGATCAGGATAAGGTCATGTCTAACTGGTACAAGTGAATCACACACACCCCCCCCCACCCTGTACAGTTAATTTAGCAATTTTTGTTGAATTCACAATTGAGCAAATTCCTTATGTAGCCATGAAGGTACCCAAGAGAACCACTCAGCCTGTAGTTTGTTTTTGAGGAAGGTGATATGACAAGGGAGGAAAAGAAGAATTTAGATGCCTTCTACACACAGATATAAATTTGAAGTAAATAGGCATCTGAACAGTGTTATTATTTTCTAAATATTTACACAGGCTATATATTTTCTCTGGATTTGTGTTTCTTTAACAAAGAACCCTGGGGGGAATTTATAAATGAAGGCAGATGAGGCATTTACACACATCAAATAAGCTCATGCTCACATTCTTAGATCTTTAGGTAATTGTTACTACATCATGAATTTTATCTGGGCAATAAAGAAAACTGAATATTCTGTTAATATTCTGGAACTCACTGGGGATTTTTTTTATCCTAGATAAATAGTTGAGTATTATGTGATGCATATGTGTGTGCATATTTTATTCAGGATTAATAGTGATAGACTTTCCCTTTTACCTTCAGTAAATAAGACTTTGAGGAACTAATACATAAAAGATGATTTGATTTCCATAGGTTTAGTGGCTTTTTTTTAAAAGATGATTTGAAATATCCATGCCTTTTCTGAACCTGGTAGATTATTATGTTCTTTGTTGTTGGGACATGCAGGCTCCTCTCCTAAGAAAGCTGGAAATAAGAGAAATAAGTGTTCCCTCACAAACATTAATAAAATCAAGACAGAAAGAATGAAACGAATAGACAGTCTTTCTGATAAGTCTGAATGGGTCTCAAGCTAAAGCGATATATTACATAGCCAAAGAAATAAGAGTGTCAGCCAAGAGATGGATTTGTCAGCAATAGAATTATCACGAAATGTGGGCACCTGGGTGGCTCAGTTGGTTAAGTATCCGTCTTTGGCTCAGGTCATGATCTCGCTGTTTGTGAGTTTGTGAGTTTGAGCCCCGTGCCAGGCTCTGTGCTGAGAGCTCAGAGCCTGGAGCCTGCTTCAGATTCTGTGTCTCCCTCTCTCTCTGCCCCTCCCCCATTGGTGCACACCCACGTGTGCTCCCGCTCACTCGCGCTCTCTCTCTCTCTCACACACACACACACACACAAAAATAAACATTAAAAAATTAAGAAGAAATTATCATGAAATAACAGCACAGGTAGACTTTGTGTCTCCAGTCCCTACACAGGGACCTCTATTCTATACAACACGTGCATTTTTGTTGTAGACACAGACCTTTCAAGACCGTTACCACTAGAATTTTGAATCAATCAGCAACACTTTTTCTGCACACAATTTGGGTGTATTCATTCATTCAGCACGTATTTAGTGAGCACTGATACGGACGATTCTGGAGCTGTGCCCTAGTTGATCATTCAGCCTCTTCTATCAGCTGTGCCACTAAATCCTTGCATTAACTTCCCTTCTGTAAGAACTCAGAGTGCTTTCTGTTTCCCTGGTTGGATACCAACTTACCATGATGGCATGTCAGGAGAAAATAAAATGCAAGATCAGGCAGGGTCCCTGCCCTTATGAAGCTTCCAGTTTGGTAGCAGAGACATATTTTAATAGAATAACCACAAAATACATATGTGACAACCACACAAGTTTGGATAATTAATGATTATCATAAGACAAGATTCCATAGGGTATATTCATTTAAGTGGTTTTTTTTTAAGTTTTCATTTAAAATTCCAGTTAACATACAGTGTAATATTAGTTTCAGGTGTATAAAAGTGTTTCAACATCTCCATACATCACCCGGTGGTCATCACAAGTGTACTCCTTAACCTCAACATCTATTTCACCCATCCCTTACCTCCTCCCTTTTGGTAACCATCAACTTGTTTGCAGTTAAGAGTCTGTTTCTTGGTTTGCTTATATTTTTTTCCCCTTTGCTCATTTGCTTTCCTTCTTTAATTCCACATGAGTGAAATCACATGGTATTTGTCCTTCTCTGACTTACTTTTCTTGGCATAATAGTTTCTAGATCCATCTATGTCATCGCAAACGGCAAGTTTTCATTCTTTTTTTATGGTTGAGTATATAGAACATCTATCTATATATCACATCTTTATCCATTCATCAATTGATGAACATGAGATGTTTCCATAATTTGGCTACTGTAGATAATGCTGCTATAAACATAAACATATCCCTTTGAATTAGTATTTTTGTATTCTTCAGGTAAATAGTAGTAGTATTGCTGGATCATAGGTACAGAGGGTTCCCCTTTCTCCACATCCTTACCAATGCTCATGTAAGGTTTTAATATGGGTAGAGAATACAATACATCAGGACAAAGGATAGGCAATCATATTTGGCTCCAAGATCCCAGGCATACCACCCCTCCACCCCTGAGGCCTTTCTTAGTTACTCAGGACAGGACATGCTTCATCTTCAGATTATACACTATCAAGATACTTAACTGGGTGCAGACACACACTTATTGAGGGTTCTTTTATATCATTAGCCATATAAAAACCCAGGCATGCTGTATGACCTGTTAAAACAGGTGCAAAGTATCAATCTACACATTTTAAAAAGTCTAGTCAAGCTAATTCAGGTTGCTTCCAGGGGAATTTTGAACTTTAAGTAGCACATTAATAAATAGTCTTAGCTGGCACATGTTCTCCTTATCTTAACCAGACCTCCAGGCATCCCAGGAGATAAGCATAATGGTACCCCAGTATAGCTGCAAGGTACCCTGTCCTATGGCAACATGTAAACTTACAGAGTGCACTAGGGAATCAGGGAACTTCACACTAACGAAAAGGCATATTAATGGAGATTGGAAGGATGAGTAAGGAGTTATGTTGGCCCTGATGGAAGGGAAGAGTCTGACAGAAGGAACAGCATTATGCAGGAGGGATCCGTTCCAAGAAATAAAATGAAGGCAGCGTGACATGAAGAGAAACAGAAACTGGGTGGGGGAAAAGGCCCAACCCAGATCCACTGAGAGCCCAGTTGGGGTTTTTGCTGAGCCGATTGGGAAAAGGTACTTCTTTGCACTTGGAACTCTAACAGGATGTGAACCTGGAGCTGCTGGTGGACATCCGTGCCATATTGCAGGGATATTCTGGCTGAGATTGGAGCTCACACCAATTTAAGCAGGGCTGAAGGAGCAAGGGAGCTGGAGAGCAAGTGCCCCCAAGCCCAGGAAAGAGACACACTTTTCAAGTCTTACATGAGTGCATCCCTTACATTCAGTCCACCCCTGGAAATTCTAAACTTCACAGGCCAGTACCTTCTCTTTCTATTAAATTGGTTCGTATTGAAAGCCCCAATACAAAGAGGACCGCCCTTCAAAGGTTGTTGAAAAGCACCAGGAACTGTGGTGTTACCAAAGTCAAAGAAATTCCTAGGGTGAGGGAAGTATCAGTAGAATTAAATAGAAAGCAATTACTTCCCCAAATCCATATGGTTGCCTTGTAAATCCCTGAAGGGATTTTCCTGCCACATTGAAAATGCAAGGTAGTCTACACTTAAATTATCTTAAAATTAGTCGTGGTAAGCAACTGAAAATCACACATATACTTCCTCAGCGCCTCGTCACATGTAGAGAGGTTTGTTCTTATGCTAATCGATCCCAACTGTTATACCCCTGAGTTTCTGCATCTGTTCCTTAGTGCTTGTTTCCTTCCACTGGACTATATTCGCTCTCCCTTTTGCCACTCATAACACAGCTATTTGTCTGAAGCAAGTCTGCTTCTAAAGGGCTGCTTCTAATCAGTGCCCACTGGTCAGGGGCTCCCCCTTACTCCACGGCATTCTTATTTGAGTCTCAACTGCAGCCCAGGCTCCAGTATGCATAAGAATTGTCAATCATTCTGAAAAAGTGAAGGGATTACCCATAAGCAGGGAGCAAGTGGTCTCAAAAACTCTTTACAGAGGACTTTGCAAGAGCGTTTCTTTTTTTGGAGGGTCGGGTGGGAGGTGGAACTGGTGGAATAAAAACACTTCCTAGACCACACATCAGCAGATAAATGTGTTCTGCAGCATTCAACTTACTCTGTGGTGCCAATTTCTAAATGTGCCACGTGTTTTATGATGCAAATGTGAGCACCTCGTCTTAGGCTTTTCTTCATTCGATATGTGTGAGTACGAATGCACACACACACACACAAAACAAGAACAGATGATATTATCTAAGCCATTTGGTAAGAATTTGTCTGACAAAAAATGTAAAATGTACTTATTGATTCAAATGTCGTTATGGTTTTGGTGCTTTTCTGTATCTCCCTTTCCACTTATAGAAACCATCTTGAATAGAGCAAAGTGTTCTTAAATCTTTTATACAAAAGATTTTTTGTATAAATATAAAAGATATACAAATCTTTTATATAAAAATCTATATATATAGATTTTTTCATTCTAAAAAAGTCAATAGTCCAAAAGGTTCATCCTTTTTAGGCTTCAGGGGAAAAAGAATGACCAGAATAGAGAGAGAGCTGTTTTCACTTTCAGCTAAACTTTTCTGAAGTTGTGTCTGGTTTTCCCATCTCTGTTTTCTCACCTCCATCCAGCATTGATATTGTTGGCAAAGCTTAAAAGAAGAGAAACCTAAATTGAAATTGGGGGAGTCAAATGAAATCCTCACTTAAAGACTACAAGTCATTCATTCATACCTCCATTCATTTCTTGCAGTAAATATTAAACATCTCCTAAGGACCTCCTACTTTCCCCATCAGCATCCTAGGCGCCTGGTGTAGAACCGGAACCAAGCATAGTCATGGCTCCCTTGGCTCTTGCTGCCATGGTGGGGGTGGGAGAGCGGAGATGGTAGTAAATAAACACAAGGTGTCATTATAAATTGTGATGGGGGCACTTGGGTGGCTCAGTAGGTTAAGTGTCCAACTTCAGCTCAGGTCATGATCTCATGGTTTGTGAGTTTGAGCCCTGCATCAGGTTCTCTGCTGTCAGCACAGAGCCCGCATCAGATCCTTTGTTCCCCCCTCTCTCTCTCTGCCCCTCCCTGCTCATGCACTTGGGATTTCTCTCTCAAAAATAAACATTTAAAAAATAAATAAACAGTGATGAATGTTACTGGGTGAAGTTTTAGGTTGGGAGGCAGAGAGGGCTTCTGTGAGTATGTATCTAATCTGAGACCTAAAGAATGAATGGAAGCTGCCAGGTTGGTGTGGGGGGACAATATACACACAAACTACCTCAAAGACTCTGAAGTCAGAAAGTGCCTGGCTTGGTGAGGAGCATGTTCTGAGGAAGACCAGAAAGGCCTAAACCAAGAAAGTGGTGAGGGGGAGATAGCTGAGGGTGTGGTTGAAAGGGAGGCTGGAGCCAGATGTGGAGGACCTTGCAGGGAAGAATAAGGAATGTGACATTTTAAGTTCAGTATAAGGGCATTTAAAGGATGCAAGCAGACAAATGGCATGATCCAATTCTTTATTAAAAGCTCATTGTGGAAAAAAAAATAGAGCATTGTGGCTGCTTTATAGAAAAGACAAAAATGAAGACAAAGTTAGAAGTGATCAGGTAGCTATTTTAACAGTCTGGGTGAGAAATGACTGTAGCACAGCTCAGACTCCATATCAGCCCTGAGGATCTTCTCCTCCTGGTTTTCATATCCTGGTGTGGTTCTTTCAAACATTAAACAGGGCTGATCTGGGTAATTTAATGACCATACAAAAATGATGGTGTGTGACTACCAAAAGTCAGCTAAAAGAGACATTGCAGCCTCCTGTTTGTTCTCTCATGGATCACTCACTTTGGAGGCATCCAGCTGCCATGTCCTGAGAACACTCAAGCAATCCTACGGAGATTTCCATGTGGGGAGGAAGCCTCTTACCAACAGCTAGCACAAATCTCCCCAGCCATGTGAGTGCCACCATTGGAAGCAGATCTTCCAGTGCCAGTCAAGCTTTCAGATCACCACAGCCCTGGCCAACATCTAATGCAACCTCATGAGAGACCCCTGGCCAGAATCATCCAGCTAAGCCACTCCCATATTCTTGACCCACAGATACTGTGTGAGATATATAACATTCATTGTATTAAGGCATTAATTTTTTTTAATGTTTATTTAGAGAGAGAGTGAGCAGGGGAGGGGCAAAGAGAGGGGGAGAGACTCCCAAGCAGGCTCCGCAATGTCAGCACAGAGCCTGATGTGAAGCTCCAATTCAAGAACGTCAAGACTATGACCTGAGTGGAAATCAAGAGTTGGATGCTCAACCAAAATAACTTTTCTTTTAATAGAGAGAAAGTGTGAGCAGTGGAGGTGTAGAGAAAGAGAGAGAGGGAGAGAAGGAGAGAGAGAATCCCAAGCAGGCCTGGTGCTGTCAGTGTGGAGCCTAATGTAGGACTCAATCTCACAAACTGTGAGATCATGCCCTGAGCTGAAACCAAGAGTCGAATGCTTAATTGACTGAGCCACCCAGGCACCCCCAGAATATTTTTTAAAAGGAATTCAGCTCTGGTAACAGAGATTCGCTATTTTTAGTCTCTAGCTTTTGAGGTAGGCAGCTAGAAGTACAGCTAAAGGATTTCAGAGTTCACAAAAGTGAGACAAGAGACCCCCGTGAATCTCTGTTCAGTTTCTAATATTCCAGTGTTTTTCTAGGTGGCATTGAATTGGCAGGCTCAGAATTTGCAATAAAAATGTTAATTCATACTTAATTCTTTATTAGCATCTTAGCTCTTTCACTTACCAGATATGTGACTTGGCAAACTGACCTCTCTCAGAGTCTGTTTCCTCATGTGTAAAATAGGGGCATTCACTCAGTGTAGTAGTAATTTGTATTATCGACCAGATATTTCCTGCCTGTCCCCACACACCATAGGGTTGTACTCTCTGTCCTGACCCATTATGGTTGGGTGGTTCCAGGCAACTAGTTGCGAACAAGGAATTCTGAGCAGAAGTGATGATTGTCATTTCCAGGCTGGAGCTTTAAATTGCAGATCGGAGAGTCTCTGAGCCCCACTTCCCTCTGCTGCTGGCAATTCTGTCAGCCCAGGAGCTACAGAGCAGGTTCCAGAGCTACCCATCAAAGGACATGGTAGGTTATAAGCAACTAAGTTTACAGGTTGTTTATTACTTTAATAGACTGACTTCATAGATTTGTGTTGAAGACACAGTGGGATGATATGTACTAGGCAATTACTCTATTTATTATCTATCACACGATAAAATGCTAAGTTGCATATGTTTCCATCATTCAGGCATTGCTGGACTTCCAGGTCTATTAGCATTTATGTAGTTGTCAGAATATAATTTTCAGGCCTATCATTGAATGGCACTTCAGAAGTGTCTACTTTGGCATTTAATTATACATGAAAATTATTGATCATCAAGTTTGTAAATCATATTTTCTGTTCATGATAATTGATAATATACGAGAACCTTAAGAACAACTCCTAATGGCTAAAAACTAACATCTAATCTCCTTTTCAATAAATAACCATAAGCAACTGATTTACTCAACTCTTGCCAAATACAATTGAGGCAAGTCTTAACTGTTTGATAAATATTGAAGGAGTGTTTAGTTTTAAATCATAATAAATGCAAAGTATATGGGTTTAAAGAAGTAAAAAGAAATTCTAAAATAATGTTGGTTCCTTTCTCTTTGCCTTTTTTTCAAATATTTGTTCTCGACTTATAAATATGCACCTGTATAAATTATGACTAAAGCTATTTTTACCATTTCACGTAAATCTTTTGCTGAATATATGGAACCTTAATCTCCAGTATATTATGTACCAAAGGATAATAGATTTGGCAACAGACATAGATAGCTACATTCTGTTAAAAACCAACTCTATAATTCACAACTGGACTTGGGTTCTCTTCCCAGTCCAATAATACACTTATCTGCCAAATGGTCTACAACAAATGTTTTAGTTTTATAATTTGCAGAGTCATATTTTTCTCCATTTTAATTTTTTTAATGCTTTATTTTTATTTTTGAGAGAGACAGAGTATAAGCAAGGAAGGGGGAGAGAGAGGGGGAGACCGAGGATCCAAAGGGGGCTCTGCACTGACAGCAGAGAGACCAATGCAAGGTTCAAACTCACGAGTGGGGAGACTACGACCTGAGCTAAAGTCAGATACTTAGCTGATTGAGCCACCCAGGTGTCCCTCTCCATTTTAAATGATAGATTCTAATACTGATATTGTTTTCCATGCGTTCTCAAAATAAAAGCTAAATGGTTTCACCATAAGTATGATTTAGTTAAATTCATTCATCTCTTGATAGGAGATGGTTCAATTATTGGACTACCCCAATCATTAATCATGTTATTTATTTAATTTCTAAATACTTAAATACATTTTTTTCCTTATAAAAGGAATGCATAATCATACAGGAAAAATGAAAAATAGAAGAAAAAAGAAAAAAGCCACCTATTATTCTAATTCTAAAGAAAACCACGGTTAACCCCTTGAGGACTTTATCCCAGTCCTTTTGTTCTGCACACATTGGCCATAAAGGTAAATGCAAATTCAAAATATATATAACGTTTTTAACCTTTGTTCCTGAGTATAAATGTAATCCATATGGCTCTTTAAAGAGAATATTGAAAATATAAAAATACAAAAACATGAAACCAATGAAAACCACCAGAGATCACTGTTACTAATATTTTTGTCCTTCCATTAAAGGCAATCATTACTTAGCAACTTCAGAGTTCCCTCAAAAGGTGTAGAATGGTCTTCAGCAGCATGGTTAGATTTTCCAGAGCACTGAATATTTATTCACTTCTGAGTTGGAGCACCTTCATTCATCATGCATTTGCAACAGGGGGTAACTACCCTACATTACATCCTGATGTCCTATGATAAAAACCCAGCCTGTTCTCACCAAGAGCTCCAGGTTTGGGGAAGATGTAGAGTATGAAATAACTACAATGCAGAGTGATTTGTGCTAGCATTTGAGAGAAACTCGAGATGCAGTGGAGCACAAATCTATCCTGCTGGGGAAGAACTTATAAGGGGAAACCAGGTTTCTGGAAGCTATGCAGTAGGGCTTTGCTCTGAGGGGTGAGTGTAGCCAAAGGCTGGGAGGAAAAGAATCAGCAGGGAGCTTATGCTACCCAAGAACAAAGGTAAGTCCACATGGTTGGAAGATGGAAAGGTAAGACAAGAGATGAGGTGGGAGAAGTCAGCATAGCCTTTGTGTTTTCATAGCAAGGAGTCTGAATTTTATGCAAACAGCCATGAGACAATTAAGCATCAGAGCGACATGATTAGGTGTGCATGTAAGAGAGAGTACTCTAGCAGGAAGGAAGGAATGAGAGACCTGGCAAGGCTGAAGCTGAGGGGGACAATAAACTATGGCAACATCCAGACTAGAAACCGAGAGGGCCTGTGTGAAGATCGCTGTGACAATGAGTGTTAGAGAATCTCAAGGAGGCTTAGAATATTCCTTACCCTTTCACATGCCACTCGGGGATCAACCTTAAATGTTGATCATGCCTGCCACATTACTAATAAGGCACTATCTCAAGACTTTCTTTGATAATCTCCTTTCGGTTTTAGGAGGTAAAACAAGGCAAATATGTTTTGCGGGCACCTGGCTGGCTCAGTTGGTTAACTGTCCGACTTTGGCTTAGGTCATGATCTCGTGGTTGGTGGGTTTGAGCCCCACATCAGGCTCTGTGCTGACAGCTCAGACTTGGAGACTGCTTCGGACTCTAAGTCTCCCTCTATCTCTGTCCCTCCCCAGCTCACTCTCTCTCTCTAAAAAAAAAAAAAAAAAAAAAAAAGAATATGTTTTGGGTACTACTCCAAAGGGATCACCATATAAGACTAGATAAGATTCTGACACTATAATTGAAGTCAGGACATAGGGAACTATGCTAAATCACATATAGAGAGCAGATAGCTGAGGTTGGTTACTTTAAAAACCCTTCTAGGGCAACATGACCACTGCAGAACTACAAATATACTCATTTGGGTCATGATGATTTTATCTGAGCTATAAGTTGAAAGAAGAGTAAATCTATTCTGAACAATATAGTTACTGAATCATAGTCATTCATAGTATGTCAATGAGACAGTTACCCAAATGGGTACACATCTGCTGGAGAAACAGATATGTTGCTTAGGAGATGAGGACTTTCTAGATGTCAGGGGACATTGAGATTCAGTATCAATTATTTTCTTTTTCCACTTGGGCTGGTAACATGGTTTATTTTGCAGTTTCCTTAATCAAGATGATTGACACAGAAAGCTATCCAAAATTTTTAGCACAGCACTTGCAACTTCCAAAATGTGGCCCCTGAATATTTTTTTTCTTTAACAATTAGAAGTTTCTGAAACTCATTTGAATTGCTTTGTGAGGGGATAATGAGTTTGTGGTCACTGGAAGTACTGGGGGAAAAAGGGCTGAAAAAAATCCCTGGAAGAGAGATTTTAGGCAGATTAAAATACTTGTTTTGGGTGAGTGTCTGACACTCGATCTTGGCTCAGATCATGATCTCAGAGTTGGTAGGCTCAAACTCCACACTGGGTTCTTTGCTGTCAGCTTGGGATTCTCTCACTGTGCCTCCCCCTGCCACTCTCTCTCTCTCTCAAAATAAATAAATAACATAAAAAAATAAAACACTGGCTTATAGCTTTGAGGTGAGGATTTTTTTTCCTGTTGTAGTATGTAAAGATATGCTTATGTATTACTTTTTTCTTTCTTGCTATCCAGCACCACATAAACAGAGTCAATGAAGTTGGTGTGAGATTTCAGATACAGGGTCAGAAACCCAGATACCTAGAATTCCTTTAACACATACATTTGAAGTCTGCATATGGCTTGACTAGGTTGGATCTTCTTATAAAGCAATAATTTAAACGTTTTATTCATTCAGCCTTGAGAACTTTGTGTTGCTAGATATGGGAAAAATAAGTCATACAAAAGGGTTATTTAAAATTGAATCAAATGACAGAGTACAGGTGTCTATTCCCATTGTAAAGCCATTTTAATGAAAGAAAAGTTGACAAAAACAATCCATAATAGTACATAAAAACAAAATTTTCCATCAAAGGAACAAAAACTATGAAGACTCTGCAACCTTTGGATGCAGAGAAGGTAACAAGTCCACACACACATGGGAGATAATGATTTTTCCAAAGTCAGAAATATCAGAGGAAGCCCAATGAAGGGAAATGACATGAATGGTGTAATATGACAGAAGGGGACACTGCCATTGGCTGATGGCAGGTGATGCTATCTCTACCTGGAACATTTCAGGAAATCTTTTAAGAAATGAGGTCTGAGCTGGCTTCATAATTCTTTAAAGTTTTTAGTATTCTAACACTACTGACTGAACTTGCTCAGGATGAAGCCACATGTCCCTTGGGAGTGTACTACACTGGAAAGAAGAAATGTATGACTGAGGCAGTTTTGACAGTGGCTCCACTGCAATAAAAAAAAAAATCGGTGATGCAAAGCCTTCAGGGAAGACATCCCTTCTCATAGTCATTAAGTCCTTTTCGATGCTCCACAGTTACTCACAGAACGTCAAGAACATAAGACAAGCTCGTGATTAGTGTCTGAGAGATAGGGAATTACCTTTAGGCTGAGGGGCAAGACAAAGTGGGAAAATCTGCAACCGGACAAATTGGAGCCATTCCAGTCCCAGGCATCTTAATTGTCATCCTCACCATGTTTAGAGGGGACTGAGGGTTTCTGTGTCTCCAATGAGATTTTTTTCCCCTAAGGAACTAGATTAGAGAAACCTAGGACTGAAGATGGGAACTGTAAAAGCAGTGATTGATAAAAATGGAATTGGGAAAGGTGACTAATGAGTCGGCACAGAGAAATAAGAAGCATGATGTTATAATAGGATCTAATGGGAAATCTGAAATTTTTTCCTGCAGGAGATGGCTAGAAATAAAACAATTTCATTCTGAATGAGAACAAGATTGCTAAACATCACTCTTGGAGCAATCTAGGATTCACATCTCCATGTTCTGGACTCAGAATTTAAATGGGCAAACGAATGCAGAAGACTTTCAGACCACTCTCCCTTCTTCATATGTCTGGCTTCTTCCCATCTCCCAAATTCAACATTAAGATCATATTCTTACATAAAGTTCTCCATGACTGTTAAGCAATTTGGGCCTATGTAGTTCATTGGAATGCAACACATGGGTATTTCAAAGTCAAGTGATTAGAAAACTATGGGCCCCAAATACTGTTCATGGAAATATGCCTCCATAGTAAATGCTGTCAGAGCACCTGTGCCCTTCCTAGCTTATGCTGGCCCAGTCTTCTGATTCTTTTCCTCACTGAATAGCCTCTTATAAAGCACCTGCAACTCTCCCTGGGTGCTTTCTCTGGCTGCAGGAGCATGACACAGGGTGCAGGGAAGGCTGGAAATATCTGTGAGTTGATGCCTCCAGAAGCAGCCTTCAATACCCATCCAGTGGGAAGTTTTGGATAAATAACCTCATGTCTCCCATGGGGCAACACTGAGGCATTTTATGCAAAGTCTCCCCAGGGTCCCCAAAGTCCTGAGTTCCCACTGACTACCACAGTGGTAATTCTGCTCATTAGCATATCTTTGATAAATTTTCCTCCCTTCCTTGTCTCACTTCCTTACTCACCTTTGAGTGGTTCCTAGGATCACCCTCCAGATGAACTACTTGTACTCACACCCTTATCTCACAGTCTACTTCTGGGGAGACCCAAGCTAAAACAGCATTTTCCCACATGAGAAAATGAACCCAATATAAAAGAAACTATATTAAGAGGAGCATGAACCAACAATGGCTGATGATTAAGAAGAATAGCTGCAGGTAAAAACTATAGATAACACCACCAGGGATGCACCGATCAGGTTTTCCCCAAGCCTAGGAATGCCTAGTATCTGTTTGTGTGCAGCTGTGAAATGTTTAGTGGAAGCTTTCATTGGAATCCTGAATTACTGTTCCTAGTAAACTCCAAAATCGTGTGATCTAAAATGTATGAATACCAAATTTTAGTAACAGTGAATTCTTCATATAGTAGCTTACTAGTATGTAGCACTTGTTTATATATAAAAAATAAAATGATACATGGCATATTATTTGCTCATAATAAAAAAAAAAATCTGTGTTTTAGCAGTTCTAGACCTTAAGACTCCTGAAAGCCTTGTGAATGCTGATCCACACTTTGACAACTCCTGTCCTAAAAAGAGGTCACATTGGGTAAAAACCCCACTACTTTCTTGGCAGCCTGACTCTTGGGCCAAAAATACTTTAAACAGTATGTTCCTAGTCCTTGAAAGAGCAAACATGTCTTTAGGGAAAAGAAAAGCATACAGCAGTCTTATCGATGTTGGGTCTGATATTTACTCTTCTGTTTCTTGGGTCAAGGCTGCAGGGTGTAAACTGGGCTCCTGCCAGGTTCTTAGCACAGTCTTTCAACAGTAATTCTCCAGGAAGTCCTGTTTGAGAGAGAGAGAGAGAGAGAGAGAGAGAGAGAGAGAGAGAGAGAGAGAGAGAGAAGAAGAAGAAGAAGAAGAAGAAGAAGAAGAAGGAGGAGGAGGAGGAGGAGGAGGAGGAGGAGGAGGAGGAGGAGGAGGAGGAGAAAGTACCTGGGAGGAAATCAGCCATCTTTATGCTGTTCACTGGTTCTGTTTGGGGGTTGGGGGTAGAGGGTGAGGGTAACACATGGCACATAAATGTTAAAGCATCCACTGTTTGCAAAGAACTTCCTTTGGGTCTAGATTTTCACTACCACTTAGAAGCTATTGCTCTGGTTACCTGTATGTTTTGCAAGTTCACCTTCCCCTACAAGGCTATGAAGGAGTTAAGGGCAAGGATCTTGCCTGAATTACCTCTGCATGCCTGGGACAGTGCAGAGTGAAAGCCCTACTCCCTTGCCTGGGGTTAAGGGGGAAAGAGCAAACCTGAGACCAGACTTCCCCTGTAGTGCCCCCTGTAGGCTCCACTGACTTAATCTGAATGGACCCCCTGCTTGACTTCCTTCCTTCTGTCTTGTTTCCCCGATTCCTTCACTGTCTTCCTGGAGCCCTTCCTTAATAAACCATTTGCACATGATTCTCATCTCAAGGTTTTCTTCTATGGATCACCATCTATCATGTCAACCCACAGGACTAAAAACTGGAGCACTGGCAATATGCAAATTAATGGCTACCATTTTGTCCTAGTTAAGGGTTCTCGGAAATCAAGGAGGAGAAATCCACTCAAATTAGCTTGAATGGGAACTTTACAGAAGTATACCATGACTTGCGAGAGTTAGAAAGTTACCTGTAACTTGCTGGGGCCACACAGTCTCCCTTCTCTGATTCTCTCAGCACATGAACTCATCTATTTTGCTGCAATTCAATATTTCCTGTGATGCTTTACTCTAACGTAATTGCTTGCACATGGCTATGGCTTACTAAGGAACTAAAACACTTTCCCTGGTACAGAAAACCAGCTTATTCAAATCTTAGTGTCCGAGGTCCAAATGCTGAATGCCAGTAAAAAACAAACAAACAAACAAAAAACAACAACAAAAGAAACAAACATCAGAATCTGATTAGCCCATCTTAGGTCAGGTGTCTTCCCCATCCCATTCAGATGCAGCTGTGGAAGCAAGGTACTCTTTTGAGACTCGGCCCCTTCAGCAGTACTGTGGCATGTGTGTATTTTTTCAAAGGGGATTATAGGATCAAGGCAATGACTGACATCTCTAGGAGAATAATAAACCAAGACTTTTTTGTTCTGCCTTCAAACCTCAGTGTTGGCACTACCCTACCCAATCCAGGAGGAAGATTCTCCCTCTTGAACAGTTTTCATCTATTCCAATCTCATGGGCTTGTTCACTGTCTACCAACATGCTGGGCTAACTTTGTCTCCATGCTAAGTTTTTTTTAACATTTATTTTTGAGAGAGAGAGAGAGAGAGAGAGAGAGAGAGAGAGAGAGAGCAGGTGGGGGAGGGACCGAGAGAGAGAGGGAGACAGAAGTTCTGAAGCAGGCTCGGTGCTGTGGGCACAGAGTCCGATGTGGGGCTCTAACTCACAAGGTGAGATCATGACCTGAGCTGAAATCAAGATTCGGCCTCTCAACTGACTGAGCCACCTAGGCGCCCCTCCATGCTAACTTTTTTTTACAGTTCCTCCAGCCATGCAGCCTTTAGTCTCTGTTTCTACAAATACTTTCCTTCCCTTATTTCCTACTTTCTCCATGAAGCTTTCCTCATCCTCCCCTAACTCCTATAGCACTATTATATTTTGTTTGTTTGTCCAAGTTGCATGATAAAGTCAGGGCTATCTTCCCTACTTAGTAAGCACTCAAAATCAGGAAGAAACCATGCCTCCTACTTCGGTTGCTTCCTCTACAGAATCTGGCACCATTCTGAGCACACAGCCAGCAAAACAGAGCTGCTTCTGCTTAATGTGCCAACTGGAGTAGATTACACTTATTTCAATGCCTTCCTCATAGGCTGAAACACCAAGTTTATATCATTGCCCCTTGGGCCTCACCACTCCAGTGTGAGCTTGCTCCACTTCCAGCTGCAAGGATCTGCATCTCCTTGCCAGATGGCTTTCTTCCAAACAGCAGAAAGCCACTCTGGCCTCAGCACAGTATACTTACTGGACAGTCTGGGAAATTAACTACTGCTAGCCCTCCACCAACGATCCTTAGGGACTGGTGGATATACAACCCAGCACCCCTGTCCTCCACAGATCAACTCTGGGTCTTCTACATGGCTCCCCAGGGTTCCCCCAGGGGGCTTGAGCTCCAGTTGACCACAGGGGTAACTTAACTTGGTAAGGCACTCTTTATGGTTGTCTTCCCTTCCTGTCTCACTCCCCACTTCCCTTCTAGTGTTTCCTGGGGATCACCTCCCAAATAAACTGCTTACCTTATCTTACCTCAGGGTCTTCTTTTGAGGGAACCTAAGCTAAGACAACATTGAATTCTTAGGGAATGAATGAAGAGGGAATTTTCACTTTCCCCCTCAGAGGCAGAGCAGCCAGGCTAGGGACAGGGTTGGATTTCTCAAGGCTGGGAGAATAGAAGACTCAACTCCCATTCCTTAGCTCAAAAGTGGAAGCTTCCATAAAAGGGAGGCTGCACGAGAATCCATTTAAAACAAAAAACACTGCCTCCTGGGGGCAGCTGTGAAGTTCACAGCATCCAGCTAGACCCAGAAAAGGCAGGTGCTGACAGTACAGCTGCCCACAATTTTCTGGCCTAATTTGGGATGGTTAATATATCTTGGCAGCCCAGTAGCCATACCCCCACTTGTCAGGGTTTCCATTAGGAAGGAAGGGAGAAGGAAAGGACAGGAAAGGAAAGAAGCAGCCAGGAAAAAAAAATGACAATGATTAGACTTTAGACTTTTTGCTAAACTTCACAGACAACATTTGACTTGAGCTACGAAATCAGAGAAAACAATGTCCCTTTTCTTGTATCTTAAATTTTGGAACAATTTCTAGCTGCTGGAATAGTTTTTCAGAAACAAAGCAGACAAAAGCCCTACAAAAGGATGGCGGGGAAAAAAAATAGTTAACCTCTGATGAACTTGAAGAACAGCTTATTTCTGATGGTTGATTGCATAATTCAACTTCTTGAACATTTAATGTGTTATTCCTTTGTTTACTGGAGGAATGCAATTGCTCAATGAAATGTGAAAAGACTTGACAAGAACTGTTTTCATGATTGTCTACCAAGTTCTTGCTTTAACTTGTTTGCTTAATCAAATGTTTACTTGTGATCTCTTTGCAAGGTTCTGAATTTCATTACCTCTTTCTTTAAAGAGAAGTCAATGTGCTTGGGAAGGAAGGCTTGCTCATCATAGGTCAGTGAACATTAGCACTTTCTAATAATTAGTTCCAAGCCCCAGTTTCTAGACAACTAACCAGTTCAGCAAAATCTTACTTCATAAGAAATTGACCTATTTTCAGCAGAGCTCTGCAACCAGTGGAAAATGTAAAATCTCATAGAACTGTGTTAATTTGTCATTATAGCCAAAATGATTTGCTATAGCAAAGCAACAATTAAAGCAAATGATGCTTGTCTCTTTATTTGGAGATATCTATAAGACAGCTCTGTCATAACTTCAATTTGAGATCTGCCTGGCTGTCCTGATGAGAACCATCTTAACGACCTTATAAAATTCTCATTGTCTTCCATTGTAAAAATGTATAGCAAGTTTCCTGCTCAGCTATGCATAATCAGAAGAGGAATATCCTCACTGCTGTGGACTTGAACAAAAATTTTGTCTTCTCAGAAAAGTAGCATGCTAAACATAGGAGGGATTTACATCCATGCTAGATAGAGGGAGAAAACCTTTAGTTTAACAGATGAAAGCTATCTTCCTCCTGTAAATTATCGTAGTAGTCAGAATAATGGGCCCTTCCCAGAAAATGTCCACATCCTAATCTCTGGAACCTACGAATATGTTACTTTACATAGCAAAAGGGGAGTCTACAGATGTGATTAAGAACCTTGACTCTCAAAAATGAACAAATGTTAAAAAAATTAAAAAAAAAAAAAGGGGGGGGTGGTGTCTGGGTGGCTCAGTTGGTTGAGCAGCCAACTTCAGCTGAGGTCATGATCTCGTGGTTCGTGGGTTGGAGCCCTGTGTCGGACTCTGTGCTAACAGCTCAGAGCCTAGAGCCTGCTTCTATTCTGTCTCCCTCCCTTCTGCCCCTCCCCTGCTTGTGCTCTCTCTCAAAAATAAAGAAACATAAAAAAAAAAAAGAATATTGAGACATGGCATTATCCTGAATTAGCTGAGTAGGCCCAACGTAATTACAAGGATCCTTAAAATCATACAACCTTTCCCAGCTACAGTCAGAGGAAGACGTGACTATGGAAGAATGGTCAAAGCGGTGTAATCTTGCTGGCTTTGAAAATGGAGAAAGGGGCCAGGAGGAATGTGGCTGGCTTCTAGAAGCTGGGAAAGACAGAAAAAACAGATGATCTCCAGAGTCTCCAGAAAGGACTCCTGTACTGCTGAAACCTTAATTTTAGCCCCACAAGACCTGGGTCAGACTTCTGCCTCCAGAACTATAATAAATTTGTGTTGTTTGAAGCCACCAAGGTCACGGTGATGTGTTGCAGTAGCAACCGAAAACTAATACAGGTATAATATTTCAATAATTCCTGAAAAATATATAAGAAAAAAATATTATGATAAAGTTTATTTCTTCCCCCCCAGAAAGGTCTAGAAGTGTGATTTTTCTTCTTTTCTCCTTCACATCATCACCTTCCATTCCTTTTGTAGAAGAATAAAATATTCATTACAAGTGAACAGCAGGTCCCCTGTCATCTTAACTCCCTGTGGCTTTCCTCATCCATTCCCTCAACCATAATCCTATTTCAGCATGTATGGTTATCCATTTTAAAAATATTAATTACAAATTCATAATCCATTTACAGCATTATTTTGTGTGCACTAACTTTTTACATATAAAGTTCAGAGAATGAAGGACTGTTTGACAAGAGCTGGAAAACAAAGGACACAAAGCCACAACCAAAGAGGACACATCTTTAGAAAGAAAGAGAGGGAGAAGAGATGAGCTTCTGGACTTCTCCCTGTCTTACCTTTGCTGTCCTATCTCCCATCTCCTACCCATGCCTCCCATGGGCTGAACCAGGGCAGAAGCCAATGGGCTGAAAAGTCTGAGAAATGTAGCTTGCAGGATGAGCCTTCTGCAATGCAGAGGAGAGCAGGGGAAGTGTGGAGAAGGGATCTGAGAGCAAGCAGGCAAATGTCTGGCCCATGCTCTGCAGCGTATATTCTGGATTTACAGTAAAGTCCTTTAAAAAGTCCTTTACCAAAAACCTTTTGATTTTCAGCTTTCTGTATCTTTGTTTTGTTGTTTGTGCCAAGGGACCTTTGAATGCTTAAAAGGAAAATATGAAGGGAGTCCCTACCATGGGGGAGGGACCTACTGGGACAGAAGCTGCCCCCCACCCTTCCCCAGTTGGCAAGTCCCTTGCAGCTTGAGCCCTTGTTCATCATTCTGCTGTAACTGTATCTTCTGGCTTCTGAGTGGGAAGAAGCACTCTAGACTCATGATGGCTGGAAAGTGGAAGAAATGAAGCAAAGTGCAATTTTTCCAGGGTTGCCAGATGACTTCAATAATATCAGATGTGTATGAGTAAAAAATTAAAAAAAGATGGGGCGCCTGGGTGGCGCAGTCGGTTAAGCGTCCGACTTCAGCCAGGTCACGATCTCACGGTCCGTGAGTTCGAGCCCCGCGTCAGGCTCTGGGCTGATGGCTCAGAGCCTGGAGCCTGTTTCAGATTCTGTGTCTCCCTCTCTCTCTGTCCCTCCCCTGTTCATGCTCTGTCTCTCTCTGTCCCAAAAATAAATAAACGTTGAAAAAAAAAATTAAAAAAAGAGCAACCAAAGAAATGCAATATGGGGAGATCTCTGGAAATAACCTACACCAACATCTAATACTTTGCATTGAATAGAATATTTCCCCATTTTTAAAAATTTTTCAGGAACTTATGTTTTATACCCTTAACTGGAGGAGTATCATATAGAGAACAAGCAAAAGTACTTAGATTGTTCCAGACTGTTGTAGGACTAACATAAGAGAGGTTGCTGACATATTTCTTCCATGCTTTTTTCCAGAGTGAAAGCTCAAATCCCGAACACTGTCAGAACAAAAGTCCACAAACATAGGTTTGGTGAACTCCACCCTATAGAGTAGCAGTAGGGTCTTCAAATCACTGGTTAGACAGAAACTATAGCACTATCCAACAGAAACACAATGTGAGCCATGTTTGAAAAAGTGAAACAGGTAAAATTAATTTTATACTCCCAACTCAATATATCAATATTTTGACATGTGATCAATATAAAAATAAACTATTTTTGTTTTTTCACATTGAATCTTTGAAATCTTATGTGTATTTTATGCTTATACCATGTGACAATTTTTATCAGAAATGCTTGGTCTGGGGGTGCCTGGGTGGCTCAGTTGGTTGAGCATCTGACTTCAGCTCAGGTCATGGTCTCGTGGTTTGTGAGTTCAAACCCTGCATTGGGCTCTGTGCTGACAGCTCAGAGCCTGGAGTCGGCTTCAGATTCTGTGTCTCCCTCTCTCTCTCTGCCCTTCCCCCACTTGTGCTCACTCTCTCTCTCTCTCAGAAATAATAAATGAATACACTTTAAAAAAATCATTAGAAATACTTGATCTATATGTAGATTTATAAAACGTACCGTTGGTAAGAAAAATTCACATGCTTGAGTTGCTCCAAGCATGTGTAAAAAATTTTTCCAATGACTAATCTAGTACAAATTTTTAAATTAAAGTTAAAGGCACCCATGCAGCTCAGTTGATTAAGCGTCTCTTAGTTGCGGCTCAGGTCACGATCTCACCGTTTGTGGGATTGAGCCCTGCACCCAGCTCCACGGAGTGTGGAGCCTGCTTAGGATATTCTCTCTCTCTCTCTCTGCCTGCCCCCCTCCCCTGCTTGCATGCTCTCTCTCGCTCTCTCAAAATAAATAATCTTTAAAAAATTAAATTCAAAATTCAGTTTCCCACTCACAGTGGCCACATTTGCTATGCTCAGCAGACACTTGTGGTTCGTGGCTACTACACTGAACAGCAAAACACTAGATCAGAGACCATGACTGTCAGAACACGTGAGATTTTTTCCACTTTAAAACTTTTGCATGCTAATTTTCTATGTGACCTGTTTTCATAATGATGAGTCTGAAGCCTTTATGCAAAGAACCTCTGTTCTTGTTGGGGTCAATAAGGAAGTAAAGGTTAGAGGAGCAAAGCTCCATGTAAGAATGGGTAGATGTCGGTGGAAGCTTCAAAGAAAGGAAGTCAGCCTAACCGTCCAAGATCTGTAACAGGAAGAATGGGGCCCAGGATGAGCCTGGAAAGTGGTCCTGTACACTTTCAGACATGGCTTATTGGTACAAATGACAGAAATCTGATTCAAACTGATTTTGTGGGATACCTGGGTTGCTTGGTTGGTTAAGTGTCTGACCCTTGGTTTAGGCTCAGGTCACGACCACGATCTCACAGTTTGTGGGATTGAGCCACTCATCGGGCTCTGCACTGGGCATGGGGCCTGCTTGGGATTAGATTTTTCTATCTCTGCCCCTCCTGCTCTCGCGCTCTCTCTCTCTCTCTCTCTCTTTCCCTCAGTATAAATGAAGTTAAAAAAAAAACTCGGGCACGTAGGTGGCTGGCTCAGTCAGTTGAGTGGCTGTCTTGGGCTCAGGTCATGATCTCGTGCTCAGGTCATGATGTCGTGGTTTGTGGATTGGAGCCCTGTGTGGAGCTCGCCACTGTCTGCATGGAGCCTGCTTCTGATCTCTGTTCTCCTCTCTGCCCCTCCCCCGCTTGCACTCTCAAAAATAAACATTAAAAAAAACCTGGCTTTGGCAGTAAAGTTTCTCTATTGACTCAAGTAACTAAAAAATCTGCAGGCTCCATAACAAGAAGCTCAGGCACGGCTAAATTCAGGGGCTCAAATAAGATCATTAGGAATTTATTTTCTACCATCAGTGCCCATGGGTTTCTTTAAATCTCAGAATTTCTCCAAACATGGCAAGATGGTCACTAGGTATCCCAGCGTTATGTCCCACCCTTAACATCCCTACCAGAAAGAGGTGTTTCCTTCCTAAAAGCCTGAGCAGAAGTCCTAGAATGGATACTCCTTAACCTCTACTCGGATCACATGCTCATTCTTCAACTAATCCCCCAGGCCTGATCTATTTCCCAGCCTAGGAGAGAAAGGGTCAGATCTGCCCAAACCATATGCTCTAGACACAACAGTGATTCTCCCAAGGGAAAACCAGGTTGCTATATTTAGGAGGGGAAGGGAGGGAAAGGATTTTGGGCAGGAAAAATCCCTTGTGTGTCAAATCAAGACTCTTGACAATAAGGCTTTTTGGTTCTCCAAAAATGTGGTTATTGAGTTCATGTGGCTTCAGGAAAAAACAAAAATAAAAACAAAAAAAAAAAAACCAGTATCATCTGCCAAATGCCTCATCCCCTTTTGCCATTGATCATGTGGAAATCCATACCTTTTTCAAGCTACCTGACCTTGAAGAAACTGTTTAAACCTCACTGTGCCTTAGGGTTTCCAACTGTGAAATAGGATCAAGAATAGGACCTACCTCATACATTGGTAATCCAAGATTAAGCTAATGCTTGTGAAGTGCTACCAGTAGAGTCCAGCAGACTACCAGTACTTAAAAAAAAAAACAAAAAAAAACCCCACTAAATCTGCAAGAATGTGGTATATTTTTTTCTTAGAAAAGATTGATTTCTCACATGAGCTAATATAGGCTTCTTCCCTAAAAGGTGGCCTCCAGAAAGATGAGAAATTGCTGAAGAGGTTTATTGAACGAGTGAATTCCATTTTCAAAGAATATGCTTTTTTTTCTCTCAGAGAGACACCTCTGTCCTTAAATAGTTTGCTTGTATTGTCATTTTTTTTCTGTGAGCATGCATCAGAATTAAACCCCTGAGGCTCCCAGCTGGCTCAGTTGGTTAAGCTTCGGACTGCAGCTCAGGTCACGATTTCCTAGTTCGAGAGTTCAATCCCTGCATCAGACTCTGTGCTGACCACTCAGACCCTGGAGCCTGCTTCGGATTCTGTATCTCCCTCTCTCCCCCTCCCTTGCTTCTGCTTTCGCTCTCTCAAACAAACATTAAAAAAAATTTTTTTTAAACCCCAACACAGCCCTATGTCACGTGTGCTCCAAAATGCAACAGCACCAACAAAATATAGGTATCAGGACCATTGCAGGGGATACCTCCATCTTTATTCTACCCTTGTTGCCACAATATTTGGTTTAAGTTACAGTAACCACAGTAAAAGGAGTTTATTCTGGGAAAAAACTCCTTAAGGAATGAAGGTAACAGCTCTAGGTGCCCCTAGTGGGGAAAGCAAGATTCATTCAACCCAGAGGAATCGCCTGCTCCGGAAAATGCCAAATTGATACATGCTGGGAAGCTGAACTTCAGAACCCTTTTTTGTTGGAGAGATTATATTCAATAAAAGGAAAGAGTCGCCTAGGAAAGGTGATTCAAGGTACAAAACGCTCTGCTTTTTCTGAAGGACTAGTGTGCTCGCTGAATCCATCCGTTCCCTCATACCGGGTCTAAAATTACACACCTAGGATCACTTTACTGATTAGATACTGCCTTCGGGAGGCCCGAGCCCTTCACAGGCACGCTTACCACCTGCAGGGACACACATTACCATCCTACCGTGGTACCACCACTTGCTTAACACAGATAAGGTAAGTTACTCAGCTAGGGTATGGGAACTTTCTCCATTCCTCCTTCCTCCTTCCTCCCCATACCCACACCCTTGCCCAGATAACTCTGCATTTCCTGCCAGAAAAGTCACTTGGGACCCGTGAGGATTGCGTTGGCAGGAACATAGACAAAAGTGGTGGTGTGCTAGTTCTTAGTCTGCATATAAGGAGACAACCCTTCTTTATTCTGGACTACGAGTTCCTGAGCCAGACAAGAACAAGGAGGCCCGACCTAAAGAGCAAAGGGATGGACAAGACTACACTACAGCTTAAGCTGAAAAGACACACACCACCAACAGAAAGGAATAAGACTAACCTCTCTCCAAACGCCGGGAGGCCCTGCTTATGTAGAGAAAGTTCCGGCTCAGGTTCACTCTGGCCCAACATGCTAATGAGGGAAAGAAAAAAAAAAGCCTCATCCTGATTGGTTGGAAGTGCCGCATACTGATTGGCCAGAAGGGCTTCATGCTGACTGGTCGATATTGGCAGGTAATTCAGGCCGCTAACTCGTGCTTTGGGGAGCCAGGATCTTGTATTCTAAGTCCCGCTTGTAGATGGAGCTTTGTCCTGGCTACATCCTTGCTCTGCTTTGTGAGAGGAGCTGTTTAACAATAGCAAACGGAGAGTGCCCCAGATGCATAATATATTTATTTCACTTGGGGCTTGTTTCCATGGTCCCTGTCTCATTTTTCTGCTTGCTTTTGTGTTTCTGCTGAAGAAGAAGAATGAGCGATGTGTGATAATAGTTGACTAATATATCACCTCCCAGAGGGAGCAAGGTGCTGAGAGTGTCGGCCACAGCAGGTGAAGTTTCCTGTTTAGAAAAGCCAGAATTTGTAGGAACTTTATTGCAGCCATTCCCTATCCTCTTTTCCTTACTTTCTAAAAAGTGAAATCCCTATATTCCCAGAATTTTTTACAGCTAGGGGTGGCCATATGATTCAGTCCTAGCCAATGATACATAAGTATAGTTTTGCAAGGGACTCCTAAGAAAACTTGCTGTCTTGCTCAGAAGAAAAGGAACTTCTGTTACTGCCCTTCTGCTTGCTTTGAAGGCACTGGTGATGCCTGAGTCCATAGCAGCCAACTTGCAACCAGGAGGTGAGTAGCATGAGGTTGAAAAGTCATCAGCTTAAGGAGGGCAGAGTGGGAAGATGGAAAAAACCTGGGTCCTTGATGATGTTGCTGCGTAGCTAAACCAGCACCAGCAAATGCCTATTTCCAATCTTAACATGAGATAGAATCAGTGTCTATATTGTTTAAACCCCCGTGTGATGGGGTTCTGATATCTAAAATGAAATGCATTCCTTACGGATATGCCCATTTGACTCTATGACACTTTGACTTGGGTCTGGCCCAATCTTTACATCAGAAAGATGTTATAGTTTCCTCAGTGTATATTGAACGAGCTGAGATAGAAGGACACTCTGAAGGTGTCCTAACATCTTGTGAGGAGGTGGAGGGAAGCAGCAGTTTTACCTTTTAGCATCAAATAGAAGTCTCCTAGGAACTGAGATGGGGAAGTCTGGATCACTTCTATCTCTGTCTTGACCTATTTGGCTTAATAAGACCAATCCACCCACCATTGCTTGATCCAAGAAGCTTTCTCAAAATCCAGCCAGAGTGAATCACTATTTTCTCTGAATTCCTAGAGTTGTTCGTCTTGGTCTGTGTGTTGCCCCTCAATTGACAGATCACACTCAGCTCTGCAGGAGTCTAGCTGTTTATGTCTTATCTTCTCTACAAGGATAGTGTTTTAATAGTCCCTGCAGAATCTCTTTCAGACCCTAGTAGAGTTGCTCAGCACACATCAGGCCTGTAGTAACGAGTAGTAATTATGAATTAAATAAAATGAATGAACTTGCTTTATAGCATACCTAGCATCACATCCAGGTTTATGGCTGCATCTGGGAACCTAATTAGGGATTGGCAACAAAAATAGTTCAGCTTAGGATGCCTTCTACTGCAGAGGAAGCAGATTAAGAGAGAAATGAGACTCTGCCCCTACCCCGTTCATGCTCTGTCTCTCTGTCCCAAAAATAAATAAAAAACGTTGAAAAAAAAATTAAAAAAAAAAAAAGAGAGAAATGAGAGAGGTAACAAGAGGAGAAAGAAAGAACAATCCAAAGTCACCTCCAAAGAGACCAGAGTCTCTGTATAATTTATTCCCTCTTGGGAGCATTCCTATCAGACGTTCTGATGATAAAGAGTCAGCCATCTGGCATGGTTTTGCATTTTTACCCTGTTCCTTAAAATATGTGTTGGATCATTTCGACTTTCAGCTTCCACTTTAGTCAAAAAGAAGAGAGAATCTTTAAGCTGGAAAGTGCTAGAACTCATAATTAAGAAGTGGGGTATCTTAGAATGGGTCCCCCAGAAATGGGCCTTGGAACAAGGATTTGAATCCAAGGGGTTTATTTGTGAGGTGATCCCAGGAAACACAGTAGGAGAATATAGAAATGAGGTAGTGAAGAAAAAGAAGCTAAGACAGGTGTGTTAATGAGTAAATTATGCCTGTAGGTAAATGCAACTCAGCCCTGGTGGGGAGCTCTGTATAAAACACACCTCAAAATGGTTCCTCATGGGGGATGAGAAACTGGGATATTTATCCAGTAATTCCCATTTATCATTGGTTGAGGGATGTTTGGGGGCATTAATACTTTGACACTCCCAGCCTGCCTCACTCATGACTGAGTGTGCTCCTGCAGCCAAGAAAATCCTTAAGCAGAGAATCTGCGGTGCGTGAAGTAAGAAGCCATTGGCATGTACTGGAATGCTGCGTGTTGATAGCATACAGGCAGAGCATCAATAGTGTCTGCTACACAGAGAGAAGTAGAAGATGGAGGAGGAGCAGGGGGATGGGGTTGAAGGCACCAGGGATGAGGAGCGCTCACTTGCCTGCAGCTGAGATCTGGATAGCCAGGGTGGTTTGCCAATGAATGAAGGTATATATCACACTGAAACACCTGAGGAAATCTGTCCTGCATCTCCCATTTATCTCTATTATCTTTAGATTTTAGAATGCCTTCAAAATCATAAGGGCCAAAACTCATATTTATCAACCTTCATGTCCTAAGTAGGGGGAATGACAGAGTACATTTATGCAGTGGAACATCCTGGAACTATTTAAAACTACAATTCTATTCTATGACCTATTAAAATCCAAAGAGTTTTCAAAAACAAAGAAAAATACTTATCATTTAATGTTAAATGATTAAAAAGAAAGCAAGATCCAAATTGTATATTCAGTAGGGTTTCCAGTATGTTAAAAAAAAAAAAAAGTACTGATTCAATGTTGGAAGAATATATTATTTTTTAAAAAGACTTTGAGGGGTGGACTTGTAGTTCCTTTTCTCTGCTTCCTTATAGTTTATTAATCTTTACATATTTTCCACAATAAGCATGTATTACTTTTATAACTTGATCATAAAATCTTTGAGAAAACATTACATTACTCATTGTCAATAATGACCCTAAAATCATTTTGCTGATTTGGCCCATCTGAGCCTCTGATGTTAGATTCTTTTTAGGACTGTGCTCAAGGGTACAAGCTCCCAGGAGATTAACATCCTCCACTGTGTTCTCCTTGTTCCCCCAGAAGTCCATGTTGCATTCCAGTTCAGCCATCCAGCCAACATATATTCATTCATTTAGATAAATATTTACAGAGTACCCACTGTGTATCAGGAAAAACCAGACATGGACCCAGCCTTCATGGAGGGAAGTGAGTAATGCAATAAAACAAATAAATAAAAAGTTCTATCTTTGAAGAGTGCTATGCAGAAGAGATACATGGTTCTCTGGAAAGCTTTAGGAGATTTAGATCTAATGGGAGAGGCTGTCTTTAGGAAGTGACATTCAACCTAGGATCCCAAGGATGCATAGGAGTTAACCAGGCAAATGTTAATTGGGTTTCTAATGTATGCATGGGGTCACCATGCTGGGGTGATGCTATATTCAAACCTCTGCCCTCAAAAACCTAGCCATCTAATTGTCAAACCACACTCAAGTTTCCTAAAATAACGCAGAGGATAAAAACAACAACAGTATTGTATTAAGTTCCCCACTGTCTCTCTAGGAAAATATGGGAGTTCAAAGGAAGAGGCAATCAGTAAGGATTAAGTTATCAGTAAGGATTAAGTTATCAAGAAAAACTCTTTGAAGGAAATATAGCTTGGCTTCATCTCCTATGCCAGAAAGAAGGAAGGGTGTCCAAGAAAGGGGAATAGCATGCATAAACGCTCAGAAGGGTTGATGTGAAGGATCCTTTTTTAAAAAATATTTTTTAGGGGTGCCTGGGTGGCTCAGTCAGTTGAGCCTCCGACTTCGGCTCATGTCATGATCTCATGGTTCATGAGTTCGAGCCCCGTGTTGGGCTCTCTGCCGATAGCTCAGAGCCTGGAGCCTGCTTCGGATTCTGTGTCTCCCTCTCTCTCTGACCCTCCCCCGTTCATGCTCTGTCTCTGTCTCAAAAATAAACATTAAAAAAAATTTTTAAAAATTTTAATGTTTATTTATTTTTGAGAGAGACAGTGCGAGCGGGGGAAGGGCAGAGAGGGAGGGAGACACAGAATACGAACAGGCTGCAGGCTCCTAGCTGTCAGCACAGAGCCCGATGTGAGGCTTGAACTCAACGGACAGCAAGACTATGACCTGAGCCGAAGTTGGACACCCAACCAACTGAGCCACCCAGGTGCCCCAAGGATCCTTTAATTGGACAGCGAGATGACCAGTAGGATGAAAGTAGAGGATGGGTATTATGTGAAAGGGATGGCCTGTCCTTGGAAACCAGGTAAGGATGCTTGACTTAATGTGGTGGGAACTAGGGAGCAAAGAGCAACAAGACAAAGGTAGTATGTACAGTGGCTGACTATGCCTCCTGGAGAGAGGAGTAAGACCGGCTGGCCATGGTGATCCAGATAGCAATAGAGAGTCTCATAGGGAAAATGTTCTTCTTTTTATCCATGGGAAACTGGGATTAAGAGGTTCACTGGATTTTGGGGCGCCTGGGTGGCTCGTCGGTTGAGCGTCTGACTTCGGCTCAGGTCATGATCTCACAGTCTGTGGGTTCGAGCCCCGCGTCGGGCTCTGTGCTGACAGCTCAGAGCCTGGAGCCTGCTTCCGATTCTGTGTCTCCCTCTCTCTCTGGCCCTCCCCTGCTCATGTTCTGTCTTTCTCTGTCACAAAAATAAATAAAAACATTAAAAAAAAAATTAAAAAAAAAAAGAGGTTCACTGGATTTTTAGCCTCTGAAAAGGAAATTTCTATTAAAGGGGAAACATAATTATATTGTTGAATATAATCTGATTCATCTCGTTTTATCCATCTGTCTCATATAACCAAGGAAATATACTGAAACCCAACCAATTTGTTTCCTTTTCCAGAAGCTCTCTGCACAGAGGAGACTGTATTTGCAAGTTATCTAGGACTCAACCGTGTCAGAGCAAACCTATAGACTGGAAGACCCTTCTCCAACTTTCAGGAACTCCTCTTTCCTACTCCCAAAAGTTGCTGCTGCTGTGGTGGAGTAGGGGTGAGGGTGGCAGGTGTAGATTATGCTGGTATAGGGCCTTCTTAGCCAAAATGACCTGCTGGGAGGGCTGTAGATTCAAAAGGCTGAGGGAGAGAAATCTCTCCCCCAGCAGATGCCAGCAGACATAGCAACGCAGATTTTGCTCTACGCTCTGTCCTCCTGGTTCCCATGAACATATGTTGGTAGATCATCTTCTAGCATGCCCCCCTAGTTAGTTAGCCTGTCCTGTTTCCTAGATCTCTCCAGGAAAGATGAGTTTCTAAGCTTCTTTGGTGTTCTTACTGTACACTTTAAGGGCTTTTAAGCAGTAATAGAGAAGATAGCTTCATCTGTGCTTCAAAGTACTTTGCAAAGTGCTGATCAGGACAGTGCTAGAATTTCTATACAGGAGGGACCAACGTGTGGCAATCTAGTTACGCAATGGGACTTCACTTGAGGCTCTCTTTGCATAGCAAAATGTTTTTATTTTGATCTTACTTATTGGGGCAGCACATGGAAATAATAGGGTACTAAAGTTCACTCCTTCCAATCCTGTCCTTGATACCAGTACTGAGCCCTAAACCTAGGGTTCTTTCCAGCTAGAGACTCTTCCTAGAAAAGTCCTACACCTTCATCTTTACTTTCACTCCAAGGACAGAACAGGGTTTTGCATGCAGACATCATTTATCAGTGAATAAATTGGTCACTTTAATTACCTGTTTTATCTGTTTTAATTATCTGTTTTAATGATTATCTAACTTAACTAACAGAGCTGGCTACTTCTTTCTCATGGGAAGGTGAGCATCTGCTGAGAAGGTTCTCAAGAATCAGATTCACCCTCAACACCCCACCAGACCAGACCTGTCAGCTAGCTCAGGGCCCCTCCTTGGAACCAATGGAAAGTTTTCTTGGATCTCTGAGGCCCTCTAGTGGCTGTTTTAGGATGAAATCCTGCCTAACAGCTGCCCTTCCCACCTTCTCCTAAAAATTTGGCTGGTCTGGAGAGAGAGAGAAAAAAACAGAAAGAGAGGAAGGAAGGAAAGAAGGAAGGAAGGAAAGGAAGAAAGAAGGAAGAAAAGGAAGTAAAGAAGGAAGAAATTTGTTTTCTTTTGCTTCTCCTAAAATGCCAAAAGAAAACAGGTATGTTTGGTTTCTGACACCATCAAGATTAATCTGACCTCTTAAACCTCTTAATATATCTCCACTTTATAGATGATGAAATTGAAACTCAGAGTTCAATTTGTTTCCCAAGATCACACAACTATGTAAGTGGCAGGGTTAGGATTCAAACTCAGGTCTCCCTCCAAAACCCACTCTGTAGATGGCACCTACCACTTCTTGTACTAACTTTGGGTTTCAGGTTCTTTGACCCATACTCCATGTGAATGACACCTCCTGGAGTTGGGCAGTGCACAGCCTGCACAACTGTAGAGTGACAAACCAATTTTGACTGGCTTGAGACCATCCCAAGGTGAAGATTCTAAGCCTGGTTTTGCTACTCAAAGTAGATCCCTGACCTGAAGGGTCAGCAATTCCTGGGAACTTTTTCGAAATGTAAATGTTGGGACACCACCCCAGGTCTAGTGAATCACAGTCTTCAAAGCTGGAGATGAGGAATCTATACCCAGGACTTCTCAACTTTGCTATGCACTGAGATCACCTGGGGAGCTTGTTAAATGCAGATTCTCATTCAGGAGGGAGAAGGAGATAGTGCTGCCCTTCAGCTTCCCTAACTAGCTCCCAGATTGTGCCAATGCCCTGAACCACACTTGGAATAACATGGCTCTACACCAGCCATTCTCAAACTTGAGTCTGCATTCAAATCACGTGGAGGGCTGGTTAACACACAGATTGTTGGGCCCCATCCCAAGAGAATCTGATTCTCAAGGTCTGGGATGAGGCCCAAGAATGTGCATTTCTAACAACTCCCCAGGTGATGCTGATTCTGCAGCATCACCAGGGGACCCCAGTTTGAGAACCACTGTTCTAGCCTATGAGACCTTCCTTAAATAGACAACTAACTTCATGCTTTCTGGCTCAGCATTTGCATGAGCCCTACTCAGTCTCCAAATCCTGTCATTTTAGAGCTGAAAGAGACTTTAGAGACCAGAGGCAAAGCCAGGATTAAGCATCCTGACTCTCTCTATTCAGTGTTGTTTACTCTGCTTCCTGCTGGCTCTGAAGCTCCATAAATTCTCCAGCATCCAGCAACTGCAGTATTTTTGGTGAGCTCTCCATCTTGGGCCAGCTTTGCAGGCGCTCGAGTCCCTATCAGACACATATGTCATCGGCACAATCCGTGAAAACACAGTGGCCTCCTACTTCACAGTTCTGTGAAAAGAGAGCTTTGGAAAAAACCAGCAGCCAGGCTGGCAGCCATGGTAGAGAGAAAATGCAGCAGTGTGCAGGCAAACCCAGACAGACAAGGTGATTCAGCACAGAAGCCCTGAAGCAAAGTAATGGACTGGATACAGATGGCAACTGCCAGCCACATTCTGCTGGGCAGCTCTGAGAAGGTCATTTGACTTCTCTGTGCCCAAGAAATTGCTTTTCTTTTTAAGGGAAAACAATACTCTCATTCAAAAACACACACACAAAAGAGCACTTCATATGTAGACTTGGGGTGAGGCCTGGAACAGTTAGTTTCTGCTATGTGACCAATCACCCAATACTCAGTGGCCTAAAAAAAACCCAACCATTTATTATTGCTTACTAGTCTTTGAGGAAAAAGAGGTATGCAAGTTTCCTTGAGGCCTAAACCTAGGGGCCTGGCATGCTATCATTTCTGCCATGTTCTATCGGTGAAAAGCAAAACCCACAGCCAGCCCACTGTTTAATGGGAAGGGCTTGTAACATCAGCATGTAAAGAAATAGAGGGGGAAAGGTTGGTGGCCATTGTTGCAATCTACCACAGAGACCTTTTGTTTGTTTAGGAGATCCTGAGACAAAGATTCGAAGCAAATGGTTAACTTGGTTACTTGGGAAGTGAAGGAATACTGGCAGGGGAGTAGGGGATTGAGACACAGAGCAAAACAGCTAGTAAAGGGTATATAACTGGGCCGGCTAGCGTTCTGGACAGCTGGAGCTTAATTCCATCGGAAAACTCTGAACATGTTGGATGCAGGCTTTTTTGTTATCCCACCTGAGAAAGGGAACTAGAATATTTATACATCAATTCACATCCATCCCTTGTTGAGGGTTGTCAGGCAACACTAATTCTCCATCATTTCAGATTCCTACGCAGGGCGGTTGGCCCCAGATGTATGCAGGTCCTGGCAGCTGGTGGTCTGGCCACTGGCCACTGAAGAAGGAAGGGTAGGGGTGTACAGATAGGACCTCTACAATGTGTCCTGCAGTGCAGGAGAAAAAACCCTCACGCTTCAGTTTTATGTTAGTCGATGTTTTTTTGTCTATTTGCTTTATTTGGGGTGATGCCCCATTTCTCTTGCTGGCAAAGGTTGGGACACTAGATGGCATCATATCTAGTTGTCTTGCAGCTCAGGAAACAAATGTCAGGCAGTGTTCCTAGTTGTCCTTGGGATCAAACAATACCAGCATGAGCTGAGAGCAAAGGATGTGCCTGCCATAGGTAGCAGCGGTGGTCCCATGGGCTCTGTCTCAACTCACCTTCACCAGCAACTTCCCAAACCAGTGGGGGAGAGTGGGGAGCAGGCAAAGCACAGAGGGGCAGGCAGAGGTTGCTGGCACTTTCTAAGGCATGGGATTCATAAAACCCCTGGAAGGAATCAGTACAGAGAATGACACTGTCTACCCCCAGAAAGGTCTCTGAAGTGTATAAAAAAATGGGCTGGAAGGAAAAACATGAGACTTACAATAAAGATTTATTCTTGGGGGCGAGAGTGGAAAGAAGGTGAGGTTGAGGTTGAAAGTAAGGGCCAAAGATATTTAACATTTTATTTAAAATATTTAAAACAAATGAGACAAAATGTCAGGAACGATCAATTCTTCATAATAGATGTTAGGTGGTGGTCATATTAGTATATCTACTTTTTCTTAAATTTGAAAAGAGCGTGTTTTGCAAGGTAGATATGATGTTCTGTAATTAGCAAGGTCCGGCAGGGTTCAAGAAGGAACACTGATGTTTCTTGAGCTTTGCCACATACTTTCCCTCACTGAGCCTCCATTTCATTATCTATAAAAGGAAGACACTAATAGTAGCCATATCAGGGGATTGTCACAAGCCTCAAATGAGGTAATGTACCCACAGTACAGCACAGTACAGTGCTCAAAGCAAGATGATCCTTCCAAAAATCCTCGCTGCTTCCTTTGCTCCTCTCTCAGATCCTTACTTGTACCCTTACCACTAAGAGTACAAGGGTTAGGCATCTCTGCCACACTGAGTCAAACCATTCTATCGACTGGTTGTCTAGATGTGGCTAGAAACAGAAAAATCTTAATTCAAGCCTATCCTGACTCCTCTGGATCCACAGTTGGTCTTAAAAAATAAAATGTTTCTTGGAAATATGGCTAGAGAGACATCCCCCACTTGTGTAAAAAGGGGATTCTGGAATTTATCAATAACTACCCCCTAACTTTTCTCAAGGATTTAGGACTTTCTATCTTGAAGGGGCACTAACCTTTTGCAGAACAGATGTAGGTGCTCCTGTATGGCTTATGAAAGAGATACTGCCTTTCTCTGGGTGTAAATGAGAGCTCTTGATTCCTTATACAAATTAGAGAAAGCCCATGGCTAGCCCTGACAGCACAAAATGCTGTGAGGATAAGAGACAGGCGGGATAAGGGGCCTTTAAGAGTGGGAGGTATGGAATGAAGTCCACTGAATGAAGGAATTAAGAGCCTGACCTCTAGGAGAGAGAGAGCATCTCTGGCCTTTTTCCATTCCTGCCAGGGAAGCCTAGGGTAGCCTCAGAAAGGAAAAGAAAATTCCCCAAGGTCTCGTTTTATCTGAGACTCTCTGAATCTGGAAGAGATTGTCCCTACAAAAAACTGAGAAGGTAGAGCCAAGAGCCTTTGGAATGGGCTTGTTCCATACAAGGATTACAAATAATCTCAGTTTTCTCCACACTCCAGGGCCCCCAGGAGGGGTGGTGTGTGTGTGTGTGTGTGTGTGTGTGTGTGTATACAGGACTTCCCAACCATTCTGTATCAGTTACCTGTAACCATAACAGTGCTGCATAATAAACCACCCCAAAGCTTAGTGACTTGAAACACTATTCATTCAGCTCATGGTTCTGAGGCTAGCAATGGGGACTGAGCTCAGCTGGGAAGCTGTGGTCTCAGTTGGGCTTTCACGTGTATAGGGTCAGTGACAGGTCTGGCAGGCAGCTCTGTAATCTGAGATGGGCTTTCTCACATCTCAGGGACTGAGGTATCTGTCTCTTCTTTCTGCTCATCTGCTCTACTTTCTTTGCCCTGCAGAACCTCTCCATTTACCTGCAAGTTTCCTCATGGTCCTTACTGGCAGCCACACTCCTGAGACTAAAAGAATTTATATCTCTGTCCTCCACTGCTAACTGACTGCAACAGTGTGTGTGTGTGTGTGTGTGTGTGTGTGTAGTTCAAATTCCCAAAGGAAGAAAATTTATTAGCTCAGCCAAAATCTATACGTGGCTACCCTTGGGGCAGATGTCCGCTCCTGGATTAACCAATCATGATGAGGGATGATATGGAGGGGACAGGGAAATCAGATTTCCCTCTGTAAAATGAAGGGTAGGGATTAAGAAGATCCACAATCCCCTTATCAGCTCCAACATTCTATGAAAACGGGAGAAAGGGAATGTATTAAGAAAATTGAAAAGCATTAGGCTAGGTCCGTCAAAGGCAGAAGCTGGGATATTGCTTGCTTTATATTTGAATGCTGTGCGTGGTTTTCATGATGGCAATAATAATTTATTGACAAAATGCTCTTATTGAATTGCCTTTACTGAAGAGGCCCTGCATGCTTTTTCATCAGCTTGCTACAATTAAAAGCAGCAGTAAACAGAGCCTTTCTATTTAGATTGAAAAGCAACAATTAAGCTTGCTCAGCTATAAATAGGAGGCAGCTTCACATCTATGGCCCCAACTGCACACATTATAGACTCCAGCCCCAGATGCCCCCAATTTATTTCTTCAGGGCAAACCAATAAATTGTCAAACTCTGACCTTAAAACCGACAATCTCTTAGAAAATGGAAGGAGGTAAATTATGCATAATTCTAGATAATTACCGGGGTGTCCATGAGGCCAGGAAATGAGTATACATGCTGGAAATCTAAATTTACAAGCTTCAAGCTTTTTCATTTTACCACTCTCAAACCACGTTTTGCCTGTCAGGGTGGCTGTCAGGGCTGACTCTCCTTTGCCTGCGAGGTGTGGAAGAAAATAATAAATTCAAAAATTAAGGGAGGGAACATGGAAAATATAAAATTCCTTCTCAGGATTTCCAGTGATTCAGTAAAGAGACCAGAACATGGACAATCAGTACTAAATATTTTCTGATTAATAAGATAGTGCCATTCATCCCATCTATAAGCCATATATGCTGACTTTTCAGAGTTGTAAAGGCTTTTGTTTCAACCTTCTAATTTCCTGCAGGAGGAAACCAGAGGCTCAGGAAGCCACAAGAACTGTCCAAGGCACAGAACTTGACAATGGCAGTGCTGGAATCCCATAGCTTTCCTGACTACCATTCCTGTGTCAACTGCATAGAAAAATTTGCCTTCTCCTTTTTTCCAATACAAAAGACTACATTAATGGGATCTAAGTAATAAAAAGCCAAAGGCTGCAATATTACTTTAAGTGTAAGACAGGCTTTCAAAGGTGACAGGATTTTCCCACTTAGAGATATTGGGTCCCTTCTGTCTCTGTATCCCCCATCTGAACCAGAAGTTACCAGTTTCCTAAAACCCAAAAAGAATGATTTTCTAAAATGTGTCTTGTGTCATCACACCCTTCCAAGACTTGCAACTTGGTTTTCTGTTTGAGCATTGCCCTATGTTGCCCAGTGTTTTTCCAACTCCCTCTGGCTCTCCTTGTGTCATGTGCTAGGATATTCTCTGTTGCCCTTCTCATCTTCTCTACCATCTCTGTGCCCCAGGGACTGACATTTATGGATTCATCAATGGTACCACAGTCATTTGGCCACCATTGAGCTTGGCTAATGTGGGGCAAGTAACCAATTGGAGACTGGATAGCAAGTGGTAAAAAAGTCAGGATTTGTCTTCCTTTACTTCCTGTAGAGTGAAGTAGAGTTGCCCAGCTGAGCTCATCCCAGATTAACCAAAGCCAAGCCAAAGCCCACACACATGAGTGGGAATAAATGACTGTAGTAAACCATTCAATTTTCAAGGGTAGTGTGTTATGCAGCAGTGGCTGAAACAAAATATGACACCTAGAAAGAAAAGTTTAAGACAACACAGCCATTCTAGAAATTGAGATAAACCAATCTAAAGACCAGAAATTGAAGCGAACACAGAGGAATAACTGGGATTGAGTTTTCAGACTCACTTAACTCCAGATCCAGAAGCAAATAGAGAAATCTGGGTTCCTGTGGGGTAACAAGAATAAAAGTGTCCCATGGGATGTAAGAGACTGACTCTTCAAAATCAGAAGCAAGTTTGAGTTTTCCTTACCCACTAAAGGATGATGAAATAAACTCTTGAAACCACATCCCAACTACCATTTATATAAAGCTGTGTAGCAGGGAAGCTTTAAGAAATAATCTTTCATCCTCAGTTGCTGAATATGTAATAACTCCAATATCAGTGAAGTTTGGGAACCCTGAGCTACCAATATAAGATCTGGTTTGGGACTGAATGTTCTTAGAAGGTGGTGGAAGAAGAGACCAAATATAAATCTACAAGACTGTAAGACATAGGGGTTGAGGTGGGGGAGTGGAGGGCAGGGGGAGAGAGAGGGAGAACCTCCATTTAATAATAAAATTCCAAAACATATGAGGAAATAATACTAAGACAGCAACAAAATCAACAATAAATTTACTCAAGATGAAATGGAAATAACATGCGATGGTTGCTCACAGATCTTCACTGAAATAACTACTAAAGAATATATTTGAGGCAGAAGGAGAAAACACCCTAAGAGACAGAGAGAAATGAAACAGAGGACACAAACAATAGTTAGTACAGAATTTGGTGAAATATAAATTTAGTTTGCTGTTGACTCAGAAAGAGAATGATATTTTTTTTTTTACATAACTGGGTGTAATTCAAACACTACCAAGGAAAATATAGATGGGGAAAGTATTCAGTGAATGATTAAAGCATACCAAGTTCTTGGGTTATTTGGGAGGAGGATAGAGATACTGAATAACTTAAGCTTTGTTAAAAAATTTTTACACTTTAAGTTTCTATAAGAACAAAATTATCAGACCAGATTTTTAAAAATCCACCCATATGTGGTTTATGGTAGAAACACCTAAAATATAATCATCCAGAAAGGTTGAAAAAAAAAATGGAAAAAACCAAAAAGGCAATTACTAACTAAAAGAAAGCTGTATAGCAATATTAATATCAGATGAAATTGAACACAGTCCAAAAAGCATAAAAGGAAATATAACATAGTGGTAAGAAACAATCCTATATTTGAATGGATAACACTATGGCTTGAAATATAAAGCGGGGGAGGGGGGGAGGGGGAGGGGAAACACTGACTAATTTACAAGACAAAATAGAAATATCTTGTTCAAGGTTTTAAAACATATATATCAAAAACCTGCTAAAATTTAAAAAAAGGAGGTGCCTAGTGGCTCAGTTGGTTAAGTGTCTGATTCATGATTTCAGCTCAGGTCATGATCTCACATGTCGGGCTCTGTGCTGAGTCGCTGAGCGTGAAGTCTGCTTAAGATTCTCTCTCCCTTTCCCTCTGCCCCTCTCCCCTACTCATGCTCTCTCTCTCTCTCTCTCTCTCTCTCTCTCTCTCTAATAAAAAAAAATGAGAAACAAACCATGTCGGGCTCTGTGCTGAGTCGCTGAGTGTGAAGTCTGCTTAAGATTCTCTCTCCCTTTCCCTCTGCCCCTCTCCCCATACTCACGCTCTCTCTCTTTCTCTCTCTAATAAAAAAAAAAAAAAGAAAAACAAACCTGTGGAGCCAGCAGAAAATATCAATGTATACTTAAAAAGCTAAAAAGTAACTGATTTTTGGAGCACCTGGTTGGCTCAGTTGCTAGAGTGCATGACTCTTGATCTCAGGATCGTGGGTTCAAGCCCCATGTTGGGTATAGAGCCTACTTTAGAAAATTAAATAAAAAATAAAAAAAATAAAAATTAAAAAGCCATTTCATAGCTGTAGGAACTGAGGCCCAGGGAAGCTAAGTGACTTCCCCAAGATCACAGTTTATATGAGTCAGAGCCAGGACTTAAACATACTCTAATGCTAAATCCTATGCCTTACCCATTTTATAACACTAAAACGTATAGAATAAACTGCATATTTGCAGAACTGACTAGCCTTTCCCAGACCCTTAAAATAATCTTAAGTATGCATAAGTTAGCATATCTGTTACCACATTTTAAGTTAGCATATACGTTGGTGTTCTATTCTCATTCCCTTGGGTCACTTTGACCTTTTCAGTTTTCATTCCTTTGCCTTCTAAGTGCTTTAGTTCTAATTGTCCATCTCTGTGATACTCTATAAAGAACCACCCTTGGGTCACTGGGGTCACCACTGAGAGAAACAAGTTCCTGGGATTTTATGCCTTCAAGAGTAATCCTTATCCAATAATGGGCTACGGTGAAAAATGAAAGCCCAGCTCCTTTGCCTTGGGGTTAGGCCAAAATCTGAGGCTTAATTTACTATTCCAACCTCCCCTGTGGGACGAAGCTGAGGCTGGAACTCTTCTGTGCTTCTTCCCTTTTTGTTTCTTTCTTTTTCTTTTTCTTTCTCTTTCTTTCTTTCTTTCTTTCTTTCTTTCTTTCTTTCTTTCTTGATTTCAAGTTTTTACTTAAATTCTAGTTAGTTAACATATATGGTAAAATTGGTTTCAGGTACAGAATTTAATGATTCATTACTTACATATAACACCCAGTGCTCATCACAAGTCCCCTCCTTAATACCCATCTCCCATTTACCCCATCTCCCACCCACCTCTCTCCATCAACCCTCAGTTCTCAATAGTTAAGAATCTCTTATAGTTTGCTTCCTTCTCTCTCCTTTTTCCCCCTTCCCCTATGTTCATCTGTTTTGTTTCTTAAATTCCACATATGAGTGAAATCATATGGTATTTGTCTTTCTCTGGCTGACTTTTTTTCACTTAGCATAATACCCTCTAGTTCCATCCACATTGTTGCAAGTGGCAAGATTTGCTTCTTCCCTTTTCTGTCCTGCTTCCCATACCCAGTTTTTCCCAAGAGAATCTCCTCAACAAATCAAACTGCACATGAATTATCATCTCATGTTCTGCTCCTTGGAACCCTTTCCTAAAATAAGGACCATACAACTCTGTACGAGAAGTGTAAAGAGAGTAGAGAGTGGTCTTAGTGAAAGAACATTTGAGGGGCACCTGGGTGGCTCAATCAGTTAAGCATCTGACTTCAGCTCAGGTCATGATCTCACAGTTCACAAGATCAATCCCCACACCGGGCTCTGTGCTGACAGCATGGAGCCTGGAGCCTGCTTTTAGTTCTGTGTCTCCCTCTCTCTCTGCCCTTCCCCCAGTCATTCTCTCTCTCTCTCTCTCTCTCTCTCTCTCTCTCTCTCTCTCTCTCTCAAAAATAATTAAACATTAAGAAAAAAAATTTTTAAAGAAAGAACATTTGAGTGGCTTGGGGTTCCTGTTTTTGTCTTTTAGAATTTCCACTTTTATTTCGGCACTGGAAATCTGGCATTGTGAATGTAGTGTCTGCCAAAGTACAGAAAAACTCTCTTGCAATTTCAGACTTGGGGTCTATAACTATTGACTAGCCAGCTTTCTCTAATAGACCCTCTTGAGTCCAATTCTAGATGAATGATGGTCAAATCTAGAGGATTCCTGGCCCTATTCCTCTTCCTTTCCCTCTTCCTCTCCAAGACTGGGTCTGAAAATGCAAAAGTGGAAACTCAGGGCTCTAAATTTTTTTTTAAGTTTATTTATTTATTTTGAAGTGGGGAGGGGCAAAGAAAGAGGGAGAGAGATAATCCCAAGTAGGCTCAGCACAGATCCTGATGTGGGGCTTGATCTCACGAACCATGAGATTATGATCTGACCCAAAATCAGGAGTCACATGTTTAACCAACTGAGCCATCCAGGCACCCCTCTGGGCTTTAAGATGCAAAACCATTGGTAGCCTTACGAATATCATCATCACCTTGCAGGTTGACCTGGCCATTATTTTAGACCCTACTTTGCATCACATAGTTTTGCATTTCCTTACTTTCCAAGTCTGGATCTAAATGTGGGCCCAGGTCCATTGCATAGCAGGCAAAAATTCCATTACCCACTGTGGCTTAGAATAATATTTATATAATAAAATAATTTCTATTTCCTGAATGTATGCTATATGCCTTTTTACAAATGAAGAAATTGAGGTTTAGAAAGGAATACTAACTTGCCAGATTCGCATGGCTAATATGTAGTTAGGTCTTACCAACAACAAACTAAGGATTTGGTGATGTGATCCCTAAACTTTCATGTATACTACAAGTCATAGCATTTCTCACCCCTGGTTTTGCTGACCTGCGCCCTAGCGCTGGGTTTGTCTCTGGTTTTCTTGCTAAGTGTTCTACTTGTATTTTCCTAGTTAAGATCCTGACATCCATCATTGGCCCACTTGTTTTCTTTCCCTGGGAGCTGACACCTGCTCCTCAAAATATATCCTCAATCTCTACCTGCCATCTCCTCCGTATACACATATCTGGAGGATTTGCCTGAATACACAACTCTGGGGATTGCCTGTTTCAAATCCCTGCTCGCCTCCTACCAAACTTAGCTGCGGCAATGAGGGCCCAAAAATCATCTTAGGTGATCCCCAGAAACAGGGCTCAAGACAGGGAAAATCATATGCCTGTAGTGTATTGAGAAAGGATCTTCCGGAGAAGAATCTAAGGAAGGAAAGCAGACAGGATAGATGAAGAAGCCAGTCAGAGATTTGTGCTCAAGTAAAATCTAAACTTGGCCTGATCCATCAAAGCCGTGGGAGCATAAATCACAATGTTGACATGATTGTCCCCTCCTTAAGACAAAGGGGGCTGGCCTTGTGTACCCCTGTATCAGTCATTACTATAGGCTTCTCCTGGTAGGGGTAGAGAGATGTAACCTCCCAGGCATCAGTTGAGGGCAATTCTTGGGGAAGTGGGTCTTTGTGAGCCCTTAACAGCCAATACTCATAGCAGCCAGGGCCTGAGATTTCCTACCCATCCAACAGCATCTACTGCAAGTGCCTAAGCCATGGGCCCTGAACATGGAGCTTCAGCAATCAAACCCCTTTCTCTCTCACCCCACCTCCCTGTTGCTCCCCACCAGCCCAAGTGACTGGGGTCCTCCATGCCAGCTGCTTACCCATAGCTTACTTGATTTTAGTATCTGCACAGAGTCAACTGCATTGGCGCCTGACACTTTATTAGTGTTCTAAATCTTTGTTTACAGTCACCAAGACTCCCCAGGTGGCAGCAAAAAAGTCAACAAGGAAATAAAACTCCACCAGCTGGCGTATTAGTTGGGGATAAAACCACCACACAGGTAACAGCTGGGAATGTGCCCACAAACCCTGGGGCACTGATGGCCCTGAAGGCTCATCTGGAGTTACATGTTTTAATCCCCTTTTCTAAGCCAGCCTGTTTATCCTCCACATCTTCCAGTTCCTTGGCACTGTGTGAACCTCAGGAAGCCGAGGCAATAATGAGCTTTGAAGCTGTTCCACTGCCTTTGACAGCTCATGACAATCATTTGATCCAATCACTTACTGCTACCTCCGGCAATCTCTTGGCAAAATGTGTGCCATTACCCCCCATTGTTTCCGTATTCTAAAACTCATGCCTTCTGATGCTAAATCCTAGGTGCTTCCTTGTGTGAAATTAACACTAATGTAGCCCTGAAAAAACTCTTCAGTCTGTTTTATCTGGGACTCAAGATATTAGGATGGGTCTAAAGGAAGTCATGCAGAGGGGCCTGGAGAAATATATTAACCATTGCCAATTCTGCTTGGCTTTCCTGAGCTATATGCATGTGACCCAGGGGCAGGAGGCATCATGAAGGCCACAACAAGGTTGGTCTTGAGAGTCTATGCTTGAATCCTGGATCCAACACACCAGAGCTGGGTGAGCTGGGGCAAGTGACTTAAAATCTTCATGCATCAAATTTCTTCTCTGTATAATAATAGAAACTATGACACAATTGCTATGAGGATGACATTTGAAAATACACATTAAACACTTTGCTTCATGGCTGTATCTAGATTTGGTGGGGCCTGACGTTTACATAAATAAACTCTCCCACAAATTAAAAAAAAATGAAGACATTTTACATTTGCAGATTTTTATGAAAACATGACCATGCAAACATGCTAAATCCCCTTCCAGGCCCTTGGGAAGGGCCCTGCATGTGAGGGGCCCCAAACTTCAGCTTCATTAGCTTTACAGTAAATCTGCGTTTGCTTAACACAATGACTGGCATTCAGCCAGTGCTCACTAAATGTTAACTATCATGGATTTGGTGTGGGAAAGAGGAGCCTCTGCTTCTTATACATGTGTTCCTGGTTAGATTCAGTGCCTCTTGGGAGTAAGCTGAAGATCTGTCCAGGTGGTTTGGGATGTAGGGGGAGTTTAGGAGAATGTATGTGTGTCTGTATGGACAGTACCTTTGGAAAGGGATGTGACCAACTATTACTTAGGGTAAATAATGTTAGCTGCTATAACAACCAACCTCTGTAATTTCAGTAATCCAGTAATATAAAAATGTATTTCTTATTCATATAAAGTCCACCAGATTTTCCTGGTTTGGTAAGACTCAGACTACTTCATCTCATGATTCCTCATCTCAGTTTGTTAGAATTCTCTCCATTCAGTTGGTAGATAGGAAAAACAGAAAATGGAAGAGAGCTCATGGAAAATTTCATGGGCCACATTCTGCTGAATAGAACTCAAGTACATGGCTATAACTAACTGTAGAGTAGTCTAGGAAATGTAGCCACTAGTCTAGTCTAGCCAATGTAGTCTAGCTATGTAGCCACGAAGAAAGGGAAATGGATTTGGTGAGCCAATTTCATCTTTGCCAAACCAATTTTCCTCTCAGCTTGACCAAGGGCCTCAAGGCTGAAGTATTTTATCAGAGCCTGATAATGGGAAGAGTACTGTCCATAGACTGAGTAGACAAGAGTTATAGGAAACACAGGAAATAAAAGGGAACCATGAGAAGCAGGTCTACGGTTTCAAAGTTCAGTTAAAAACAGTTTTGTTGACCTTCTCTTGAGGCTACTGAAAGACACAGTCCATGGGAAAATCAAGGAAGATCCTCTCTACTTCTAGGATGTCCAAGAAGAGCAGGGGGTCTGCTGAAGTACTGGAAGAAGACCCTGGACCAGACCATGCCAGCTGAAGATAGGGGCAAAGGGTGGAGAATAGTCCCCACCCCTGAGAGATATAAAGCAATTTATGCTCAAGGAAAAGTCCACAGTTTTGGAGAATAGACCAGAGTATCAGAGAGGAAGCAAAAAACATCATAATCTTGGACAGAGAGGATGGCAGCACCCACAGTGGAAAACAGAGGGTCAACTCTATCCTTTGGCAATAGCATCCTAGAAAAGTAGGAAATGTATGAAAGCATTCCACATCTATAAAAAGCAATAAGCAGGCCTTACTCTGGGTAAATAGTCTCCATCATGTGAGGATGTACAGCAATTTTCTCCAGCAGAATCACCAAGCCCTAGACCAATCTCAGGAGCCAAGAGTGAGAAGATCTCAGCCTCACAATGCAGGAAGGGGTATAAATTATGTGATTTGTGGATTTCTGTGTATTATAGGGCCCCAGTAGACTTTGGGTTATTCTCACCTGCCTACTGCAACACAGAAAACATGGGATCTCTTTTCCTTTTTTTTTTTTTTTTTTTTAAAGTTTAATTCCATTCAGACACACTGTAGTTAAACGTTGTAAAAAGTCCGGTCATCCAGTACATTTCCAGGATGGCAGAATAAGCCAAGAAGGAAGCAATCACCAACCACCTTCACCCATAGAATGAGGTCCCCTGACCCTCAATTCTGAAAATTGGTAGACTCCTAAGTTAAACTTATCAGAGCCTTTCTGTTTCAGGGTCTTCAAAACTCTTCTCAGCAGCTGCTAAACCTCAGCTCAGTTTTACCCAAATCTCAAAGGTCAATCCTTACCTTTGAAGGTAGAATTTACCTAGTTTTCATGGTTATCAGTTTTTCCTCAGTGCTCTGGCTCTGAGCTGTCCATAATCCTGTTTAAATAATTGGATCATTTCTTTCCAGAGACAGCCCGCTACCAGATGGCTCAGCACCAACTAGGTATGTGCTACTATAAGTTCCTCTCTCTGTCCTGTCCTACTGGATCTCTTACTTTGTCCCATGCTACTCTGTTTACCTGAAACCCTCCTGTAGATCTTTGCATGAGTCACTCCTGCACACTCTTCAGATCTGGCTTAAATCTCAATTCCTGGGGCGCCTGGGTGGCTCAGTCGGTTGGGCGTCCGACTTCGGCTCAGGTCACGATCTCACGGTCTGTGAGTTCGAGCCCCACGTCGGGCTCTGGGCTGATGGCTCAGAGCCTGGAGCCTGCTTCCGATTCTGTGTCTCCCTCTCTCTCTGCCCCTCCCCCGTTCATGCTGTGTCTCTCTCTGTCTCAAAAATAAATAAAACGTTAAACAAAAAATTAAAAAAAAAAATCTCAACTCCTTAGAGTGCCATGCTGTGGTTAATTTATCTCAAACACAGCCTACCTCTGTCATTCTCTTTGACTTTACTGTGTGATTATAGAATTTATTTATTTGCACTCATTTATTTTCTGTCTCCCCTACTAGAATACAAAATTCACAAGAGAGTCACTTTGTCCTGTTTACAATAACCCTAGGGCCTATGGGAAATTAATATATATTTGTTGATTAAATGGATACTGTATTCTACCTGCCCATTGACTTTTTTTTCCCCAGCAACAGCATCTTAGTCTTTTCCTTTCAGCTTAGCCCCAAGTTAGCGAGTCCAGTCCAGTCTGTCCCAAGAAACAAAATTTCACATTGATAGAGAATGACAAGCATGCACTTTGAGCAAATATTTGTAATTTTCTATCTTGGGGAAATTTAACTAATAGATTAAGTCTTCCAGAAAACATTTGCTATTATTTCAGCCACCTCTGGGGCTCTCTGTACTTTATGTAGAAAGTATTATAGGACTGGGGGGAAAAGGAAGAACATCACTCAACTGTAAAGCTCAGAAAACTTCCTTTTGGTCTCCCTCTTGGCTTTACAGTAGAAATGAACAATGTATAGAACTTCCCCCCTCACTGTTGCTTTTCCAGAAAGATATGGCACTAAACTAAGTTCCATACATCAAAACTATGACTGTCTTGTTCATTTCCATAAACTAAAAGCCTAGAACAACCGTTGGCATGCGGTTGGTGCTCAATAAATGCACATTGAATGCCTGTGAATGAACCCAGGAGCCAGCATCATAAACGTTTACCAGTTAACTAGATAGTCCTAAGCCTAGGGAAGAAAGAGTTGGCCGTAGCATCTCCAAGTTAGTACTGCCAGAGTCACTAGTAAGAGAATAGATTTTGCAGACCCAAATGTTAGCACACTAAGGAGTAGAAAACTAAAGACCATCTGTGCCGGTTTTATAATTTTACCTAGTACTATTTCCTCAGCAGAGCTTAGCTCCTAATAATAAGTCAGTTCTATAATGGGGGATTTTATCCTTACACTATTTTGAAGGCATGTAAGGTACAATAAAAGGGGTTAGGCCTGGGCTGAGTGTCAGAAATTAAAAGGAAGACATAATTTGCATGTCTTTCCACTATGCAACCCTTTCTTAAATACCCTTACAAACATGCGAGAATGAGGATTCCCCAATCCACTTTTAAGTGGTTTCTTCTGAAGGGTTAGGTAGATGCATTCTCATATTGATTTCTCCCTGACTTCTGATTTTAAGTACATGCTGGGTAAACACCTCAAGGACGGGTTGGTTGCAAAAAGCAGAGAATTGGGCATTGGTTCAGTCAGATGTTGGTGTCTTTTCCCTTTTACTCTGAATATGAAGACATGACAAAGTTTGCAATTAATGCTAGAGCTCACCTTAAATATAACATTGGGATTTTTTCCTGAAAATGATCAAACTCCAGGTAATAAGATTGTATTACAATCCCTCCAGAGTTCCTCAATATTGTTTTTGACTTTAGCTGTATTCTATAGCAAAAGCCCAAACTACTGGGGTGAGATATTGCAATATTTTCACAAGTGTTGAAAAGAATCCCAACTATCAAAAATATGTCCATGTGCCCAGATGGAGACCACCGCATTTGCATGTGATGTCTAAGTCTCTTTTCTGCTACATGGTTGTATAAGAAACTACTTTTCTTGTTATATACCCTGATAATCTCACCTCATTTCCATCAAGAAAAGGACAGTATCAGAACAACATGTCCAAAGATAATCCCTAAAATGTGATTTCAAGTGGAGAAATGTGAAGTGGTTTTTCAGAGACCTGGAAGGTACACATTGTTTAGGTTAACCCAAAGCCATCCCCAGGGGTAAGATGGTTTTAAGAGGGCTGTACATTCTTTGACACATCTCCCTCAAAAAGATAGAATCTGTGTTCTCAAACCCTTGCAACTGGATGGGCTTTGTTATTGCCTCAATAGAAAGAGTGCAATAGAAGTAACACTATATAACTCCAAGGCCAGGTGTGAAAAGGGGAATACAGGTTTCTCCTTGTCCTCTAGGAACACCCACTCTTGGTGTCTTCATCTGCCCTTTAAGAAACATAACAACCTGGAGGCTGCCCTGTTGGGGACACCATGTGGAGAGGCCACTGAGATGAAAAGAGAGAGAGAGAGTGTGTGAGAGACATGAACAATGAGCCCCAGATGTTCTAGTTCCTGCCATTTGATCTTCTCAGCCTAGGGAACACAGAACATATGAAGGAAGAAGCCTTCAAGACGACTCAGCCCTAGCTGCTGTTTGTAACCACCAAGGGCTGGAAACCAGAAACTCCCAGAGGAGCCTAGTTATCCCCAGAATCATATGAAATACTAATTATTATTGTCTTAAGCTGCAACAAATAATTGGAACAGTAGGTGCATGGCATGCAGTGTGGTGCAGAACTCAACCCAAATGATGCTCCTGCCTGCTGCTGTATACAAGTCTATGATAGCACAGAGACAAGGCAATGCCTCATGGGACAGCAGAGCTGGTAGCTGTCAGCCTGCTAAGATTTGAGGGAGACTCAGTGGAACCTCCCTCAGGGAACTGCTCAGGCCCCTGACTGCTCCCATGGTAATTGCTCCAATAGGACTTGCAATATGGCAAACTTGCAAAATGTTGGAGATTCCCACATCCAATGGGATCCAGACTAGGAACACTTGGGATTTTGAAAAGGGCCGACCAAGGAGATAGGGTGCAAAGCAAGCCTGGTGAGTACAATTTATTCCCTTTGTCCTCAGGGGCAGGGCTTCTTCCTTCTTCCCAACCTCACTGGTGGAACATGTGACCCAAGTAGCCAATCAGTGCAACACATTCCTCTGGCCCTTATAATTGGTATAGGCTCCATACATGCCAGGCCAATCAAAATGAAAGACAGGACATTCACAGAGAATGCTAGAGAAAAGATGCTCTCTCTTTTTCAGTGTATTAGAATTTAGAAGGATATTATTCTGGGAGCTGCTGGCAGTTGTCCTGTGATGAGGAGGGGCAGATGATCCTGGGAATGGAGCAGAAAGAGAGAAAGCAGAGGGAAGCAGAAAGAGAAAGAGGGGAGAAGAGACAGAAGCACACAAAGAAAACTGATCCCGATAATTTTGTTTGTACCTGTGTATCTGGCTATTCTTGAAGCTATTCTTCCTGAGCTATTTTGTAATGTGAGCACACAGATTTCTCTTATTTTTCTTGTTGACTTAAGCAACTAGAATCAAAGAACATCAATGAATATATATATGCTAAGATCCTTTTGAATTTTATGTTTGAAAATTATTTCTGGTGCCAAAAATGTATTTAGAAACAGCTGATCTTAATCTAGCTTATCTAGTATTTTTTGTTTTGCAAAAGGAAAGGAGTCAAGTCAAATTCATACCCTGGTCACCTGACACAGCCCCATGGAATAATAATCATGATGACGATGGTGATACTAACATTCACTGAGCCCTAATCCTGAGCTGACAATGTTCCAGGTGCTATGAATATATTAACTCATTTAACCATCTCAATAATATTATAGAATACCCCATTATTATCCCCTTATGCAAATGACAGAATTGAGGCACAGAGAAGATGAGGAACATTCCTGAGATCACACAGCTAGTATGTAGTGGAGCTTGGATTGAACCCAGCTTGTTCTCTTAGCTATACTGTCTACCACCTCTGACAAGGTGGAGTGCCTTTTGGTCAACCAAAAGTTCTGGGCCCTTCATCTTATGTGCCACAAAGTACCTGCCTTATCCATGTCTACTTGGTTCTGACATCTTTACCAGAGGTGAGAAGATGCAGAGATGAAAGAGAATTTTAACTTAAGCTGTCAACATGCTTCTGCTTCTGAAAATTCTCATGTTTAAAAATATAGCATGCTGCTTTACTCTTCATTAGGAAAAAAATATCAAATTATAGCTGACTCCAAGTCCTCATTTCACTTGGGCTAAGGTGGACTCAGTCTCAGTGAGTATATTCATTCTTCTCTCCCCACCCCTCAGCTCACAGAGAGGTTCAGGAAACTATGCAGAATAGAATTGGTGCGGGGAAGGATTCTCCCTGGTATTCGGTATTCAGTCACCCTCTATCCTCACTGTTCAGATTTGTGCAGTCAGTCCTTGGAAGGAAGGTGGTTCTGACAGTTGTCTGTCATTCTTGGATACAGGACACTTTGCTGAGACTGTTTTCCCAGAGCACACTGTCAAGCTTCCCATTGTGGGCCTCGCATCCATTTAATTCCATTTAATGCTAGCGCACAAGATCAGAAGCCTTTCTTTGTCTCCATTAATTTCCACCAATCCCTTCCCCTTGGTGAAGAACACAAACTGCCCCCACTCCATTCTTTGTAGCACTTTCCATATCGCATGGGCTTCCACCTAAATTAAAGCAGGCCTTTAAAAGAATTGTGGGGCGTTTAACCATTCAAGCATCATTTATTTTATTTTATTTTATTTTTTTTTTTTAAATTTTTTTTTTTTCAACTTTTTTTTTTTTTTTTTTTTGGGACAGAGAGAGACAGAGCATGAACGGGGGAGGGGCAGAGAGAGAGGGAGACACAGAATCGGAAACAGGCTCCAGGCTCCGAGCCATCAGCCCAGAGCCTGACGCGGGGCTCGAACTCACGGACCGCGAGATCGTGACCTGGCTGAAGTCGGACGCTTAACCGACTGCGCCACCCAGGCGCCCCAAGCATCATTTATTTTAATATCTCCTTAACTACCTTTTGAAAAATCTCTTAGAAATCCAGTCAATTTAGGGGTTAGTTACTGTGTATTTTAATTGACCATTCAATTCAAATAAATGTGGAGGAAATTATAACCCCTTCAATGGCTCAATGACAATTTAAGGAGAAGGAGACCTCGAATGAAACCATTAGGAACTTAGGAACCAGACTTGGATGTAGTTCGATGTGGTCAAAGAAAACAGCCTAGGATCTTTTAAATCTTATCTTATTATTCTTTTAAGAAAACCTTTAAAACCACAAAACTAGGAGAGATATTACCTCAAATTTTGAAACCATTTAATAAAGAATTAGAATGCAATTATTATTGTTGGCATCAAAAAATATTGATAACCAAAATTTTATCTTTTAAAAATAAAAGTGATGGTTCTCACCTAGCCTGTAGGCTTGAAGCTAGGAAAGAAAACATTTCAATATCCTGTCATCTGTGACATATGTTGATCAACCCACGGAACCAGACAAACTCCTGATCAGATGGACCATCTGCAAACTCCCAACAACACCCTTCTCTATCAGCTGCATTTTACTTATTCCATTTTTGGAGCTGTGAACAGAAATAGTGATGCTCCAAACTTGCCCAAGATCTGAAAACAGGTTAAGGGTTGGAAGGCCACCCTGGCAGGAAGTCAATTGAATTACAAATAAGAATGAAGAGACAAGAGAGAAGGAACCTATTATGTGGCAGTGTGCAGGAGATTCTTCATAAGCCATCACATCTTCTCCTCCATGAGAGGAGAGGAGGTCTGCATATTACAGATGAGAATCACAAGGCTAAGTGATCTGGTGATGATTACATGATTTGTAGTATAGTTAGGACTAATGCACTTATTCATTGACTGACCATCTACCAGTAGCCAGGCACCTGACTATATGAGTGCTTCTCAAAATTTAGCATTCATGAGAATCACCTGGAAGGTTTGTGAGACCCAGATTCCTAGGTCCCACCTTCCAGAGGTTCTGACATAGTAAGTCTGAGGTAAGGCCCAAGAGTTTGCATTTCTAACATGCTCTCAGCTCCTTCTGCTGGGTGAGAACCCCGTTTTGAGTGATGAATGACCTTCTCTGAGCCTACAGCCACCAACAGGCAATAATTAATTTAGCTCACATGCAACAGGCATATAGGGGAACAGGGGTCTATGGAAGCACATGGAAGGGCCTCTACCTAAAAATTTGGGAGTCAGGTTTCCTGAGAGAAATTTCAGGCTAAACTGACAACTTTAGATTGAAGAGGAATTCTTGTCATGTGAAGGCAACTGGGAGGTGGGGAAGAGGGGAAGAGGGAGGGTTCACTGAGGAGGAGATAGCATTTGCAAAAACTCAGTGATAAAAAGGTATATTCAAGAAGGAAGCAGTCATTGAATAAGACAGAATGGCAAGGAGAGAGAGAATATGCAAAAGATGTTGCAAACTATTTTAAGGAATTTGGGGTTTACGCTGGTGATAAAGAGAAGCCTTGAAGGGCTGTAAGCAGAACAGTGTCAAAATTAGATCTTTGTTTTACAAGAACATAACAGGCAATGTTCAAAACTATGGGTGAGGAAGATGTTGAAGCTATCTTACCTTTAAATTCAGGTGTACCAGTCTCTACATCTTAGAGGCCAGAGCCAGTGCCACAAGCCCCCTCTAACCTTCTCCCAGAGAGAACCCTCTGTCTATAGAGAAGATGTCCCTCACTGTTCTATAGGAGGAGGTCCCTACACTAGTCCTGCCAACCCCTCACCATTCCCATTCCCATCACTACATGACTGTTCGACATTATCCTTGTGTTGGCATACTTAGTTCTGCGTGGGGCAAACCTTCTTCAAATCCTGTTAGGTTCAGTACTGGCTCTGCCATGCTGAAGCATCTTTCTGAATTTCTCTTGCCTTCAGCCCACTCTCCCCCAGGTTTCTTCCTTCTCTGACTCTAGATCACACATCTCCTATGTCCCCAGGGTGTTGATCCTGCATCATAAGGAGCTGTTATTTAGCTATCTTGTGAGCATATTTCTGCCTTCTGCAGAAATAGATAATTAAAATTACCTTTATGAGGTAAACTTCCAAATCACTTAGTTGTATAGGAGTTCACAATTGTATAGCAAATACTGATTGGATGGAAATAAAGTTTAATAAAGTTTAATAAAGAGAGGATATAACTCCACTAGTAAGCACTAATTGGTTGCTAGAGAAATGGTCATAATTTGTATTAAAATAATTACCATAATGACTACTATTTACTGGGTACTTACTATGTGCCAGATACTAAAATTTTCTAGATGTGTCCACAACAACCCAAGGGAATAGAGGTATATTCTACTATTATCTCCATTTTATAGTTGAGGCAACAACTGGGGGGATAATTTTCCCATGGTCACACAGCTAGTATAGATGCCAGAGGCTATATTTATATCTAGCCAGGTCTGTATAACTCCTAAGACTTAATTACACTTCATAATGAAAATATCATATGTTCTAGAAAGCTGAATCAAGCAATATATAGAAAGGAATATACACCATGATCTACTGGGATTTATCCCAGTAATGCAAGGTTGGCTTAACACCCCAAATCAAACAATGTAATGTTCCAAATTAAAAGAACAAAGGACACAAACTACATGAGTATCTCAATAGACACAAAATACACATTGACAAAATTCAACACCCTTTCATGATAAAAATATTCAGTAAATTAGTAAAGAAGGGAACTTCCTTAATCTGACGAGGCCATCTATAAAAAGCCCACAGTTAACATCATACCAACATAAGATTGAAAATTTTTCCCACAAGATCAGGAACAAGATGATCTACTCTCACCACCTCTATTCAACATTTTACTGGAGATTCTAGCCAAAGCAATTAGGCATTAATTAATTAATTACAAATGGCATTCAGACAGGAAAGAATTTAGACTACCTCTATTCACAGATGACAAGATCATATATGTAGAAAATCCTGAAGAATCCACAAAAACACTATTAGAACTAATAAAAAAATAAAGAAGTTCGTGACGTTGCTAGATAGATCAATACATGTAAATCAATTGTATTTCTATACACTGGCAATTAACAATCCAAAAATGAAATTAAGCATAATATGCCATTTATAATAACATCAAAGAGAATAAAACATATAGGGGAAAATCTAAGCAAATAAAAGCATAAGACTTGAACACTGAGAATAACAAAGTTTTGCTGGAAGAATTGAAAGTACTTAACTAAATAGAAAGACATCTCATGTTTATGTACTGGAGGGCTTAATACTGTTTAGATAGCAATACCCAAATTGATCTATAGACTAAAAACCAGTCCTATTCAAAATCCCAGCTGCATTTTTGCAGAAATAGACTGATGAGCTTATTCTAAAATTCACATGGAAATTCAAGGAATAAAGAAGAGTCAAAACAATCCTAAAAAAGGAGGAGTAAAGCTGGGGAGCTTACACTTTCTCATTTTAAAACTTGCTGCAAAGCTGCATTAATTGTCGTGAATATGGGCATAAGGACAGAGATATAGATCAATAGAATCCAATTTAGAGTCCAGAAATAAATTCTTACATTTATGGTCAATTGATTTTTGGCAAGAGTGCCAACACAATTCAATGGAGGAAGAATAATGTTTTTAACAAATGATGCTGGGACAACTGGATGTCCACATGCAACAGAAAATTGTTGGATGTGTGCTTCGTATCAAATGCAAAAATTAACTAAAAATAGACCCAATATCTAAATGGAAGAGCTAAAATTATACAAATCTTGGTAGAGAACCTAACCATAAATATTTGTGATGTTGCATTAGGCAATGACTTCTTAGATATGACACCCAAAGCACAAATGACAAAAGAAAAAGTAAATAAATTGGACTTCATCAAAATTTTTAAAAATTGTGTTTCAAAGAAAACCACAAAGAAAGTGAGAAGACAACCCATAGAAGGGAGGAAATACTTGCAAATCACATATCTGATAAGGAACTAGACTGTATAAAGAACAGTTACAAGTCAACAACAAAAAGATAAACAAATTAACTTAAAAATGGGCAAAGGATCTGAAGGGACATTCTCCAAAGAAGATGTACAGAAGGCCCATAGCACAGGAAAAGATGCTTGACATCATTAGTCATTACCTAAATGCAAATCAAAACTACAACAAGATAGCTCTTCACACCCACTAGGATGACTAAAATAAAAAAGACAGACAATAAATGTTGATGAGGGTAGAGAAATTGGAACCCTCACACATTGCTGATGGGATTGTAAAGCAGTGCAGCCACATCTGAAAAACAGTCTGGCAGATCCCTAAAAGCTAAACATAGAGTTACAATATGATTCAGCAGTTTCATGCATAGGTATGCATCCAAGAGAACTGAAAACATATTCATATGAAAACTTGTACCTGAATGCTAATAGCACCATTACTTATAAGTAATCACCAAAAGGGGAAGTCCATCAACTGATTAACAGATAAACAAAATGTTGTGTACCCATACAATGGAATGTTATTTGGCCATAAAAAAGAATAACACACTGGGGCGCCTGGGTGGCTCAGTCGGTTAAGCGGCCAACTTCGGCTCAGGTCATGATCTCATGGTCCGTGAGTTCGAGCCCCGCGTCGGGCTCTGTGCTGACAGCTCAGAGCCTGGAGCCTGCTTCAGATTCTGTGTCTCCCTCTCTCTGACCCTCCCCCGTTCATGCTCTGTCTCTCTCTGTCTCAAAAATAAATAAATGTTAAAAAAATTAAAAAAAAAAAAGAATAACACACTGACACATTCTATAACATGGAGGAAACTTGAAAACATGATGCTCAGTGAAAGAAGCCCATTACAAAAGATCACATATTGTGTGATTTCATTTATTGGACTATCCAAAATGGACGACTCCATAAAGTCAGAAGGTGAATCAGTTGTTGCCAGACACTGAAGGGAGGGGGAAATACCTAATGGATAGGAGGGGAGTGACTGCTAAAGGGGATGGAGTTTCTTTTGGGATAATGAAAATATGCTGGAATTAGACAGTGGTGATGGTCGCACAACTCTGTGACTACACTACAAACTATTGAAATGTATACTTTAAATTACTGAATGTTATGGTATGTGAATAATATCTTAATAAGACTGTTTCAAAAGCTATACATGGTAAATAATACCTATTATATAAGACATTATAATCATTACGGTGTGTATTACTATCATCTCATCTATATTATATATTATTAGTTATATGTTATATAAACTCATATGTAATTATAGCTTATACAATTATAATAAATAAGTGGGCATATTATAATTGTTCATGAGCTCTGTACCTCTCCTGGTCTGGTTCTGAAGACACCTAAGTTCTTTTGAGCCCCCACAAAACATAAATATGCCACCCCAACTTTCTCCACAGGTCTGAGAGTGAAAAACAACTTTGAGATCAGTACATCCCTGTGTCAGATTGTTTTTTGTTTGTTTTGTTTTGTTTTGTTTTTTTGCTTGTTTTGTTTGGTGCAATAAATCATGTGTTTAAGAGTTCTGAGGTCAGCCTGCTGGTCCTCTAATCCCGGCTTCACCACTTTAATGGCTGTGGTTTAGATTAAGTTAGATCCCTCTCTTTGCCCCGTCTGTCAAATGGGAGAAATAATTCAATTCATACATGAGGTCACTAGGAGGCCTAAATGACTTCCTAAAAATTCAGGGTTCAGTCATTAGAACAGGGATTTATGCTCAATAAATGATAGTAATAGCATTTTTATAGCTATTCTGTTCTGCACATTCTCAAAAACAAATTAAATTTTAAACTACTTTGCTGTACAATTGGAGCAGAGTCAGCTTCATCCCTAATTGGGGGAAATACAAAGAATGTAAAGGGCGAAGGCTCAATATTCACAACCTGGGGACAGTGCCTAAAAAGCCAAATTTGGGGCATCCCTTTTTGCCGCTTTGCAAATGGTCTTTATTTGTTTTGCCTATCTAGCCTCAAGATTAATTTCTGAGTTTAGGGGAGGACCTTGAAGTTTGCCCATAAATCTTCTGTGTTTAAAGGGAAGGTTTTTATCGCTGAATGTTTGGCAGTGCGCATGAGTCCAGGACGGTGACTCAGGCCATCTTCTCAGAGTTGACTGGCCATAAATCAGCTTTTGTAGAAAATTAATCTCCCCTGACTCCTTTGGAAAGTTAGCAATTATTAGTTGCTGGTATGAGAGAGAGTCTTCAAAAGAGGAATGGTGAGACAATGTCACCTTGCGTTTCTTCTAAACTCACTGATATTAGAAAAAAGTTGTTCCCTCAAATAAGCTTTGGATGGGAGTGGTCCCCACAGGCAGATACAGCAAAAAGTTGTTGGTGCCTGAAACTGACTACATATGTGAACCAGGTCCCAAGAAATACCCTGGTATGTTAAAGGGAAAGATAAGATTTCATGAAGCTGTTTGACCCAATATTGTTTTTTAGCCTGCTAATACCTAGGATGTCTTGAAAATATTTAGCCAGCCACTTTGAGAGTTTGACTACTAGCACCCAACAGCTGAAAATGGAGAGTATTTGGGTCTTTTGGCCAGTATAAACAGAGTCACAGAAATAGGGGATTCAAGAAATGGACATTGAAATGTCACCCACTTCGGCTTCTCCCCTAAGGCAGGGTTACACTGAAAGCATCACAGATAGGTTTGCCTCCTTACTATACATCTCTATCAGTGAGTTCCTAAAGTGCAGTTCCCAGACCAGCAGCATCAGCATCACCTGGGAACATGTTACAAATGCATATTCTTAGGCCTGTCCCCAGATTTACTAGATCAGAAATTCTGGGGCTGGGACTCAGATATTTGTATTTCCAGCCCTCCAGGTGATTCTGATGCACACTCAAGTCTGCAAATTACTGCTATATTATTACCAGTAACAGAGCTACTTTAAAGAAGAGAGTGGAGGCGTACCTGGGTGGCTCAGTCGGTTGAGCGTGACTTCGGCTCAGGTCATAATCTCGCAGTTTGTGGGTTTGAGCCCACGTGGGGCTCGCTGCTATCAGCGCAGAACCATTTCAGATCCTCTGTCCCCCTCTCTCTCCTCCTCCCCTTCTGTGTTCTCTCTCTCTCTCGAAAATAAATAAACCTTTAAAAAAAAAAAACAACAAAGAATAGAGTGGCATTGTTTGGCACTATAAGACACAGGGAGTGGCCCATCATGGTCTCTCTAAGCGAGGATTTCTTTTTTGTCACAAGAAGACTGGAAGTCGGCAACCCTGGGCTGATGCTGCAAAACCCATGCTGTTATCAACATCCTAGGTTCCTTCTACCTTCACATTCTGTCAGCCTTGGTAAGTGGTTTTTGTCCTCAGGCACAACACTTCAAGGCCACAGGATGTCCTCTGATCCATGTTGGGAAAGATGAGGTGAGAAGGATGATGAGGAAAAGGAGCTAATAGGTACAAGCAAGCTGGGTCTCTCTCTACTTCTGAAAGGTTTCCTGGAAGCTGTAGCTAGTGACCTCCACTCACATTTCACTGGCCATGACTGGCAGCTGCAAAGGAAGGTGGAGTGGTGAGCATTTTTAGCTGGGTACTTTGCTGCTCTGAAAAAGAATCAGGGTTCAGTTAGTGAGGCAGAAGTGGAGAAAGGACTTGGGTAGGCAATTAGCAAAGTGCCAAGTGGGCTTAATAAAGAACGGCTTAATGATTCAGGTCAATATAGATACTAATTGTAGACATTGAATCATCAGGGCTGAAAGAGACAATAAAAAAGCACAAAAAGTTTGAAACAAGTGGTCAAAAACTTTAGAATAAAGATCCAGTTCTGGAAAAATGATTATAAAATGCTTGATTTTATTGTGAAAACTTCTTCTCTTAAGATCAGAAAATGCAACATTGGTGACTGTAGTTGAGATTTCCTTGATTATTTCTTCATCACTGGATGATTTTCATTCCTGGAGAAATCTCAGAAGTTGAATGGTTAGCATCAACGGTAACATTTGCCTATGATGCTGGGCCACTGTAATTGAGCAAGATGGCTTATGTTGCCTTTTCTTGACTGACTTCATTTCACTTATTTGTGGAATCTGTTTCATATCATAGTGTTACTTCTTGGTCACAATTTTTTACTTTGCAAGCAAGCCAAACAAAATATCTTTATCACAGATAAGTATTCTTAAATCCATTTGCTCTGAAGTATACATCTTTCATAAGTGATTTTTCCCCCTGGCAGCTGAGGTTTAAATCTAATTGAGAAAATATCTTATTCACAGGTACAAAAGCACCCCCTCCTAGCCAGCTCTTTTTCTAGTCCCAGATGAAGTCACTTAATGCTCATCACTGCCTATCATGCATCCCAATGAATTTGTACTCCTCTATCCACCCCCAGCCCCTAGGACCTAGCCAGGAGAAAGTTAAAACCTCCAATGAGCACTGATGGGATGGGAGGTTGCTAAATCTAGAAACCTATACTCAAAATATGGTGTTCCCACCAGCAGCAGCAGCACCATCACCTGGGAGCCTGTTAGAGATGCAGAGTCTCAGGCTCATCCCAGATCTGTTGAATCTGACACTCTAGTAACATGTGTTTTAACAAGCCCTCCAGGTGATTCTGCTGCAAACTAAGGTCTGAGAATTGCTATCCCTAGACCAATGGTCTTCAGCCTTAATTACACAATGAAATCACCTGGTGGGTTTAAAATGACTTAAAAATTATTATGTCTCCCACCTTCAGAAATTCTGATTTTATTGGTCTAGGGAGCAGCTGGACAGTAGGATTATTAAAGGGTCCCCAAGTAGGTTTCTTGTGCAGCCATTTTAGAAGCATGAGAGAATTCCACCAAGCAGAAGACCTACATATTTGAGAGTGTATTTCCAATAAGACTCAGAGCCAGTACTGGACGGTGGACCAGTACTATGTCCCTTTGAGAGGGATATACCCAGTGATCTTTCTTATTAGGTTCTATCTTGATCATTCTTTTAGGGTCCACCTTTCTCTTCTCCTTCGTGGCTGGTGCCATATGTGCACCAGGGCTCATTCTGATTGCAAGATCCCTTCTATCCACTTCTCACTAGGCATGTGGCCCATGGGGGTAATGAACAGAGGATTCATTCATAATAAACAGGCCAAAGCCCTGTATAAATAGAAGAAGAGTATTTGTCCTGAACAACTGTCTCCATTGTACACCTTTTCTTAAATCTCTGGTCAAGAACTCCTAGCTAACATCTCTTTCTTTCTTTGAGGAACATAACTAATGTTCTATACTATCTTCCTGCCAAATTGTGTCCAGTCTCTTCTTGGGAAACTCTCTATTCCTAGAACAGACCTTTTCATGTTCATATATGACTCTAATTGTGCAAGTTCTCCCCTTATTTAAGTACAAATCTGCTTTTATGGAGGGCCCAATGATGGATCCTAGATCTGCCTATAGAATAGGTTTCTTTACATGACATTACAACTCATCAAACATTTAGACAGTTGTCAAACCTTGTGATATTGTGATTTATAATAAGAAATATATACTTGGTCTTTGTCCTTGTTGCTGGCACAGAGTTCCTGAAACCCTTGGAATTTCCTAAGTGATGGGAGCAATAAAAGTGTCTTTATGTTAATAGATGACTTTTGGACTGCACCTAAGGAAGGGGGCTGCTTGCCAGGAGAATCAATGAGGTGATTAGAGGGTTGGAACTTTCAGTCCCATCCCCCTAACCTCTGGGGAGGGAGGAAGGGCTGGAGGTTGAATCAATTGCTAATGGCCAATGATTCAATCAATCATGTCTATGTAATGAAGCCTACATTAAAAACAAACAAACAAACAAACAAAAAACCAAAAGGACAGGGTTGGGAGAGATTCTGAGTTTGTGAACACGTGGAGATTTGGGGTAGAGTGGCATACTCAGAGAGGACATGGAAGTTACTTGTCCTTTCCCCATATCTTGCCCTGTGCCTATCTTCCATCTGGCTGCTTCTGAGTTATATCCTTTTATAATAAACTCATAACCTAGTAAAATGTTTCTGTAAATTTTGTGAACCATGCTAGTAAATTACTCAAACACAAGTAGGGAGTCATTAGAACCTGCAAAGTATAGCTACTTGGCCCAAAGTACAGGTAATAACCTGGACTTGTGATTGGCTGGCTCGTGAAGTAGAGGGCAGTCTCATAGGACTGAGCCCAAAACCTGTGGTATCTGACACTATATCAAGTAGATAGTTTCGAAATTGAATTGAATGTTGAACACCAAGTTGGTGTCCAAGAATTGTTTCATAGTGTGGGAACCTGAGCCCCTTTCCCCACATTGGAATTGGTATCAGAACGTGTAAGCCACCTCTAATTTTTGTTTATTTCTTCTTTGGGTTCAGAATTTAATTTTTAAATAGTATCGCTCTGTAATAGATATAGTTGGGGTCTACTCTGGACCCTCTTTCCCAGGCTAAATGCCCGTTCCCACCTACTCTGAGAGCTCACAGCTATATTCTCTAGAAAACTGCCTGAAGCTGATGGACACCACAACAGTGGAGATGTGTGCCACCCCTCACCTAGGCCAGCCATAGCCAGTGGCTGACTGACATGAGGACAAGAAAGCCCAGTTTCCCTGTCTCAAGGGTAGGACAATTCTGATCTCCAGGGCTGACCATATCCATGCCTAGTCCCCTCCCCTTTTCCTGAGAATCTTCCCCCAACAAATCACTTGACAAGAATCCCCATTTCAGGCTTTTCTAGGGAACTTGAACTAAAACAGCTTCCAATGAGTGCAAATATTTAAGACTGCTCCTTTTATGTGATCACCCACATTGCCACATATTTGTTTGACCAGTCAGGATTAAAACAGCCTGCTGAGCCCCAAAGGAATTAAGCATAAAAGAGAGCTCAAGGACAGGTTTGACTGTTTTTATGGGGCCAGGGTCAAGGGTGTAGCCTGGGAAGCCTGGGTAGCAGCTGCTACCCAATAGATGCTTTGCAATAGGAAAAAGACTATTCTCGATGCTACTGTCTTGATGCCCCAGCCACATGTAGCAGATTGATTACAAAAAAAAAAAATGGCCTTTATTTTCTTCCCATCTCTGTATGCACTCTCATTGCAATGTGATTTTGCAGTTCCTCCAATTTAGAGGTAGAGCTTGTTTGCCGCTTGAACCTTGGCTGGACTTGTTTGGACCAATAGAGTCAAGGAAAACAAATAGTTTTGCCAGTTCCAGGCCTGACATCCAGAGCCCTTGAGCACCTCTCCTTTCTCTTTTGGACCCCCAGCCACCACCATACGGCAATGCCAGGCTAGCCTCCTGGAGGATGGAAGACACATGACCCAGCCATGTCATTTCCCCAGACAGCAGCCAGCTGACCACCAAACATGGGGGTGAGGTTATCCTAGAGCACTCATCCTCCAACTGACCACTGACTCACAAGCAACCCCAGCTGAGATCAGCAGAGCCTGGCCCTGAACCGAAAGACAACCCAGTTGACTCATAACCTTGAGACCAAATTATGATTGTAGTTTGAAGACACTGAGTTTTGGGGTGACCTATTAGGCAGCACTGTGATAACAGTTAATTGATACCCCACAGCTTTCAGACCCTTCTTGGAGAAACCCAAACATGGGACACATGCATTAAACTACAAACTGTAGACAGCTCTGCATGTCTGATCCTGGTCTTGAGGAGACAGGTTTGCAACTGACAGCCACAGAGAGAGCAGGGGTTCTGGTGGTCAGAGCACAGCACTTGAGGCAGGAGCAGGTTTTGAGCTCAGAGGGGAACCTGTGAGCAGCAAACTACACAGCCTGAGGCCTCTTGTGCAGTCACAGGGGAAGTGATGAGAAAGCAAGTTTTATTTTTGTTTCAAGGTCTAGCAAAAGTACCTGCGAAGCCAGCAGGGAGCAAATCAGGGAAGTTGACTGATTTGGCCAAGAGGGGCTTCCATTTTATGAAAGATGTGGGACGGAAGAAGAGAAGGAAAACAGAACCCAGAAATGTGAAAATCGGGGGTAAAATTAGAAACAGGTTTTTCTCTTTTTGTAGCTCTAAAATGTCTATATTAGAATGTAGCAAGCATATAGTAATTTGTACAAATCTGAAGAATCCATAGCAGTGAATTGGTAGTACAAGCACCCAGGCCAATATGAAGGATCTTTCCAGCACCCAGAAGGCTCCCTTATGCCCATTCCCAGTCAACTCCATACAGAAGTAACCCTATTCTTAGTTTTACTTGTTTTTGGACTTCATATAAATGGAATCATATGGCATATGCTCTTATGTCTGACTTTTGCTGCTCAGCATTTCATTTGTAAGATTCATATATGAGGGTACATGATACAGTATTTTGTTCTTTTTTTGTCAATGTAGTATTCCATTGTATAAATATACCATGATTTATTTATTCTACTGCTATTAGACATTTGGGCTCTTTCCAGCTTTGACTTTATGAATAGTGCTGCTATCAAAGTCTTGTACATGCCTTTTGGTGCACACACATTCTCTTTCTTTTGAGAAAACAGTGGCTTTCAATCAACCTCTCTTTTGTCCATTACCTGGCCCAGGTAATGTCTCAGCATCCTTGGTCACCTGTTGGTCACAGGCTTATGTAAGAAACTGCATTTGAATCCAGATTCAATCTTCTTTCTGGGAGGAGGGAAAGAGAAGGAAAAGGGAAAGGAAGGGAAGAGACAGCTTCAGTGACAACAGAAATGTTAATCAGTCCCTCTTTACATTTTCTCTCTGGTAGCCATCTGAGATGCCTAAAATAATGACATTCATTTGAATTAAAGATGTGAAGACTTCTTTTAAGATGCAAATTTGCTTTTTAGAAGGGCAAATACATAAAATAATTAAATTGTTACAGTTTCCTGGTGCTTTGTAATGCTTAAATTGTCCTCTTATTTGCTAGCCCCTCCTACTCAGAGTGATCTCCAGACCAGCAGCATCCACTGATGTGGGAGTTTGTTAGAAATGCAGTCTCCCTACCCCAGAACTGTGGAATCAAGATCTGTATTTTAACAACATCCCCATGTAATTCTCATGCACATTAAAGTTTATGAAGCCCTCTAGTATCCCTCTTGATACTCACAAGACCCCATAAAACAGATATGGGAGAAGAAATTGTTCTCATTTTACAGATGGGGAAATCAAGACACAGAAAGATGTACTTGATGTACCAAGGGCACCCTGCTCTTTCCGTGCTGGGGTAAGCTCTCTAGATGAAAACTGCTAGTTTTCCGTTATTTCACACTGGTACTCACTGACATGCCTAGCGTGTCATCAGGTCAACCAGCCTGTTTCTCCCTGGAAAGCACTGTCCCGACAGGCTGCATTATAGTCTGGGTCACTCTCTTTGGACGTTAGCCTGAAGAGTCATCAGAAGGACACAGATGTGGTGACATGGTGGGGGTGGGGGATGGAGGAAAGGAAAGGGAATGAGGAAACACATGAAACAGCAGAGAGGCATGGAAAGCATTTGAAGCAGCATCAGAGACACACTACAAGTTCCTGCCATCGCTGTCTTATTCCTTCCTTGCCGGCAAGCAAGAGGTCTCTGCTGTGACGCAGTCTGCAAGAGGCTGTTGGCAGCCAGCCCAGAGCTGGACTGTGCCCTTACTGCAGTGCTCTCAGCTATGCAGGGAAACTGGAGGCTGCCCGGTGCACCTTTGCTGGGCCCCTGCAGAGGACTGACACCACCTGAGCCAGAGGGGACACAGCTCTGCAGCAAACAAAGCCAGCCAGACTGCAGAGCTCGCTGGAAGGCTGGGTGCAGTAACTTGAGACAGGTGCAGCCCAGGGCATTCTTGTATACATCTGTAGGTTCTGAGGACCCTAGGGTTTCACCATCCATTCTGCCCCGCCTAAAAGCAGCTCCAAGCTGCAGACTTGCTTCATCTGGCCTAGAGACATCTGGGTATTCCCCCTTGACCCTGAGCCCTGTGACTGTCTGACAGCCAGGATGATTCTGGCTCAGTAAGGCTCAGAGTTCAGATCAGTGTCACATACTGAGACTCTATAGCCTTCCCTCAAATCCAGCTGGAGGGAGCTGGAAAATACCCAGGGCTCTGTCTATTTGGATGCTGACATAGGAATACTCCAAGGAAAACTACAGCCTCCTCCCTCACCACCTCTACAGATGCCAGTTGTCAAAGGTACAGTTAACAGTGGCCTTCCAAAGCCAATGTCTGATTTTTCCTAACTCCAAAGGATGGCTCTAATGGCAGAGGTTCTAGAACAGACAAAGGGAGGAGTTACCATAGGTTAGAGAGAGCTACTTAGGACAGGTGAAGAAGCTTGTAGGGAGTTGGAGTAGGGGCCCAAACTTCTCCTTAAGTCTAAAGAGTAGAAACATTGCCTTAACCTGGGTTCTTCCTACTGCCCAATTTCCATAACTTTCATCCTTCAACCCTCAGTGGCTTTCTTTCTCCCATGTTGGGAGATGGTTGCCCCTTTCTATGAACAGCTGTGGCCTGTTTATTCAGTCAGGGTCCAGTTGTGTGGCAAGGACACTGATCCAACCTCCTAGCAGATAAAGCTATGCAAGAATGAGGATCAGTTTCCAGGCCATGGTCAAAAACTAGTCTGTGTGTTGTATGTGTTGGTAGGTGGTCAGAAGTAGAGAAAGAAGGAGACAGAGGTCACTGAAAAGAATCAGTCAGAAATCACTGTTTGAGGATGAACAGTTTCTTAGGCACCATAGGGCTTCTTTCCCACTAAGCTCTACTGAGTAAATGCTCTTTCCCTGTCATGACTATGGGCCTCTACACAGTTCCCCAGATGGTACAGATCAAACCTTCTCATGACAATGGAGATGCTTTTAAAAATCTCCATGACAGGGGCGCCTGGGTGGCTCAGTCAGTTGAGCGTCCGACTTCGGCTCAGGTCATGATCTCACGGTCCGTGAGTTCGAGCCCCATGTCGGGCTCTGTGCTGACAGCTCAGAGTCTGGAGCCTGCTTCAGATTCTGTGTCTCCCTCTCTCTTTGACCCTCCCCCGTTCATGCTCTGTCTCTCTCTGTCTCAAAAATAAATAAACATTAAAAAAAATTTTTAAATCTCCATGACAGAAATTGGTCTATCGATGTGTGAGATGCCCCATGACTAGGGTGTAAATCAGTTAATTCCAGACACCCTGTTTCCTGAATTTGCATCCATATTTTTCTACCTGTTTGATTCAAGCAGCCAAAACTTAAAATCTAAGCCAGACCTTAGATTCTGTCTTCTCTTTTTTGTTAGTCTCTCACTGTCCCCATAGAGGACATCCATTCATTCAATTAATAATTATTAAGCACTTGTGCATGAGTCATTGTGCTAATGAGAAATAGAGTTTCTACCATATAGGAGTTTCTTTATTCTGCAGATATGTATCAGCACTGCGTGCTCACATAGCAATGTGCGAGGTGCTAGAGAGGGTAAGAAGGAAGAGAATACAAGCCCTCGTGAAGATTCAGACACATCTGGAGACTTGTGCAAGATCACAGACAGCCCATTTCTCTTGTCAAAGAAGCGGATCCTTGCTACAGAAGTGTGGATTCACTGGAAACTTGTGTGAGATGCAGAGTCTCAGGCTACCCCCCATGTCCCACACCCCAGACTTGCTGAATAGGTACCTGTTTTTTAACTGAGTCCCTCAAGCACTTTTATTTTTTACTTTTTCCAAGTAAAATTTGAGACCACTGATGTGGACTCCTGATGTGGAAGCTGTAGGAGTTTAGGGGTGAGAGAGATTATCGTGTACTTCAGTGATCCAAAACATACCCATGCATGAGTTTGGCTCTCAAGAATGACTGGACTTTAGCTGGGTACAGAGGGCTCAGGGAATAGTAATTTCCCACTTCTGCCAAGTTAAAAAAAAATCTTCAAGCTCCAGAAGGCAGTAAAATCTTGCGGACACATTTTCCACAATAGCAAAAGCTTTGAGTCAGGTAGGATGACTCGGCAAATTTTTGTGGTTGCCAGTGTCAGGATCCCCAAATGGCAACTTGCCCAGTTTGAACCACTTGAAGGTCAGATGGCCTTGTATCCTGGAATGGATCTGCCCCCACAAGATTCCTGGCCTTGCCCAACCTGCCTGCTAGTCAAATAGATGACCAATGAGAAACTGGCTCATTATTTTCCAGCAGTTACTCAGCCAGTTGGCAGCTCCCAGCAAATTGAGTCCTGGAGTGGCATCATCTGAACATCAGTGGGGTGGCTGCTTTATCAAGCCAGTTCAGGAGAGCAGATAAATCACTGTGAAGTTGCAGTTAGAGGCCATCTGTACTGTGACTATTGCTTAATATGGGTGCCTCAATTTTCTTGCACTCACCCTTCCTACGTCCAATTTAAGAATTAAGATTTTTGTTCTAAATATAAAAACTGAAACAAATAAACAGATCAAAACATGACTGCTGTTAGTGTTATCTCCTCTTTCTACTTACTGTCCCAATGTCTATGTTTGTCCATTAATTTTATCAGAAAAAAATGATACAGAACTTCACAATGCCATTGAATGTGTTGCTTAAAATTCAGGCCTGCACTCCATAGTGATAAAACCTGTCCATCCTTTCAGAAGTCATACCAAGGAGAATCTCCTTGAAAGTAGGTAAGTTCTAAAGACAACCTGGCCCAAGTCATCTACCATCAGGCAGATTTCTCCTTGAGATTATTTTCTAGCAGCAGGGATGGGTTTGTGCTGAGTGGTGAGTCGTCCATACCCTCTAAGCTTTGCAGCCATGGCTTGTTTTATGAGGCAGCCGGCAGGGTAAGGAGATGAGCAGATGCTGAGTAGCAGGACCCAGCTGGCTGGCTCACAGGAAATGGAACCTAAGATCTTTGACTCATCAGCTCTATTCTGATCCCTTTGATCTGATGCTTAATTAATAACATGGCAATATCATCTGTCCTAAACCCACCACTGCTCATGGCCACCCTCTTCTCTCTTCTCTGCTCTAATCTCCAGGACACCAGAAGCACTGGTCAGTCAACTACTTCTCTTAACCATTATCATGGATGTGATTTCAAATTGGTGCAGGCTGGGTTTATGCCTGAGCAAGATGGCAGGTAGGGGCAGGCACACACCACTAAGAGTAGACATATTCCTCTTTATCTGGGGGCTGTGTTTTTATGGAAGAGCTTTCGAGTGGGGAGGTTTGAGCCTCAAATGCTAATCCATCATTTGCCTCCATCTTTTCAGAGACTGAGCCTATTTTACTGTGTTTTTGAGATGATCAAATGAAAGTGTGAGAAATCCGGAAGCCATACAGGTAAATAAAGGTTGAAGGCACTGATCGAGCTCAGAGGAAATCCATTTTCAAACTTTGGAGATGTTGTCCTGTGAAACAGAGAGCCAGTAAGTTTTTGTGATTCCCTGGATAGGGTGTAAGTTCAGTGGAAGGAGGCACTTCCTCACAAGGAAAAGCTACCCAACAATGGAGGCAAGACCTTTCTTCTTGAGTCAGGAGCTCATCATGACAGGTACTTAAGCTGAAGTTCCTTGACTCTTTGAGGAAACACCTGCATTATAAGGGAAAGGTTGGAATAGAACTTTACCATTCTTTCAACTCAGATTCTAAGATGTATGCAGAGCTAATCTTCACAGAGTAGTTGCTATGGTGTCATTTTATATGTATTATCCCATTTAACTTGCATGAACTCCCATAAAGTGTGTACAATTGTTATATTTTGTTTTATATTCCTCTTCCCTCTTCTTGGGATACTCTTGCCTCAGATACTGTGTGGCTCCCTCCCTTCACATCATTCTGATATTGTCTGTGTTTTATCTCCTCCAAGAGCCTTCCATCTCTGCTCTTTGTAACATTGCCATCCCTTCCCTCAACTCTCCAACCCTTCCTCTGTTTTATTTGATTTTATGGCATTTAGTACTATGTGAAGTTATGTTACAAACAAATCTATTAACTTCTGTCTCCTCTATGAGAACAGAAGGACTTGGTTGGTTTTGTGTATGCTCCATCCCCAGCACATGGAATCAAGGTTGTGGTACATGGCAGAACATATGTGAAACGAATAAATGAGTCTGTTCTACAGATCAGGAAATTGAGGCATTGAAGAGGTGAAGTAAAATCTCCAACATCACACAGTGAGTAAATAGAATAGCCAATGATTGCTCAAGGGTTTGAATAATGTTCCAGAGTCCCCACATGTACCTGCTATACTCCATCTGATTCTTTGAAGAAACCATGTTTTCTTGAAGAAAGGCTTAGACCTTAAAAATTCAATGGCTGGCTCTGGCCAGTTACCTCTTGTTTTATTACTTTAGATGACTTGTGTCTATAAGCAGGTGGCCACTGGTTGCCACCAATGTGGTGTCAAAAAACCCAGAGAGAAGGCAGAGGGCAAAAGTCAGAGGGCACAAGGCCACCTTTACCTCACTGATCTTCTGGCTGCAAAATGATTGTGAGTGGAGCAGGTGGGTCAGAAGAGGACAGTAAACAGCTTGGCAGTCACCTGGTCCTAATCGGTCCATGAGCAGATATATTGAGTCTGACACAGTTCCCATGCCTGGAGTCCTCCAAATCAAATTTTCAAACTCAGAGCAGATTCCTTGCCTCTCCATGTGATTTGAAGGGGCTGAATTTATGTTCCCTGCTTCCTCCCTTCTGCTAGAGCTTGGATTTTTCCATGACAAAAAATCATATTGATTTGAATATTAACGGGTCATAAAAGAGAGTCAACATTAGCTTTTGTAGTTAATGAAAAAGAATATAGACCTGAAAATCAGACATGCCTCAATTAAAATTCAAGTTAGTTGCCCTCTGGGAGCTTCAGTTTTCTTACCTGAAAAATAGGAACTAAGCCTTCCCACATGGTTTTTGTAGATTAGCTGAGAAAACATAAAGGAAGACATCTGCCATTGATTTTCTCTTTAAGTGTCAGACCATTGTTTTCCTGCTAGCTGTCTTCTACTCTTTCTGTGACTGGGTACAGAAAAGAGCATTATTGGAAGAAGATACTGGGTTTGAATCCAAACAGCAAAATCAAATTAACAACAAAAAAAAAAAAAAAAAAAAAAAAAAGGACATGATTTCAGTTCACTGAGGCCGGAAAAGTACAACATTTGTGTGTTGTCTTCACCTTCATCTCTGGGTCAGGTTCTGCACTATCTTCCTGCTTGAGTCCTTAGCTCTCCAACCCCTGGCTCACTGGGATATAGCTCACTGTGGCTTCAAAATGGCAGAGCTTAGAGGGCTGGAACAGGACATTTCATAACAGAGACTTCTTCTGGAGCCTGCAATTGGAGGTGAGGATATTTTTGCTACATTAGACATTTTCAAGGACCCAAATGGATCTGTGGATTTGCCAGAAAATTCCTTCTGTTTCAGGTAGATAAAAGCCTGTTGCCCAGCAGTTCTCTCCTGGTGTTGCCATTGTTCTTCAGCTTAAAAATTGTCTTCATTCACCAGTAGTATCAGATTCTGCTGGATGCCTCTTACTAACAAAGCATATGAAATATTTGCTTATTAAATAGACCAACATAAAACACACTGAGAAATATGTCTGTAAAGTGAAGCTGTGCTTATATTGCTACCACTAAAACTTTTGCAACTACCTCTGGCATTACCAGGACCCACTAGAGTCTAATACAAAGTTCTACACAGTTGCATTAAGTTGTTCATAAGGGAGGATGAGATAATACATCTTATATATCTCTAGCAAAAGGCAGGCTCCACTTCTTTTTGAAGTTCATAACATAGGAAGGGGTGCTCAAAGGTGCAGGGTGAACAGAAAGATTATATTTACTCTTGGGTGTTTTAAAATAAATGTGAACTTTAACACACACTCTTATATACTCCATTTCAATCAAAACAAAACAAACAGAATTAAACCTGACATCTTGGAACGAGAAATCCTAAGATTGCCTGGCACAAGGTAGGTGCTCCATAAATAATTTGAATGGATGAGAGAGTAAATGAATAACTAAATCATGAGGCCTCTGATTTCTGAGCAATACAGAAATATCCTGAAGTGCTGGTAAAAAAGGAAATCCTTTTTTAATCCAATTAAAGATTTTTAAATCTCAAAAAGGGAGAAAATAATTACTTTTGCTCTATGTTTTTCAGTGGGTTAACAAACAATAAAAGAATTCTTGTCTTTCTTTAGGAGGCTATCTGGAATGATATCATATACTTGGCCGAGTTTTCTTATTTGTTCCTAATGAGTGATATCAGTTTTAATGCTGTGCTGCCCAAAGATAAATTCGATATGCCCCAAGAGAAAGAAATATAGGGTTGAGCCAGCTTTTCTCAACCTTGACACTGTTAACATTTGTGACTGGATAATTCTTTGTTGTGAGGAGCTATATATTAACAGCATCCCTGGCCTTTACTCACTAGATGCCAGTGGCACCCCCACCCTGAGTCATGACAGTCAAAATGCATCCTGACATTGCTAAATATCCCTAAGAGGAAAAATTGCCTTTGGCTGAGAACTAGACCTTAAAAATGGTCAACTGTTAGAGAGGTAAAATTGATTTCTGATCTTTAAGAAATTGTAAACCAATTTTTTGCTGAGTACAACTTTGTCTTGATATCTGCTCCAAGTCAATTAGGCCCTGTACAGAGTAGTTACAGAGACAAGAGATCTCATGGGGGTGAAATCTACAAGAAAGGTTGTTATGCCAAATAATACTCAGTAACTATTGACACAATCATATTGCTTAACACACTGATGTGGAATTCAGAGATTTCAAACAACAATCACTTATTCTTATGCTTGAGAGTCTACCAGTTGGCTAGGACCACGTTGCATTTGTAGGTACACTGGGGCATTTTTGCTCCATGAATCTCATTTTGAGATTCAGGCTGAAAACGGAGCAGCTACTAGGGAGAAACCTTTCTCATGATAGAGGAAAAAGTGCCCAGAAGCATTAGCAGAACCATGCAGTATCTCAACCTCAGGATAAGACCCCATTTCAAAGAGGGAGAAGCTGAAAGTATCAAATGTCAGAAAGATATCAAGCAGCAGTAACACTGTCACTTACATATTCCATTGGTCTAAACAAGCACATGGTCAAGGTCAATATAAATTGGACAGGAAAGTACACACTTCCCTTGGAGGTTGGCGGGGGTGGGGGGGAGAGGAAGGATAGGAAATCAGCTAAACAATAATATACTACAGTTACACACATGAACTTCAAAGACTACATTTGCAATACCACCATGGTTCTTCCGTTCTCACTAGCTCCATTTTTTTGAAAGACACAGAGGGGGAAGTACCATTGGCATTTGAGTCAAGTTTGCAAAGCATATTAAGATCTTAGTTGGGAAAGCACACGCATAAATACCCAATTTTTTTTAGCTACTTTTAAGAAATCTTCTATTAAATCAGTAGAAGGGTGATTTTATTGTTATGTTTTGCTTTGCTTTGTTTTGTTTTGTTTTCAGAACCTTTGGTGAATATTGTCTTAATTTGGGTTAATTGCTTTTAAAGAAAACCTAAAGTATCAATGCAAATGGTTTAGTCCTGTGTTTTTGCAACCAGACTGCTAAATAAATCACTAGCAGCTTGACAATAGCCAGCAGCCTACAACAGGGGTATAGAGTCTGTATTTTCTTCGACCTTTTTATGTACTCTGCTGCATTAGTCATGACCACACTAGAGAGCTCTGTGTACTGTTTAGGCATCTATATGCTTTAAAGAATATATACAGGAACTGGAATGGGTCCAACAACAAAGTATTATTGGAATGGAATAGAAACTGGATTCTTGCAAGATCTTTAATGAATATCTACTCTAGATTTCATTATTTAATCACTCAAATGCTCCTGATACATCTTTCCAAGAACCTCATGGAGGTCAACACCATAATTTCACAGATGAGGAAATGAACTGACAGAAAAATCCATGTGTTGTTCAAGGTCACCCATTAGCCATGGGAGATCTTAAGCTATATCAGCCCCCCAAGTTTTCTGGCCCCCAACCCCAGAACTATCTAGCATATCGTTTTTGTTAAGAAAGTAAAATAATTGTGGGTATTTGGCCTGAAAAAGGCTATAGTAGTCTTGGATTTTAAGTACACGAAAGTCTTTTCCATTATCCATGGTGCAGAACTGTGGGGTCTCAAATGGAACAGTTAAAAAGCTAATCTTTGAGGATAATTGGGCACTTCCCAGTGGTCTCATCTATGGAGAGGTGGGATAAGAATATTTATCCCAAATGATTGTGTCCCCTTGACCCTTCCCTATCCTTACTCTGCATGCTGTCCTTAGAGCCTAGGATTATGGCTTTCAAATCTTTATCCCCAGCCTAAATTTCTCTTCTAAGCCCAGAGCCATGTATTCAACCTCTCAGTGAACATCTGTTGGCCCATTGGCACCCGGCATAAATTCTCTCCTCATGCATGTCCTCAAACAACCATTTCCTTCACTGGTATCCTCATATCAGTGAGCATCATTTTCATCCACCCAGTTGCCCAGCCCAGAGACTAGGAATTCAATGTAGATTTCACTATTCCCCACCACACCTCATATCCAAGGAGCCACGCGCTACAATTCTATTTCCTCAATATTTTCTAATTGTCTCCTTATTTTCTTTGTCATTTCTTGTCTGGATTATATACTGGCCTCCTAATTGTTCCTTCAATGTAACTCCAGCCCTCTGTATAGAATACACATTCTTTAGTGAGTTTTCTCTAATAAAAGAATACATTTGAGTTTCATATGGTAGGCTGGTTTATATCAGCACTTGTACTCTGAGCATGGGATATTTGTTTATTCATTCAACATTATTTATTAAGTGCCCACTAGGGGACAGGCTCTGGAAAGACAATAGCAAAATCAATCAATCAATCAATCAATCATCATCCCCTCTCATGGAGCCTAAAACCTAGCAGGGGGAGATACACAATACAAATTAAATAGATAATTATAGTAAATGATTAAATCAATAAAACATATATTAAGTTTAAAAATGAAAGCACTTGTTAGAAAAATAAAGCAGAAGGGAGGACTAGCAGTGTTGAAAAAGTAGGACTGAAATGTTACATAAGTTGATTATAAAATGCACACTAGAAGCACCTGGTTGGCTCAGTCGGTTAAGTATCCGACTTTGGCTCGGGTCATGATCTCACAGTTTGCGAGTTCAAATCTTGTGTCAGGCTCTGTGCTGACAGCTCGGAGCCTGGAGCCCTGTTTCACATTCTGTGTCTCCCTCTCTCTCACCCCCACTCATGCTCTTTCTCTCTCTCTCTCTCTCTCTCTCTCTCTCTCTCTCTCTCTCATAAATAAAGAAAACATTAAAAATTTTTTAAATAAAATAAAATGCCACACTAAGAAGATGACATTTAAAAGACTTGCACACAGTAGGCACTCAGAAAACTACTTCTTCAATGATAAAATACGTGGGTAAGTGCCTAATTTCACATGACCCATGCAGCAGGTAGTGAATTAAGCAAAGAGTAAATCCTCCCCCAATTTACAGGTGAGGAAACTGGGGCTCAGAAAATGAAAGTGACTTGCCATCCAGGAGATAGTGGAGTCAAAGCTCAATCCAATTCTTCATTCTCTAAGACAAAAGGGGAAACTACCAACATTATCTCAAAATTCAGTTTATAACGACTTGAAGGCCTATATTTGATTCATGTAGTCTAGAGCCTGGAGTGCATTCCATTATAAATACTTTTGATCAATCTGATGTTCTGTGAAACACAGTAAAGTGCAGAATGAGTCTGAGATAGTTCAGGTTTCTTTCTGGGTTGGCCTGGCTGAGCCAAGCAGACTGACTGCTCACTCACCCATTTGTTATTCTTTCAACTAGTGGGAATTGAATGTCTATCACAAGCAGTTTTTAGATGCTATAGATTCTGCTTTGAACAAAACAGACACTCATGGAGCTCCTGAAAGGCAGACAATGAGGTGTACTGAAGCTGTGTGTGTGTGGGGGGGGTGGGGTGGGGAATGAAGTAGAGTGGAGATGGGAGGATAAGGGGTGGGCTGACCAAGGGGAAGTGGAGGAAAGAAAGGAGAAAACAATGGTCCTTATGGCAGAGATGGGTTTGGTCAGCTGGTAACATGAAGGGTAGACTCAAAGCACCAGGAAAGGAGTTGGTTAAGTGGACAACTCTTGTCCAGAACTTATAGCTCAACCTGTAGGAGTGAATCCCAGTCCCCCACCTCCCACTTTAGGCAAAGACAATAAGACCCTGCTTTAAACTGACTGTTGGTCTTTGTTTCACTCTCCCAAATTCCCTGAGTCACCATTCCTGATATTTTTCCTTCTCATATTTGTAACTCCAGGTTGGATGAAAAAAATGTGAGGTCTATTCTAGAACTTAAGGCAGAGGAGGAGATAAAAGCACTTTCAAACTGATTACAATCTAATAAAGCATTTCCCAAAGTACACTGATGCACATTGCTGATGGGACCAGTTTTGTGTGATCCTCTCCATTCCCAAACCAGGAAAAAAGAGGAAAGTTTGAATATGACTTGGCATAGAAGTCTGCTTTAATTCACACATGACCTGTCATTTAATTGCAAATATTGGCTTTTGGCTCACACAGAGTATATAAATGAGGGTAGCATAGGGGAATGGTGCAGTTTGGGGAAAGCCTGGGGAAAAAGAGCCTTTTATAATTACTCTGTTCTCTCAGGGAGGAAAAATATTTTTGGTAAATGTAAGGCAAAAAAATTCCTTGCATTTATTTTGACAAATACCTTCTGTTAATGGAAAATGATCCTGGATTTTCATTTACAGTATAAATATAAGGTCTTCTTTTAAAAAAAACAACTTTAATTTGTAAAGTGAGTGACATATTCTTGGATTCATTCTCTCAACCTCTTCTTTTCTCTCTAAGGAGGGAAGTCTTAAAATTACACTTTCCAGATGCCCTTGCTGTTAGGGCTCTGGATATGAATTATGCTGTGCCAGTTAGATGCAGTTGCCTGAGTTTTGTGAGGCAGAAATAAAGTGCAGGCAGACTTGCTGCAGTAAAGGCAGTTATAGTAAGCTTTGAACATTTTGAGCGCATGCAGGAGTCAGACTCAGGGTTCTACTTTCCAGTTAGCAACCTCACAGGAGTGACAGAATTATGGAGGCAACAAGAGTGGAAATGTGATGACCATAGTTTTTTGACTTCGACATTGAAACCAAGATCCCACTGGTGCCTCTGACTTCCATTCTTCTCACCATTTTGTGAGCACTTATTTCCCTGTATTAAATCACCTTCTGCTTGAAATACCTAGAGACATTTCTTCCTTCACTGAACCCTGACGATATAGCACATATGACAAAAATTGTGAAGGGGGTAAATAGTGGTCTTATGGAGCCATAATAGAAACACACATTTTCAGAATTTACACACAAAGGAGAAATAAGTGGATTTCAGAAATGCTACAAGTGGGGAAGCAAAGTAAAGCTGAAAATGCTGAGGTAAATACTCATTGGCAGATGTTCGTGACCTCAAATAATCTATCCAATTTCTCTTATGAAATGTATTTTCAATTAATTTAATTGTTTTGGAGTTCTTTAGCTGACTCACTTTTCAACTGGCTGGGAAATATCTGTTTGGAAGGCATTTTTGTGGAGTGTAAGAAGGCAGTTGGTTTCTTTGATTACCTTCATCATGGAGTAGAATCTACACACTTGTCTGAAGTTGCCACCCCATTTGGCTTACTATTTCACTTTATAGCATTTGAGCTTCAGAGGAAAGCACACATTGGGCTCATGGTTCCTTTAAGAAACATGAAGAATGACTTTTAAAACTATGGATGTGGGCGACTGGGTTGCTCAGTCAGTTAAGCATCCAACTTCGGCTCAGGTCTTGATCTCATGGTTCACAAATTTGAGGCCCACATCCGGCTGTATGCTGACAGCTCAGAACCTGGAGCCTGCTTCAGATTCTGTGTCTCCCCCTCTCCCTGCACTTCCCCTGCTTGCACTCTGTCTCTCTCTCTCACACACAAATAAATAAACATTAAAAAAAAAAAGCTACGGATGAACCATGGGCATTTGGGGCTTCATACCAATAACTGGAGAGTCTGTGAGGACAGAAACATGGCAGTGACTGCTGGTTCTGTGAGCTCTTATACACCCAAGAAGTCTGTTGAGTTTCTCAGGGGCCTTGGGAAAATCTAGCTGCCTCGGGAAGCCTGAAAGAGCTTTTGGAAACATCTACAAATATCTACAGTGTCAGTACTACAAGCAGAGGAGTCTTTTGAATACTGACCTGCCCAGCCTTGATCTGGAGTTGAGGTGCCCTAGGTTTTAGGGGGATTTTATAAGCAGAAATTGCCTCTTTGGCTGCAAGATTTCCCTTTTCTTTCACTTTGGTAGTAGATCTTTGTTGCTTCTCCTGCCACTGTCCACTCTAACTTCTGGTAATCATTCCTAAAGCTTCCTTTGGAAACCACTCTCCACCTACTCTCAGCCCATGTTCACATGGACTGACTGGCCTGGCCCCTGAAGACTTTTGATAGAACCATTTGGGAAAGGGAACTCTTCCTGTTGGTATTAATAAACTGAAAGATCTAAGCTTACAACCGTAGGAGGATCTCCATGTGAAGACAGACAGCCTGGAATGAAGCCAGTGTGAAGGAAAGACAAACAAATAAGTGGAAAGAGAAAGAAAGACACAAAGACAGAATTATTTAAATGCCATACAAACCCAGATCCAGCCATACCTGAACTTAGAACTACCCTCCTAGACTTAATTACCTGGGCCAATGAATGTTCCTTAGTGTTTAAATCAATTTGAATTTAGTTTTCATCACAATCCAAAGCATGTGACTAATGCTTTACTTGTCCTTTCTCAATATTAGTACACTACTAATATTATACAGTACACTTTAAGTATACAGAGGGGGTAATTTTTCTCCTTTTTTTCTATAATTTCTTAGAATTCTTCTGACTCTCAGTTTCATCATAGAATCATTCAGCAAATATTTATTATGCACCTACCATTGCCAGACACTGTCCCCAACAGTTTTAGGAAAGTTAATACGGTTTGGACTTGCCATTAAAAAGTTCAGAGTCAGTATTGCTTTTTCTAAAATACAACTCAAGATGATAAGCTGGCCACTTTGCACCACCAAAATTTCAGTTCTCAAAAAAGAAAAGAGATAAAGAGAGAGATTCAGAAGTCAATTTCAAAATGTTTGTAACTCTTACCAATAATCTTACTTTATTGGATACGAATAGATTGACTTAGTGACAGAAGTCACCTTTCCCCAAACTCCTTCCTGTTTTCAATGTGGTTATCACATTTTTTTCCTTTAGAAAGTTACTTAGGCTTTCTGAGCCTTAGTTTTCACATCTGTAAAATAAAGAGTGAAATGTAGTGGCTCATCTAATTCTGGCAATTAGCTAACTTATTTAAATCCCTTTCTTCCTTGGGACTAATGTCCTCTGCCCTGCAGCAGCCTGCCCTATCCATGTTTCTCTCATCTCCCAACCCTAGGGAATCAAATGAGTTTCTCAGAAAACTTCCATTCTTTTTCCATTCTTAATACCTACAATCCATTCTCTATGCAGCAACCAAATTGACCTTTCCCAACCGTATGTCAAATCAAACCACATTCTTAGCAACACCTACTTAAGATCCAGTGGAATGCTATCACCTTGGAATAAAATTCAAATTGCCCTCAAATAAAATTTGAATTGCCAAATTCAAGTGGCCCTTGTCTTCCTTTTCCTCTTTTACCTGACCTCCTTTCCTCCTTGCCATTGCTCACTATATTCCAGCCATCCTGTCCTGTTTGCTCCCCCTTGAATCTTCTATTCTTGTTTCCCTCTCATAGCCTTTGGTTTTGCAAATCTCTCTTCCTGGAATACTTTCCCCCAGATCAAGGCCATGCTCCCTCACTTCACTTTGGTCTTTGCATGTGTCACTTATTCAGTGATTTCCTGACTCTTCCTCCCACTATCCATCTAAAATAACATCCGGCTCCCCATCTTATGCTGATTTATTTTCTCTCTAGCTCTTATCACTCCCTGGAATTATAGTAGATCATGTTATGACGGTACTATGTTATATAATTAACATTTAATTTAATATAATTTAATGTAAATTATATTAGCATAGAGAGGAGCAAATAGTAGAGGCTCATTTGTTTTTTGAGGAATGAATGAATAATTCTACTCTAATTCCCAATTAGCCATCTGTTTAGCTTTGAGGCATATATGACAATAACTTGCATTGGTTATAATATCCTGTTTTAAGCACCTATTGCTCTATGGGCAGTTTTTCTATCCAAGTAAATTTTGAGGAATTTGAAGCCCTCGCAAGCAGATATCTTTTCTTTTGTGAATTCTCACAGAACGTCATTAGCTAATAGGATTGTAGTAATATTTACATAAGAAACTGGATATTTTATTTAAAAAAACAGGTTTTTCTCACATTGTTAATTTTTAAAATCTTTACATATTTTTGAAAGAGAGAGAGTGCAAGCAGGGGAGGGGCAGAGAGTGAGGGAGACACAGAATTCAAAACAGCCTCCAAGCTCTGAGCTGTTAGCACAGAGACTGATGCAGGGCCAAACTCACGAACCATGAGATCATGACCTGAGCTGAAGTCAGGTGCCCAGCTGACTGAGCCACATTGTTAACTGAGCTTTCTCACATTGTTAAAAGATTCAACTGGGACACAGCATAAAAACTTCTAAAACTTCATAATGGTTAGTAGATGTAATTTGGTTCATCAGATGAAACTACAAAGCAATGTTCAGGGTATAGACCCAGGATTTAACTCAAACTGAGGCACTCTACCAAAGAGATTTTTCCACCATTTTAACAAGCTCATCCAGTTCAACACTGGATTCTGGATATACAGCTCAGGCAAAAGACCACATCAGCCAGACGACGTGCTCCCAGCTTATCTAGGAAGTAGTTCATGGAAATCATCTCTTCTTCCTCTGTATTTGGCCCAAATTAAAAGATCAAGGACCAGAATCTGGGTCACAATCCTGGTGAGCAGGATAAAATTTAGAAGATGAAGTTCAAGAATCTTCCTGCTATCTATATTTACTAACAGGTAATGAGAATGCACAATAATTTTTATAACAGCACTGTTTGTAAAATGATGAGACTCCCCACTGTCCATCAAAAGTAGAAATGATAAAGAAATCATGGTATATTCATGAAGTGGATTACTATACAGAATACAAGAAGGAATGATTTACAACTGCATGCAATAATATTAATACACCCTACAAACACAATGTCAAGAGAGAAAAACCAAACAACCGGCCATAAAAGTATATAATAAATGATTCTATATGTAAAGTTCAAAAATAAACAGAATTAATCTACAGTATAATATTAGAAGAGTGGTTACCCTTGAGTGGTTAGTGACTAGAAGGGGGATGACAAAGAGGCATCTGTGTACTGGTAATGATCTAGTTCTATTTTTGGGTCCAGGTTACATGGATTTGTTAACTTTACCAAAATTCATTTAGCTGTGCATTTATATGTGCATGTTCCTGTATTTATCCTATATTTCAATAAAAGTTCACTAACAAAACTTCATGTTTACAGGAATTTTAAGCCAAGAAAATTAAGAAAGCCTCTTTTGCAAGTACTCGCAGATTGATATGCCAACTTTCAGACCCATCAGAAGCATGTGTTGAAAAGAAGTTGAATCTTTAGCTGCATCTCACAAAAAGAATACAATTGAATCTGAAGATGCCACATATCCTGAGTTTTTCAAAAGAAAATGGCTTGTTTTTCCAGATCCAAGTTATACATTTCTAAAATCTCATACTTTTTCTCCTGGCCAATCACCAAAATCAATCGATTGATAGATAGATAGAGATAGAAATAAATGTATATTGTTATTATAAAATATATATGTATATTTAACTGAAGGAGAAGGCTATTGGTGGGTAGACATCTTCCCTTCTGCTAAGAGTTCTACATCATAAGTGTGGCTCTGTAGGGAGTTAGGAAAAGGAAGGCAGGAAGTGGCTGTCAGCGTGAAATGCAGTAATCACAAAAAAAAAAAAAAAAAAAAAAAAAAAAGAAAGAAAAAAAGAAAGAAAGAAAGAAAAGAAAGAAAAAGAAAAACCAAACAGGTAATAGAGCAGTATCTGAGAAAGAGGGAAGTTCAGATATTGTTCTCCTAACCAGTGTATAACCAGCCTCTAAAGTTTAAACAGGTGACTAATCTATAAATCTTGCTAGCTTGAGACTTCTGCCTCTAGTAATGGAACACTAGGTAATTTGGATTAGTCTTATCACTGAAGACAACTAAAAAGAGCTGGGGCAATGTATTTTTAAAATTAACAATAAAAGTCAGCTTGAAAGCACAAAAGAGTAAATAAGATAGTGAGGAATTACCACCCAAAGCCAGTGGAGTTGCAAATCCAGAGAGGTGAACTATTATTTGGTACCACTTTTTGCCCATATGGAAGATGCATCTGAGAGCATATAAACAGTTTTTGTCAGTCTCACTGTATCAAGAAGATAAAACTTGGAATCAAAGTCACCCAGTTCTCATACATAGTTTAGCTTTGAATTATCCAGGTTGCCCAAATAATCTAAAACCCTAACTTGGATTAAGGTGCCCTCAAACTGCTAGTGTCCCAGGAACACAACGGAAAGAAATAAAATTCCCTTCTAGGAGGAAGATAACATCACCCTATGTTGAAATAACTCCCGTAAATGTTTTTTCAAATATAATGTCTTATATTAAATGAAATCAGGTAAAAATAGAAAATCTTTAAAAAGAAGCATCAGAAATTTCAGACAACAGAAAGAAAACCATGGAGCCTCCCTTATGTGTGAATATAAGAAACAGACTTTAAAATAACTTTTTGCTTTATTGAAACAGATAAAAATTAAGATTGAACAATTTTGCAACGAATTGTAAATGTTTTTAAAAGAATAAATGAAATTCTAGAACTGAAAGTTACAGTAGCCGAAGGAAAAACTAGTGGATGATCGTAACAGTAGAATCGAAAGAGCTGAAGAAAGAATTTATGATCTGGAAAACAGTGTGGCAAAAAAATAACCCAAATGAAGCATGGGGAGAGTGAAATGATAAATCACACTCATCTACAGAGACAGGCTGCTTTGTAGGACAATCCTCCACATTGCCCCATTCTCTGCACCACATCCTTCTCTACCATCATCACCACCAAAACTCTGAACCAATATCCTATCACTTGGTAACTTTTTCCCTCACTGACACCGCACTGTATGGCAGTTTTAATTTGATTTGACTAGTGTGAAAAGATTCAAAGATGACAAATTTGGAAAGAAGTGGCTATAGGCTTCATTTCACCTACAGATAATTTATTTTGGGGGGTTTTCACAGAATATTTTTTAAATGTTTGAATTTAAATGTCTTTAGACTTCTAAAGGGGAAAAAAACCCTACTTCATTGCACTACTTACTTCTAACACCAAATGTGTGGCTTTCCCCCCACATAATCAATTCTCTATTCTCAGCAGACATCAACTGAGTATCTCCATGATATAACTTAATTATGACACAAACTACTCAGTTAACACAGACCCCACAGGTTAAGGGCTCAGTTCCACAAGAGTGCTCTCTACTTCAGATGCCAATCAAAAGTCTCAGGTTGTCACTGCATTTCTGACCAGCCAGCTATATATTAGATGTTCCCATAACCCCTCTTCAGGTTTGATAACTTGCTACAGTGGCTCACAGAATTCAGGAAAGCACTTCACTTACTATTATCCATTTATTATATAGGATACAACAAAGAAACAACAAAAAGGAAAAGATGCATAGGGTAAGGAATGGGAGGGAAGGAGCATGGAGCTTCCATGCCCTCTCTGGGCATGCTACCCACAACCAGCACCTCAATGTGCTCAGCAACCAGGAAGCTCTCCAAACCCCTTCAGTTAGGATTTTTATAGGGATTTCATTAAGTAGGCATGATTGATTAAATCATTGGCCATTAGGGATTAACCCAACCTCCAGCCCTTCTCCCTTCCCCAGAGTTTGGAGAGTGGGGCTTCAAGTTCAGCCTTCAATTCACATGGGTAGTTCCTCTGGCAAGCAGCCTCCATCCTTCCAGAGTCATAGCATAAGCTCAGGTATGATTAAAGGGTCTTATTATGAATAACAAAAGATGCTCCTCTGGGGCACCTGGATGGCTCAATAGGTTAAGCATCTGACTCTTGATTTGGCTCAGGTCAGTTTGGTTTGTGAGTTCAAGCCCCACATCAGGCCCCTTGCTGACAGTGTGGAGCCTGCTTGGGATTCTCTCTCCCTCTCTCTGCCCCTCCTTCGTGCTCTCTCTCTCTCTCAAAATAAATAAATTAAACTTTAAAAAAACGATACTTTTCTTATACCTATCACTCAGAAATGCCAAGAGTTTTAGGAGCTCTGTGCTGAGAACTTGGGACAAGGACTAAATATGTATTTCTTTTGATATTACAGTATCACAAATGGGCAAATTGTCTCCAGTTAACATGGTCCCCCACTACTCCTTGCACACTACACTCATTTTCTACCTGGAATAGAAGACATTTGAGTTTTCTACCTTCAAATAAATTCTTAGGAATCCAAAAATGCTGCCCTTCCCCTCTTGACTATGAAAGTCAAGAAAGTCTTTGGGGAGCAAAAAGTCCCATGCAGATATACAGATGTTTGTGTAACTATTTTCCCCCATCTTTTGGTGTTTCCAAGGTACAAATGTTAATTGGTTTATTGATGTGAGTGAGTGTGTGTGTGTGTGTGGCAAGGTGAGAAATAGAGAGAGAAAAGAAATAATACTAATGACAGAATTACCCAGCCTAGATCTCAACCCTACTAGGGAAATGACCAGATATGATTACAACACTCCACACCTCCAACTAAAACTGTCTTTGGAATAAAAAGCCGCTGAGGTAGAACTCCAAACCACTTCTGATTCCACGACTCACCAGAAATCTTATGATACTCAGAAAATGTCAACTCTAAACATGAGCCAAGTAGGTGATTAAAAAAAAAAGAAAAAAGAAAAAGAAAGAACTCCACGCTAAAAATCCAACCACCAGGAAATTAGCAAGCACCCTGAGGGTGGATCATCAATCAGTGTTACTTTCATAGAGAGCTTTTGGAAAGAAAAACAACAGTCCCTTCATGAGAAATTTAGCTCTTACCCCCTCAGCTCTGACTGAAAATGTTCATATAGGAGCCCAGATAACCTGATCTGAGAAACTGATCCCTAATCTCTATGGGCCTTCTGGTTTAGAGTTATGATTCTGTTAGTTGCATCAGTGTGGCCTGCAGTGTGGCCTGCATAAAACCACTTGCCCAAGGGACCTGGGTGGCTCAGTCAGTTAAGCATCTGACTCTTGATTTTGGATTAGGTCATGATCTCACAATTCATGGGTTCGAGCCCCGCATCAGGCTCTGCCCTGGTAACAGGGAGCCTGCTTGGGATTCTCTCTCTCCCTCTCTCTCCTTCCCCCCACCCCCTCAAAATAAATAAACTTAAAAAAAAAACCATTTGCCAATTCTAAGCCTTAGACTTCTCGTGTAAAAAGAGAGAAAACCAGATGATTTTGGTTCTGAAAGTTGCTTTCAGTTCTAAAACCCCACTTTGTAAAATACAACATTCTATTTCTTAACCTAGGTAGTGGTTACACAAGTATTTGCTTTTAATTATTCTTTAAGCTGAACATATATGTTTTATACAACCTTCTAAATCAGTAATGTTTGAAAATGTGTTGAGAGGGAAAAAATCCTATCAGAGGAAGCCAGTCTAGTACCATTCTTGAATTCATAAAAGTAGGTGTGAAAATTGAATGTCGGAGGCAAAAAGCCAAGAGCGGATTGAAGCTTGTAAAACTCCTAAGGCTTCAAACCATTTCAGTGATAAGATAGAATCGAAGCAAGTGGAATGAATGGGAACTTGCAGGGCATGTAGGACTGTTACCAGCTCATAAAAGTCCCCACAATGGTCCTTGAGGAAATTAAAATCCAAGGGTTGTTACTTAATGGCTACATTTCCTCTTAGCCAAATGTGACCATGGACATATAGTGCATAGCCTAGGAAACAACTTTCTTTGAGTTTACAATGAGGAGCATCTTAACATGCTCAAAATGACTTAGTTGTAAAACTTTTTTCTTTACAGCATTTATCTCTTCTGCTAAGTGCTGTGCTGGGCCACATAAGATAGGTCTGCTCTCAAGAAGCTTGTAGACTTAATAGCCTCTATGTCATTTAGAGTAGATTCCAAACTCCTTTCTCCTCTCTGACTTTATCTAAGAACATCTCTCCCCTGTCCCCCACTGGCCTTCTGTCTTTGCTTCAGTAAGCTTTCACCTCAGGGTCTTTGCACTTGCTGTGCTCTTCCCCCCCCCCCCCCCCCATCGTTACCTGGCTAGCTCCTTACCATTCAGGTTTCAACTCAAATATCTGAGATGCTTTCCTTGACCTACCAATTAATAAACACAATGTTCTTCCTCTCCTTCTCCTCAGTCATTTTCTATAGCATTTCTCAAAGTAATGGTCTTCCAAATACTCAATATTTGTAAGTACCTGTTTTTTTCTAAACTTATTTCTAGTCTTTCTTCTCCCAATATAAAGAAAGTTCCATGAAAGCAGAGGCTCTATCTACCTTGTCCACTACTATGTTCCAGTGACTGGATCAGTGTCTGGCACATAACAGTTGCACATTAAGAATTTTTAAATGTTAGGGGCACCTGGGTGGCTCAGTCAGTTGAGAACCCGACTTCAGCTCACATTATGGTCTCACGGTTTGTGGGTTTGAGCCCTGCATGGGGCTCTGTGCTGACAGCTCAGAGCCTGGAGCCTGCTTCAGATTCTGTGTCTCCCTCTCTCTCTACCCCCCTCTGCTCGTGCTCTGTCTGTCTCTCTCTCAAAAATAAACCTTAAAAAAATTTAAAAAAAGAATTTTTAAATGTTATTATTATTTATAAATGAATGAATAATATGAGGCAAACAAAAAAGGGCTTTATAAAATGATTGTTAAGGTTCTGTTTAGGCTTAAGATTTACATGCTCCTAAATGCTGTCAAAGAGATAAAACCCTCAGGGAGTTGTAATGTAAAGAAAGATGAGATGAATCCTGAGTACATTTATGGCGTCTACATTGGTTGGGGTGATAGAAGGTGCCATTAGTGGGATAGGGAAAGTTGCATATAGTTTTTCAAGGTAGAGAATGAAAAAGATATTCTAGGTGAAGTGAATAGCTTGAGCAAAGGCATGAAGAAATAAAAATACCGAAAATGTTCCTACAGCAGAGGATGAATGGAAAAGAAGAGTAACTTGAGTAATAGTCAAGGAAGGCTTTTCACTTTATTCTATATTCTGGGGGTGACAGGGATTAGGAAAGCAAGATGAGATGACCTCACTCATCCTATAGAACTATTAGTCTGACAGCAGTATGATGAATGGATTTCTGTATGAGCATCAATGAACACTTTGAAGTTGTGGCCAAAATCCTGTGCATGTGTGTGTGTGTGTATGTATGAATGTGATATTTGGACATTGTTCTGGGGAGAGAGAACTCACAGCTTTCATCAAAGCTCAACATAAAATAAATAAAAAATAAAACAATAAAATATAAACATTGGTGTTGAGGGAAAGTAAGAAGTACCCATGCTGAAGATAAAGGGATGATCCAGTGGAAGAAATATTTGCTTTTTTTTTTTAAAGGTGATCCCAATGAGCAGTATAAGTTCCCTTTAATTTAATCTTCATACTTTTAGAAAATGCTCAATTGTACATATTATAAACATTCAGGTAGACTAAACATTTCTAGAAAACAGGAGAAAGCTAATTTTTTATTGATAATATAGGAATAGACTACCTATATAAGATAGTAGTTGCCTAAAGATAGGAAAAAGAGGCAAATTCAGGTCTTAACAGCTAAGAGAGAAAAAGGGAAAAGTATGACTCATACTCAGGTATGTTCTTTTGATTCTTGTCTCTGCCTCAATCACCTGTTCTGGAGTGGGTGTTCTGCATGCTAAGCATTCCTCTCATACTCCTACTGATGAAGGGTAAATTCTTTGGTCATCCTAAAGCCAGCTCTTTGGTGATGGAATTGGAAAACTCCTCAAAATTTTAAAATATCAGCATTAATACATCTGTCCTAAGTTATAATAATACTATTATAGTGGGGGAAGAAACAGCCCCAAAGTAGAGAACAGTGGGATACTCATGGTGAAGATGAGAGAAAAGAATTAGGATGAGAAGGTGACCAACAGGAAAACTTGATGCAAATTGAGCCAATGGTCATCTCTCCATGGAGACCAAGTGGGGAAAACTGAGGTCAGATAAGGACACTGGCAAGAGAAGGCAACAGGCATTGGAGTCAGATGGCCTCGTCCTTGTAGAAGCTATGCACATCCCTTTGAAGAGGAGGAAGTTGGATTACAGGAATTGGCTCCAATTCAGTAGGAAGAAGTTGCAGGAGCCAGGAGGCTGAAAGATGTCTGCCATCTGGAGAAACTGGAGGAAGGAGAATTGGAAGCCATGCAGATCAGGGGTGGGGAAATGAGAAGAAAGATGGGTTACTTGGCAGGAATACTTGGGCGGGGTCAGATGCCCCCACAGTGCTCTAATTCTGGGATGCAATTTGCACAGTCTTGACATCCAGTAGAGTCAGCAGTAAGAAAAAAAAGTCCTTTCATTTCCAAATTCTGATAAATCTATATTTTGAACTGACATTTAGGAAAACTGTCTTTAAATATGCAAATGTAGCGTTTCACTGTGATTCTCCAAAAAAAAAAAAAAAAAGAGTACCAAATCTCAAAAATCATCAATAGCAATTCTAAAAAGTACAGTAAATTTATGATCTTTTTTTAGAGATAAAAGAAATGATACCATATCTCTAGAATATAGAATGTCTTCTTGAAGGAAAATCCAGTGAAAGTCATTGAAACTCTGGTAGGGCTGAGAAGAAAAGTTAAGGTTTGTAGTGGTTACAGGTACAGGTTTGATTCTTGAATGAGAACACATGAGATCAGAACCCAGTTCTACCATTTACAAATTGTGTGCTTGGGTAAATTCATAAACCCTGTAAACCTCAATTTCCTCCACCATACAAGGAGAGTAGTATTCACATCAAAGAATTATTATGAAGATTATAATTCACAATAATGCATGTTAATTGTTTTGCACAGTGCATGGTATATTTTAATAGATAAATAATCATCTATCATTCCCATCATCACTATTATTAATCAGAGAGGTCTCCCAGAATTATTTATGGACAATATCAATTGGGATTGGAGTGTTCTGTTTTCGACTGATTTGCTGTATGAATTCCACCAAATGGTTCAACTATAAAAGGGGAACAAGATCTAGGTCCAGAGTGAACCTCAAGAACGTAGATCACGGACATGGTTATTATTAGCATTGGATGGTCAAATAGGGGTGATGCATTCCCTTGTGTCAACTCTACAGTGAGCTCACTGTGATGCCACGCATAGGTTTCTGTATAGGTTTCTGTTTTTTCATCAGTGAATACAATTGAACTACACAGTCTCCAAGGGTCATTTGAATTCTAACAGCCTTTGATTCTGCAACTATTGTTTCAACTGTAGCACTTGTGAGCTAAAACCAACATATCTGCTTGTATAGTTCTATGCTTATGGGTGCTGAAAATGCAGTGTGTATGTGACCTTCCACAAGCAAAGAGGTAGGTTGCCCTCCTCAGCCCAGCCTGCTTGCTCAGAATAGTCATTTTGTTCTGCCCTTCGCTAGCTGCCTCTCCAGTAATTTTCTGTAGCAAGCTCCATCCTTATCCCAGCCATCAAGAGGAAAATGAATTTGCCCGGCAGTCCCAGGCATCCCTTAGAATGTTGCAGGGAGAGAACAGGCCAGGCGTTTCACTGTTAATTATCAGCAGCCTGGCTGCTGTGGCCCCTTGCTGTGCCAATTTGAGAGATGAGACTCTTTACACTGCTTATTAGGCTCAGCTAAATAAATATTACCCAGCATTAGTGTTGTCAAAGATACAGTCTGAATTCAGCTCCCTGGAGTGGCTGTTGGTACCCATGCTTTCACCATTACATTTTCTTCCTGGCCCTCCCTTACCATACCACCATCAATCTCTTTCTCTCTTGTCTGGACATTCAACTGGATTCTGACATCAGGGAGTTGAAATATAATATCATTGATTTAGCTGCTTTCCTTAAGGTTATCAAACACCTATGCTGTTAAGGGCCTTAGTATTAATTACCTCTTATTCCTGTCCCAACAGACTGAATTTCTCAGCCATGTGTTTTGAGTTAGAGTCACCCTTCCCCCACCCACCAACAACTCGGGCTGCAATGATTGGGATGGGAAGGTGGGAACTTGACCCTAATCAGGAAAATCATAGCCCCCAAAGACTTAATTCCAGGACTTGTTTAAACTATTTGAAAAACATACTTTCTCTTCTTGGCTGGATGTTGAATCTAGAAAATAGAACCCTAAGGAGCTACTATAAGCTATTTTATAATCATAAAGTAGAAATTACCAAGAATGGAGCCAACACATAGTGAGAGGTGAAAAGAAATAAAGAAGCTCATGCCTGTCAAACCATTTAAGAGACTGGACCAAGTGGGGCGCCTGGGTGGCTCAGTCGGTTGAGTGTCTGACTTTGGCTCAGGTCATGATCTTGCAGTTCATGAGTTCGAGCCCCACATCAGGCTCTGCACTCACAGCCTAGAGCCTGCTTCAGATTCTGTGTCTCCCTCTCTCTCTGCCCCTTCCCCACTCATGCTCTGTCTCTCTCTGTCTCTCAAAAATGAATAAACGTTAAAAAAAAAAAAAAAGAGAGAGAGAGAGACTGGACCAAGCTTTACCTGAAGCCACCCCAACCTTTGGACATTTCAGCTTTGAATACTTATGCCTCCTTTATTATTTAAGTTTGAGTGGGGAATTCTAATACTTTCATTTACATATATCTGTTTGTTATATGTGATATCCTTTGTATGTCTATTTGTATCAAGTGCAGGTGGAGCCCTGCCCATATCCCTTGAGATCTTACCATTGTAATGCTCTTCTAGCTGAATTTCTACTCCGGAGGGTGTACTGTTGTCCTTCTTTCTGCCTTAGCACAAGATGGGCCAAAAGTGCTGGGTAATTAACACCCCTCTGAGGCAGCCTTCAACCAATGACTGGGAGAGGCTGGTGGGTAAATACCCTAGTTGCTTTGCTCCCTTGGCATAGCTCTGAGATACATGTTTCATGTGGGCTTTTAGAGTTCCCCAGCAGGACTGAGCCTAATTTGTTTGCAAATGCACCCTGCATTGGCTGCCTTCCTTTCTCTGTCTCACTTCCGCACTTCTCTATGGGCTTGTTGGCATCACCTTCTAACTAAATTACTTGCACTTGGGTCCTTGCAAGCCAAGACACTGTTTAACAGAGCAGCAAACTAAAGCTAGAGTGGTCTACAGGAATTTATAAAAAGTAACATCTACTTATAACTTTAAAAATGCACCCCACGAATTGTTTGGCTTACACAATTTTCCTCTTTCTACCCCCAAATAGACTGATATATACACAGGCCATTTTGACAGAGACTCAGCCTAGAAAGAAGCTATGAATTCAAAACCCAGTAAAACGATGCATGTTTTGTTTTTTTTTTTTTTTTTTTGTCAGCGCCAGCCAAACAGAAGGTGACGTACTAGATGGAAGATTTCAGAAAGAGAAGTAAAAGCATAAACAGCCAAGGTGTGCAGGATGCTCATTAATCCTCAGGCTCCAGCAGTGGCCATAAGTTGTCTAGATTCTTCATTGGAAGAACCATGGTCACCAAGGTTATTAATCTGGTGGTCCTAAAAGATGAGCAACACAGACATTTTTAATCTCTGGATATACTCCTCTCTCTCTGCACAGTCTCTCTTCCAGTTCCTAAACCCTCCATGCTAAGAAAAACATCACCAGGCATGGGGCTTTGCCAAAAACATGCATTTACACTCCTAAAAGTACCTGTCAGATGAAACAAGCTCTTTTAAAGAGTGCACTTTCTGACTAGTCTCACTAATGGGATGTCGTCCACTATTTACATGACAAGTGTTAAAATGCAGCCTTCTTTGTTTTATTTTTATTTGGGATATTTTAAACAAAATATTCACTTTAATGCCAATGGGAAAAGGTCCACTTCTCTTTTGTGTTCCTTTCTGTCTTCCAATACTAAATTCTTGCCAAAGAGCACATATGGCCAACAGGGCTTGCATTGAGTCCAGTGTAATTCCATTTTACTGCTATTAGAAAGTGCAATCATGGGATAAAGGAGTCAGCACCTTCCAGGTAACATGGCACAATCTCCTCATGTTACCAATAAGGACAGGGAAGGCATGAAAGTCTTAGATGACAAAGCTGGACAGGACTTTAAGGGCCAGTTCACTCCTGTGACAGTTGAAGAAACTGAGGTACAGATCAGTGAAATGCATCACTCAAGACTCCACAGCTAGTTAGGGACAAAATTGGGGATAGAACTAAGGAATCTTGATTTCATACACTGTACCTCCATCAGACCACTCTCATTAATTTTGGTTTAACTGACTTTTTGTTTCACCTGCTCACATTTCTACCCTATAACCTATCCTGGATGTGGTGTAGGGTGTTTCTTCTTAGAGAACCTGAGATTATACCACTGCATTTAGTGGCCTTGCCTAAATAGTTACCCTGGAGAGGAACCCTCTCACACAGTGAGTTTTGTCACAGGATGTAAAAGAAAAAAATCATATGACCTTTCCTTCTCCCTTCAGAAAGAGCCTGAAAAGTCAGATTATACTGCAGATCCAGCCTTAGTCCATTTGGTTTGTTGCTTATCCCTAATCCCAAACCACTTCCTGGGCCTGAGCCCAGGTACCGGTGTGGCCAGGAAAATGCCAGAAGCCATATGGACTCCCCAGGCCACCTCCTGGATGAGGTTGGTGGCACACACCTAGGAACCAACTCATTCCAAGAGATAGAACAGATGGCATTCCAGATATGAATATGTATAATTTAGGCTGCTAAGGTTGTTAAATAAGTATGTGTTTTTTGGTGGATTCATGAAAATCAAGAATTTTATAACTGAAATGAAAGCCAAGCAAAGGAAACTACAAGACACTTTCCAAAACCGTGCATTATTTCGTATTTGTGGTGTTGGCCTCCATAGCATGTTCCAACCTCCAGAGAAACCACTGGAAAATAACCAGGAAGAGAGAAGTCAAAATTGCAACAAAGGACATGGACTTAACATTTCTGTGCCATGAGACCCCAAAAAGGCCAATGATGGCAGAATTAACATTCAGTAGAACAAGAAGTGGGCTGATTTCTCCTTGGCTTCACCACCTCTTTCTGTGGCCCTTCCTCAAGAAGTCAACCTTGACTATCCCACCTCAACTCAAAGTACTCATACTTCAATCTGGCTGCCCCAGCAGCAAGGCCTGAAGGGCACAACAGTAATACAAATCACTCCATCAGTGGAACTAGTTAAGAAGATGGACTTAATCTCTAACACAAACAGTGCCCAGCAGAAGGTCCTGATCTCTTTGCCCCACAATAATACTATCTTGTAAGTGAAGTCATTTCCAGTTACAGAACACTTTCATACTTATGATTTCATTTGATTGGATTTTATAAGAACCATATGAGATAAATTGAACATGAATTCTTACCCTCATTTTACAGATGAGGAAATGGAGGCTCAGTGAGGTTAAATGACCACTTGGGGATGCACAGATGGTAAGTGGTGCCACTGGGACTTGAACCCAAGACTTTTTGATTCTGTGTCTAGTGATGCATCTGATCTGGCATTTGCCAACGAATCAACAGCCAAAAGAGCCTTCACTGGGGAAGAATTCCAACTGCTGCTAGAACAGCCTAATCCATGGATTAACTGCTTTAATGAGTTAGAACAACAGGGGGTGGAATAAAGCGATATTCCCATATTCTGGAAACATTCCAAATACAGAAACTAGATTCTAATTATGCATTATCGATACTAGTGCTTCACCTCTCCTTGTCCCCACAACCTTTCGCAATTCCTCCAACTAGAGGCAAAATACATTTCCTTGCTTCACTGATGATGGATGTAGCAATATGATTTGCTTTACCGAATGAAACATTAGCAAGCATAATGCAAGCAAAGACTTGAAATGAACTTCTGTAGTTGGGTTTGCCCTCTCATTTTCCTATTACCTGCCCAAAGCTGCTCACTGAACCAAGGAAAAATACATGTGTACAGATATAGACCCAATCTGCAGCTCTAAGCTGAGCCCATCTGAAACTCAGCCTAGATCAACCAACTTCCATCCAACCAGTGACACATAAGCAAGAAAAAAAAAAAGAAACGTTTGAAACTACTGAGTTCTGGGCTGATATGTTATATAGCAATAACCAATCCTTTACCTTTCTTTCATCTTCCCATCTCCAACACAGTGCAAATAGGGCCTGCCCTTTGTTATCTTTACTCTCTGTTTTTTTCCAGTCAGTGAATCACCACCTCTTCTTAACTCTTAGATTAGCAAGAGTTTCGATATCAGGATTGTATCATCATAGGATTATGAAAAGCTACTAATACGGACCCCAATGGTAGTAAAAACAAGGTAGGTGCAGTTATACCCACTAAAGAGAACACTGTAAGAGCCAAATAAATATTTAATGAATGAATGAAAAATCTGGGCATTTGAAGGCTATTTTATAATTAGCATGTTAGAGAAAACACATTGTCATTAGACAATATTTCCTATAGGCTTCTTTACATGGTGACCTGGTGCTGAATGTTCTAGGAAGACAGACTGCCTATCCCCTAGTGGCTTATTGACTAAAACAGACAGCACAAAAGCAGGCAACTGGTAGAAAACATAGTATAGGTAACGGATAAATATATAAATCAAGGGTAAGATTGGATACTTTATTTGGCCTGATTCTGCTATTTTAGCTTTGTTGGATGCACCATAATCTCTAGTTCTTCTGTCTCCTTAGAAAGCTGCAGCAGGCTTCCATCTATAGGTGTTTCTAGGTGTTTAAGAGATTCAAATCCCCTATTCCTTCATCAGCTGTTCCAAGCTGGGGTGGTTGGGGGAGGGTGTATCAATACCAGCCTGCCTACAGAAGAAGGACTTGGCTATTCATCAGTTATCTGAGGACAGTTTCCTGGAGATGATGGAAAAACTATGTCTCACACCTGGCCAGCACTCAACAATGTTTGCCAAATGAAAGAGGGGAAGAAGATAGGAACTAGCATCTGCCCTACCCAGCCTTCCATCCTTCCACTCTGTTTCATCTGTGTTTGATCAAAAGTCATCCATTTGTCTGCTCCCTCCAACTCCCACTGGTTCCAGCCCTATGATTCAGCCATCGCAAATCTCCAAATTTGTTCACTGATCACACTCTCCCTCCCACCCCACCTCCCCGCCCCAGTCTCTGGCACAGTGCTTGTTTCAGACTTGAGTCTTGATATCTGCAGATTTTCCATTTGAGTTCTCAGCCCCATTTTTAAAGTGCCCCAGTGCACTGTATTTTGTACATAGCCCCCCACTCTGGCTGCAGCTCTAGAAGGCTGGACTTTAATTCTTAGTTTTCTTTTTAATATTCTTTCTAACAGTATCATATAAGGCATTGAGTGTTGTACCCAGTGTTGTACTGCTTAAAAAGCACTTTATTGTACACTCATTCATCTGACCCTTACCATAGTGAGCTCAGGCAGATAGCATAAGCCCTCCTTTTCAAATGACCACTTGGAATACAAAGAGGGTCACAAAGCTGGTGTACAGACCAGGCAGATGCAAACCCAGTTTTCCTGTCTCCAACTCTGGAAGTTATTTCTTTGGATTGTGCTATTTTAAAAAGTCCTAGCACTGCTGAAACTCTTGGACATCCTTTACAATTTTCAAACTTAGAAAATAGATAATTGCTAAGAAAATAGTTGTTATGGCTCAAAAAAAAAAAATGGCCACAAGGAAACTGATCCACTTAGAATGCCCATAATCGCCCAAATGACTGTCAGTGATATTCCATCACATTGATACAGATCTTATGATTCCGGGCTCAGTTAGCAGGATTCACTCTTCCAAAAAATAGCTCCAGCCTTAGTGGGTAAGATGAACTTCAGTGCAAAAGCCCTAAACTCTATAAATCTCAACTTTCAGTCATGCCTTCAAAAGTGATTAAAGAAGAAATGTCGGGAGAAACCCAAGGTTGGCACCACGTCATGAACCGCTCAACATCTACTGGAACTTACTGCATCTATAAATATTTACATTACAGAGTGCTAGAATATTTGGAAGTCCCTAAAAACTGCATCTTGAGAAGGTATGCAGCTTCCTCAGCAGCCACTGTCCAATCTGATTCCACTTCGAGATCATTTCCAAATAACCAGCTTAAGCATAATGGAGTAGAAAAGTTCTAGGTCAGAAGGAGGTGATGTGAGTTCAGCTCCTGGCTGTTCTACTAACTGTGTGAAGCTGAGCAAATTCCTTGACCTATCCCAACCCCATTCTTTCCAAAAATAATTATTGAGCACCTACAACTTGCCAGGCACTGGGAATTAGAACAGTCCACAAGACAAAGTTCTTGCCCTCAGGGAACTCACGTGCTAGGGGAGATTGATGATGAATAAATAAACATATAAGGAGGACATGAAAACAGTAAGGAGATTGGCAGAGATGGAGAGCAGAGGTGCTGTGGACAGGATGCTATTTTGGATAGATGGTCTTTTGAGATAAAATACCTGGGGGAAGAGAATTCTTGATGAAGGGCACAGCATGTGGGAAGGCCCTGAAGTAGGGGGAGACTGGTGTGTTCAGAGAACAGAGAGGGAGCCAGTATAGCTGGAGCGGAGGGAGGAAGGGAAGAGAGTGGAAAGGGAGGAGGTGAGAGGTAACTGCCATCATGGAGGGACCTTTAGGGTTGGTAGTAACTTGGGAGGGAAGCCAGTGGTGGCATCTGAGCGGGTGACATTATCATCCAACTTGGTTTCCAGGAACATAACTTTGCCTGCTCTATGAAGGCAGGCCAGGCTTTTCCTTATCTGGAAACCAGCTGGTAGGGACTAGAGAAACAAACTAGGCTTTGCACAGCCCCCCTCTCCGAGCTGAGATCCCCTTATATACTTTGCTGAGCAGGTCATGGCCCATCTGGGAGAGGCACGTCTAGAACTGCAGTAGCTCTTTCGTCCCAGAGGCCCAAGGCTGCGCCATTCCCCTGCCATTAGGCTACTAGTTGACTAGGGAAAGACAGATTCCAGCCACTGCAGGAGATCCTGCAAAACCTGGTGACCCCACTTGGAGCCCCCCATATCAGGGTGGATTTTCCGAGAAGAGTCTTTTAAGTGGTTTCAGACACAAATGACTCTGTTTGCTGCTTTTCACTTCCTGCTACCAGCCTTTCTTCCCAAAAAAGTCATCTGGAAAGGCCAGTAGGGTTAAGGCACTTGGCCTTTGCCCAACAGAGCAATTATTCTGTGGATGCTCAAGACTTTCAGATCTTATTTCCTTTTTCTGGGTCACCTGCTTGGTGTGAATTCATCCAAATACATCAGTTTGATATTTTTAGAGTTATACATTATTACTGCATTTCTACCCTCCCGCAGAAATTCGAGCTCGGGCCTGGGGCAGAGCCCCCGCGTTTGAGACTCAAGAGATTGGCAAGGCCCCTCTCGTCCCAGCCCTCCTTCTGGAGCCAGCCCTCCGCACCCGCTGTGCTTAGCTCCTTCAAGAATCCTGAGTCATTTCACCATTTCTGTTTCTCTCCTTTCCCCCGGCCACGTTCCTGATGCAAAGGAACACTGCAGCTCTGCGAGTGCCTCCCTCCAGCAGGCAGCCACCCGCACCCCCTTGGCCTCCCTCCAGCAGCCGCGGCTGGGGCTGCGGGCGGAAGGTCGGGGAGCCAGCTCCGCTGGGCGAGCAGAAGGCGAGGGCGCGGGAGGCGAGGCGCTAGCAGGCTCGGGGTGGCGGGGGTGGGGGTGGGGGTGGGGGGGTGGAGGAGGAGAGCCGCCGCGAGGGCGTGGGCGGGAGGGCTCGGGCGGGCTGTGCCGCAGTGACTTGGGTGGTGGTGATTCGTTCGCGGGAGCAGGCCGGGAGGCGGGGTTCTTGACTCACTGCGGCACAGGCGGGGCTGGCGGCGGGCCGGGCTGGGGCCGCGCCTCCCCCGCGCCCCTGCTGTCTGCTTGGGAGGCCAGGGGCGCAGGCGAGGCATCCCCTGGGTCAGGGGTCGTCCTGTGGGCTTTCCGAAGAGCCTGTGCTCATTTCCGCCGGAGCCCTCAGGGCGCAGTATTGTCGCTGTACAGTCACTGTTTGTTTATTTCCACATCTGCCCCCAGGAGACTCCGTTAGGGCAGAGCTTTCTAATCCACCCCCTGATGAATTCGGGGCCCTCGCACTTGGCACAGTGCCTGGCACGTCATCACGACTTGGGGGATCAGTAAACAGCGGAGGAGGGAAGGGAGAGGGAGGAGGGAAGGGAGAGGGAGGAGGGAAGGGAGAGGGAGGAGGGAGGAGGGAGTCAGGGCAGGAGAGAAGAACAGAGAGGAAGCCGACTAGAGCCTCCGTGTCTGCAGAAGTGCAAACCATCGCCCTGTGTGATACAGGAATTAAAGCCGTGGGTATATGTGAAGATTTGGCTTAGCTGCCCCTCACACACCTGGGGCGTCATCCCCAGTGTTTTTGCTCCTTGAAGGATAGTGACGATGATCAGAGGGGAAGAAAAGGACAAAGGGGGAAGAAAAAGATGGGGAGGAAAGGGGTTGTCTCACTCTTAAAATTGGCAGAGGCCATAAGCACTCCACTAGCTTCACACCATCAGTTGCCCCCAAAGCAAAGCAGATTGGTGGCCCCTCCCTTCTTTACCATCATAACCTCAGAATTTGCAGAGTCTGGGGGATTCTCAAACCCAGCCTTCCATCTTACAGATGAGGAAACTGAGGTTCAGGGAGGCTCTGTCATATGCCCAAGTAGAGGAAGACAGAACAGGAATCCATGTGTTGGGGCTTGTTTTTCCAATCCATTACCTTGCCTACTGCATTCCACTGCCCACCCCTGAGCATTCTCCATTCCTGGTTTCTCCAAAATAGAAGTTCTGGGGGGAAGCCCCACATTGTGATTTGTTCAGGGCCTGGACCCTGGTAAAGGCAAATGTGGAATTCTGGGTGCAGATACCCAGGCATTGAGAAGCCTCTGAAACCCCCACCCTGCCCCCACCCCAGGGCAGCCAGCAGCTGCCAGCTCCCGCCTGACAAACAAGCTTTCTGGGGCAGCTCTGCGCATGGAGAGGAGTGTCTCTTGCAGCTCCAAAAACAGATTTTGCCATCTCATCCCCACATTTGCAGTCTCAAGTTGGCTTCTTGTGATTGGCCAGAACTTTTCCTCGCTAGAAAGATGAGGAGAATCTGCCTCCTCCAACCAGCTGGAAGAAAACACTCTGCAGAAGCATAGATGTGATGGCTGTTCCACCTCCCTCTGATGGGGGACAGGGGAGTCAGGCATGGACTCAACAGGTTGAATGATGCCAGGGACCCCCCAAGCGTCTTTACACTTGACCACAGGAGTGGTGGCATCAGACAGGGTAGCTAACCTTGTACCTTTCATTCTGTAATTCGGGGTGTTTCATAAAATGGGTTCTTTGGCTTTGGAGACCAAAAGGTTTCTCAAAATTTAATTTTTGCCGTGATCACAGCTGGCAGCTTGTGTACAGAGCAGATGGTTGCTAATGTAGTTCGAATTGGGGGCAATCAGAGCTTCCTGTTCGTCTACCCCAGTTCACTCCCACATCTACTGCACCACACAGACTCCTAACTTTCTCCAGTGTTGAAAACTCTACCCTGAGAGATGCAGTCCTTTAGAGTGATGGATAGCACTTCAAGGAATTCCCCAGGGTTAAGGCTTAATTACCTATTAATAGCCCTGCTGCAGCAATCTTTGACTTAGCTGTTTGTTAGAATGACCTGGAGAGTTTAAACTACTACTGATGCCCAGGCCACAGCTCAGACCAAGTAGATCACTACTGGTGGTGGTCTTGTCTGAAAGTTCCCCCAGGTGACTGCAGTGTACTGTAGGATTGAAAAACGCTGTTGTAATGGTAACTGCTGGTTTTGCCTGCCCATAACTGTTCTCCTTTCTAATAACAGCACCTGATATTCCTCTGGAAGCCCTGCCCCCACTCTCTCTTGAACCACATGAGTTGATGGATCACCTCCCACCATCACCTACCACACCATGTTTTTCTAGGGGATACGAGCCCACCAGTTTGACCAGTTAGCATGGTCCATTCCCCTGTAGAAAGTAAGTGGTTCAGTGGTTGAGGCGTGACATGTGACCCAAAGAGGTCCAATGAGAATCAACCTCAAGACTTTGCTGAAATAGAAGGGGATGGTCTCTTTGGGCTGCAATTATTCAGCAGAAAACAGAGGAGTCTTGGGCTCACTGCAGCCATGTTTGTCACCACATGGAGAAAGCCTGCCTGTAAATGAAGGCAACACAGAAGAAAAGAGAGATTATTGATGAGATGAGAAAGACTGAAACCTAAAAAACCATGCCCGAAGCCAGATACCCTTCCGTAACAGAAACAAATAAATTCCCCTTTTCACTGAAGCCAATTTGAGCTGAGTTTTCTATGATGTGCCACATCATAGCAGAATTAATCTGTTACATAACTAGATATTACCTTGAAATGCAGAGAACAGAGTTGTGATCTGAAGGGTCATAAATAAATGAGCTTGCATATTCACAGTGAATGGTCCCAAGCACCTAAAGAAAACAAGATGAAGCCATACACCTTCAAGGATGGTAGTTCTCAAAAGAGAGGGGTGCTGAAACCAAAAACAGACGTGTTCCAGTCCAGTTTGTTCTTTCGTGCACATCAAAAGTCATGAGTATCTCACTCTTAAGTCAATAAGAACAAGCTTGAGGCCAAAGTAAATAGGTCTGAGGGGTAATGTGTGAAGTAAATTTTAACCATGTCCATTAGAGCTTTTTAAAATTAGCCAATGTGATAATGATACAGGAGGTTATATGGCCCAAACCAGCAGTCAACAGACCATCAAGACAAGGCATTGGATGCTTTCTTGGTCAGGGGCACCTTCCTGGAAAATGTGCCCTCTGTCTGAAGGTACAAGTGAGAGAAGAGTAATTGACTCACGGAAGTTTCGATTTGAGAGTTGTATCAGGTAGCAATCGTGGCAGAACAAACCACCCCAACCTTGGTAGCTTAAAAACATGATTTATCTGGCTCATTAATCTACAGGCCAGCATTCTGAGTGAGATTCAGCTGGACTGTTCTGGTCTCAGCTGGGCTCACTCTGGCATCTGCAGTCAGTTTCTGTTCAAGCTAAGTGGCTCTGTTTTCTGAACTGGGCTGGCTGTTGGCTGGGGCCGTGGGGGTGACTAGGCCTTGCGTCTCTCATCCTTCAGCAGCCTAGCCTGGGCTTATTCACATGGTAGAGGCAGGATTCCAAGAGTGAGAGGAAAATGACACAAGGAATCTTGAGATCTGGGCTCAGAACTTGCACACTGGCATTCATTCCATCACATTCTATTTTTCAAAGCAAGTCACAACTCCACTTTTTGACAGGAGGCGTTCAAAGTCGCATGGCAGTGAGCCAATGAGAACTCAGAGATGTTTTGACCCAAACTTTCCCATCTGATGGGCAGCCAGTGGGCTCATTTAAGCCCCCTCTGATGATGGAGGCCTATTCTGGCCTCCACATTGATGCTGTGTCCACACTGATGTTTTGTTTACTACACTTCTTTTTTAGTTATTTCCCACATGATGCAAGTTTGCTTGACTCCTGGCAAAATCTCTGTGAAGTAACTAAGGCAGACATTGTCTACACTTGCTGCTTTACAGTGAAAGAAATGGATACTCTTATTCTCAAAGTCACCCATCAAATATATTGGGATTCTGTCTCTGGACCAGGCACTGAGACACAACGGAAAATAGGGCAGACATAGACTCTCTCTGCACAAAGCATAGGATTTACCACTTAAATGCCAGGTCCAAGACTGTTCTGAACCAAGACTATCCTAATTCTTCCTCTGGATGTACTTTTCATCCTCAGTCTTTGCTATGGTTCTTTAATGCTGGTCTGTATATCAAAGCCAACTGTTTATATTTGTGATGGGAGCAATTCATATTAATTCATGGAGTTGTCAGCCTACCCTCATTCCCTTCCTACCCCTTCTAAGGGGAATTTTTTCTTTTACTACTAAGTTTGTCTCCTCTCCCCTGGGGAACTCTGTCTTCACTGGGTAGACTCCCAGGCTTCCAGAAACAGATGAATCTGAAAAATGGGTAGAGCAAGTTTGGAAGAAGCAAGAGGAAAATGTGCGGTGGGGTTTCAGAAAGAGAAGAAGTAGGGAATAGAAAGAAAAGGATTTAGAGAACAAGAAATGCCAGAAAAGCTACAGGATATATGAAAACTAGAGAGAAGAAATGCTTTCTTTAAACGCTACGCTGGGGTGCCTGGGTGGCTCCATCAGTTAAGCATCTGACTTTAGCTCAGGTCATGATCTCGCGGCTCCTGGGTTTGAGCCCCACGTTGGGCTCTGTGCTGACAGCTCAGAGCCTGGAGCCTGCTTCAGAGTCTGTGTATTCCTCCCTCTCTGCCCCTCCCCTACTCATACTCTGTCTCTCTCCCTCAAGAATAAATATATGTTAAAAATTTTTTAATAATAAAAATAAATAAATAAATGTGCTGAGTTAGAAAGTGGATCTCTTTTGTTTTTCTTCCAGATATGCTAGTAAAGTTTGCTTTACCTTTTATTTTGATAATGTTTGACTACTAACTTTGTTGCGTTTTTTTTTTGTTTTTTTTTTTTTTTAATGTAACAATTTGGCAAGTTAAGACATGAAAACTGGAAATTTATCTGGGGCAAATTTAATTAACAGTCATTATGTCCCCTGGCAGGACAACTAAAATTTGTGCCTTCACTAGATACCTGGTCCAGATCAAAAGATTGGTCATCCTTTTCTTAACAACACAAAGACAGGGGCGCCTGGGTGGTTCAGTCGGTTGAGTGACCGACTTGGGCTCAGGTCGTGATCTCACGGTTTGTGAGTTTGAGACCCGAGTCGGGCTCTGTGCTGACAGCTTGGAGCCTGGAGCCTGCTTCGGACTCTGTGTCTCCCTCTCTCTCGGCCCCTCCCCCACTTGTGCTCTGTCTCTCTCTGTCTCAAGAAATAAATAAACATTAAAAAAATTAAAAAAAAAACACAACAAAGACAAAATAAAGCCCCTCAATCCCCATATTTCATTCCGATTTCATTGGTGTTTCCTTAATGATCTTTTTTCTGTTCCAAGACCCAATTAGGATTCATTTGAATCCTAATTCATTTAGTTTTCATGTCTTCTCCGGATTATGACACTTTCTCAGACTGCTTTTTTGGGATGACCTTGACGGTTTTGAAGAGTACTGGTCAAGTATTTTGTAGAATATCTTTCCATTTGTTTTGTTTTGTTTTTCCATGGTTAGATGTGGGTTATGGGTTACAGAGGATGACCACAGAGGTAAAGTGGAATTTTTAAAACACATTCTATCAAGGGCCCATATAATCAATATGACTTATTACTGATGATGTTAACCTTGATCACCTGGCTAAGGTAATGTTTGCCAGAGTTCTCAGCTGTTAAGTTACTTCTTTCTCCTTCCATAACTGTATTCTTTAGAAACAAGCTTAAGTATAGCCCACCCTTTAGAGGTAGAAAGTTCTGCCTTTTACCATAGTAAAATAATTTGATTTACTAGAATTTCACTTAAAGTTGGGAATGGAAGAGGAGATAATTCTCCAAAGAACAAGAGTGCTATAAAGTGTAATGTGCTAGGAATTCCCACATCCAACACAGTGGGCAGGCATTACAGAGAGTCTGAAATGAGGGAATGGTAAGAATCCCCATGATACTGAAAGGGATGTATGGAGAGGCAGGGAGAAAGTTTAGCAGTTGTTCTTTCTGGAAGACATTGGAGAGCGGTACCTGGTAGAGGATATTACCAATGTTTTATGGGCCACTCACTGTGGCCAGCCCTTATATTACATCTTTAAGGAAACTTACAGTAAAGATTTACATTAGTTTTCAAGGCATCAAAAGCCACACTGCTACCTCTTCCAGACCAAGAATGGTCCATAACAGAGTTCTATCATATTTGGGTTGTATTAGCAAATGGTTAATCAGGCTAGGTCTGACTCTGAAGTGGGAAATACATAGTCCAAAGGCTAGATCGAGTATATTGTTTAATTTCTTGAACCTCATGGAAGTTTTTTTTTTAATGTTTATTTTTGAGAAAGACAGAGAGACAGAGGGTGAGGGGAGGAGGGCAGAGAGAGAGGGAGACACAGAATCTAAAGTAGGCTCCAGACTCTGAGCTGTCCATATAAATAAAGCCTGACATGGGGCTTGAACTCACGAATCATAAGATCATGACCTGAGCCGAAGTTGAATGCTTAACCAACTGAGCCACCCAGGCACCCAGAACCTCACGAAAGTTTTAAAAATAGTCTTATGGAAGTAAGTTTTTGCAATGGCATTCCTCCCACAGCTACTCCCCATTATTTAACTGGACATGAAAATGGTAGAGTGGCTGATGGTGACATCTTTGCACTGTCCAAAGATTGGACTCTTTTGTGAATCTTGTATTCCTTGATTATTGCTTTTTACTTACATCGTATTCCATTGTGACACCTGTATTCTTTGATCATTGCTTTTTACCAAAAATTACGTATAGATACACACATATATCCCCTAATTGTCTTCTTATATATGTTTCTACCACAGAGAGAAAGATTGTTCCCTACTCAACAGTCTCTGGGTGGTTGCCTTGTGGTTGCTCTTTTCACAACATACATCTGTGTCAAAAGATAAAGCCTCTGTAACTTCTACTCAGCAGTTCAGCATGTTGCAAGAAATTCAACATGGGATACATGTGTTTCCATAAAGGATATGCAAGCTTCCCCTAGGAAGATGATTTGAGTGTTTAGGGAAGCAATAAATACGTTCTAACAAGAATATTGCAGTCAGCAAACAAAGTGTGTGGTAAATAGGTCCTCTCTTGGGAATTGGCAGAGCTCCAGGGTGTGTGCTGCTGGTCCATCCATGGATTCCAAATAAATGAACAGTCTGGTAGGTATCCACAGAGCTCCTTGGCTGAGGGGCAGAAGCAGGACCCTGAACAGCTTCCCCTTTCCACCATTCCTGGGCACAAAGTCTAATTTCCAACCCAAGCTGCAGCAGTAGGCAGTGCAGTAGTTCAACTAAGTTTTGTTTCATCACAGAGTCTTCTGTGTACTGATAAAAGCAAGGAAATTCAGATCATGAAGAAAAGAAAAGAAATGCCCATAGTTTTTAAAGAACCAGTCCTAGCGGTAAGCCTGGGACAAGAAAACATTCTCAGTGATTCAGTTACTCTTATTAAACCGAGGCTAGGTTCCAAGTGACATTGTGGTGTCAGGTGCAGCTTTTTCTTTCTTTCTTTCTTTCTTTCTTTCTTTCTTTCTTCTTTCTTTCTTTCTTTCTTTCTTTCTTTCCTTCCCTCCTTCCCTCTTTCCTTCCTTTCTTCTTTTTTTTGTGAGTTTATTAGAGTGAAGACACTTTAATGCTGTTTGTTATCTACTAATATCAGTAATGTTATCAGTGACAGTGGAGCAAACCATTTAGTGTTTGCCATCTGTGTGCCCGAAGACAGGTGTCCTTTCTTCTTCCATCTCTGTTTTCACTGTTTTCTGAGTCTCTCTGCTTTGAGAAGGAGCAAAGTTGTCAGCATGGATGCTCATTTGAGTTTTTGTCTGAAATATGTTGGTCACCTAAATCTGTACTTCACAGAGGCCTCCAACGTGGTAATTCCTAGGCCCTCAGCCCTCCAGGTTAGCTTTTTAACACTGTTGAGAAGTGATCAAACTCACCAAGCTTGCTTCTTTTGTGTTAAAAAAGTAAAGAAATAGTACTCCACAGGAAAAAAAATAGAATTCTTTGTTTCAATATCAAACTCTAGAGTGGGGGTGGGATATAAACCAGAGAAAAAGACCGTCCTTGTGAAAAGCCTGTTCCAAGGCCAGAAGCAATCAGGTTCTTAGCCAGGAGGAGGCACTCCTTGAGGCAAATGCCATGCAGCCCCAGTGGTATGGATGACCATGCTCTGTGAGATCAGGATGTCTCAGCCTTAGAGAGAATCTAAATCTCTATCAGATAAAAATGTCTCTATTGACCCATCCCCTTATACTCCTGGTGATAGGGGTGAGTGCAGTATGCATCGTGCTTGCCACATTTGGCTTCATCAATTGTTCCAATCAGCCTGTTGATCTTTTTCTGTCCTGAATCCACAACAAATGGGCCCTTAGGTGGGAAGGGAGAGGCAGAAGTTAACTAAATAACACTATAATCTGCATCATTTCTAATAAGCCAGTGTATTTACACTTGTCACTTAGTTACAAAAAAAACCCCAAAAAACAAAAAACAAAAAACTTCTCATGTTTTAAACTATATAACTCTTATCCATTTACGATTTTGGTGAAACTAGCCCCCTTTAATTAATTTTTTTAACTTAAAAGTAATGCATATAATACTATTTATTGTGGAAAATATAGCTAATGTTACCCACAATGCCAGCAGCCATGGAGCAGTTCAATTTTTATGTGAATACGTAAATATATATGTATATGCAGTTTTGTACCCTATATAATTAATTCCATAGTTTATTGTGAACATTTGTCATGTCATGAAATATTTTTTAAGAACATGAATTTAACAGCTATTTAATACTTCCCCCAAAGGTACATGTCAATTTTATTATTTCGAGACATTTAGGGGTTTCCCTTTTCTTCTATAGTAAATAATGCTTAATATTTGTTTACAGATTCCAAAGCACTACGATTTTCTCTTTTTTTCTTATTTTCCTTTATATATTAGATATGATAGTAGAATCAGAACTTTGGCACTGAACAAAGCCTTAGAGAAAATATCCCTCACTCTATTTTAAGGAACTGTACCTTGAAGTGTTTTTAAAAGTACAACAAGTTAGATGAAATGATGAAACAAACATTAATTAATTATATCTCCTTCAGAATTTTTAGTTAAAATAACTAGAATATAAAGCTAAAGTCTTGTTTATTCTATTTACCTCATCTTTTCCCTGTTCAAACTGTCATAGATGTGATGTATATCACCCAGTCCAGATGTTTATATTTTTGCCACATACATATGAGAAATATATAGAGTTGCTTTTTCATATGGATAAATGTTATCGGACTGAATGTAATATTTTTCTATTTCTTTTTCCATTCAACATTTAAAATATCTGTCTATGTTGATTCATAGGATTCTAGTTCAGTCACTGTAACTGCTATGTAGCATTCTATCATGCGAGTACATAACCTATTTACCCATTCCATTTTTCACAGCTCTTTGGGTTATTTCCACATTTTCTGTAGTATAAACAGTGCTGCAGTTTTTACGTGACTGTGTTCATATCTCTGCCGTGTGCAAGGCCAGCAGTCTTCAGCATTTGCCTGATATATATCAAATGCCTTTCCCATCTCCTGGTTTCCAGCCTTTCTGAGTCTTGTTACTTTAAGTGCATCTCTGGAAAGTAGCAAATGTGGATTTTTTAAAACCAATTTGATTGTCTGTACCTTGTGTATAATCTCTTTGTATTATCATAATTACTGGTATGTTTGGATTTCTCTCTGCCATCCTATTTTGTGCATTCCATTTGGGAGATTTTTCTTTGCTGCTTCTCCCTGCCCCTGAATTTTGTTGGGTCCATCTCCTTTGGCTTCTTCCATTGGTTGACATGCCACATTTTAGTGGTTAACCTGAAAGATTTAAGATGTATACTTAAGAAATCTCAGGTTAATCTGCATCTTTCTTCTTCCTTCTTCCCAACCTTATAAGTCTTTGTAATGCAGTAACTCTGACCTTCTCTCACTCATGCTGTTATTTTCTAGTAGATTTGTTCTGGCATTTCTGTGTGTTTGAGACGGAAGGAGAACTTTCCTGGGTCAGGTCAAACTTCCACTGGATGTCATAGAAGAGAATTTTCAAGTATTAAATATTTGAAAAATTCTGCATAGATATGCACCAAAATATCGGTAATAATGATCTCAAAATGGTAGGATTGGAAGTGCCTTTTAATTCTTTTCTATGATTTTGTTTTTCTACATGCTCTCTTTTGTTCCATAATGAAAAAGTAAAAAAAAAAAAAAAAAAAGAGAGAAAAAAGAGAAAAAAAAACCAAAAGAATGAAAGAAAGTAACTTTATTTACTGTTTTGTTCCCAATTTGTACTATGGTTTTCATTTTGTTTTTAAAGATTTTGCTTTTAAGAAATCTCTGCATCCAATATGGGACTCAAAATCACAACCCTGAGATGAAGAGTCACACACTCCAGCTACTGAGCCAGCCAGGCACCCCCTCTTTGGTTTTCACTGTAACTAATGACAGGTTATAATTGTAAACTTGCCAGAAAAGGATAGCTCAATTGCCACCATGTATCAGTTATTGACTGGCACAATAATGCCACTGAACAAAGGATCTCAAAAACCCTAATAACACAAAACAATGAACATTTACTTCTCACCAATCTGTACCTGCTGATCTTGGTCTGGCTTGCTCCTATAACTGGTATGGTAGAATAATGGTTTCCAAAGTTGTACATCCCCAGAACCTGAGAATGTATTATCTTACATACAAGAGGGACTTTGCAGATAGATCAAGTCAAGGATCTTGAGATGAAGAGATCTTAGAGTATCTGGGAGGGCCCGATATAAATAAACACAAGTGTTCTTATAGGAGATCACCAGGAAGTCACACAGGAGAGAAGATGCTATGCTGCTAGTTTGGAAGGTGAAGGAGGCATTCATGGGTCAAAAAAACATAGGCAACCTCTAAAAGCTGGAAAAGACAAGGAAATAAATTCTTCTCTATAGCCTGCAGAAGGAATGCTGCTCTGTGTACTCATTTTAGGCTTCTGACCTCCAGATCTATAATAATAAATTTGTGTTGTTTTAAGCTGCTAAAATTATGGTAATTGGTTACAGTGGCAAGAGAGAGCTAATACATTTGGGGATGTCTGGCTGTCAGACGTGATCTAAGATGACTTCAGCTGGGATGACCAGGGTGACTCAGCTCCCCTCCACATAACTTTTAAGCCTAGGCATGTTTTCATGATGGTGGCAGACACAAAAGTACAAGCAAATGGAAACACAGAAGGCCTTTTCAGACCTAGACATAGAACTGGGACATAGCCTTTCAGCTTCATTCTATTCACTAAAACAAGTCACATGGCCAAATCCAGATCCGGGGGTGTGGAAATAGATGCTGCCCTAGACTCTGCCTTGTTAGAAAGAGGAGTTGTGAAGTCACATGATAAAGGACATGGATACCAGATCGGGCAAATGATGCAATCTGTCATAATGAATTAAGCAGTCTCATTTGGGAAAATGATTAAGTATTTCTAACTCCAGATGCTCTACCAAGATCATATCTCTTCTTTCTCAGTTGGTCTCATAGCCTGATCTTCCCTTCTAATACAAGGTTTGGGTGTAGGTAGAAGTTCACATTCTTCCCTACTTGTGGTTCTCTGTTGATTTTTAGTGACCTCACCTTACCTGGCAAACTCTAGTCATATTGCATCCAATGCTGATGGGTCTTGTGTAATTCCTGGTGTGCTCTGGCTGAATTGTTCTTCTTTTGGGGTCTTACTGGTGATGCTCCTCCTCTGGGACATGGCAATGATTCCCATTCAAACTTTATCTTGAGTGGCCCACCCTGCTGCCCTCTACTACAAATCACCACATCCTTTAGCACAAGGATCCCCTTGATTCAGGTCACAAGGCACATCTTCAACTGTCTTACCTGCCCCTCTGTCCCACATTCCCTGGGGTATGCAGGAAATTCTGAATTCCTTATAAAGCATTCTCAGGCTAAAGGAGGTGGTGTAAGCTTTCTTGATGATTAACCACATAATGCCATGTGCCCTTTTCTATTCTGCTTTCACCTCTTCTTGTTGGTGTAGGACTCTTCCAGTAATCTTGAAATTTTCCTAGCATCTGCTCATTAAAATTGAGAAATAATTCCCCCCACTCGGGCACTGTTCCAAAACAGGAGGGTTATTTTTCCCATTGTGTTAAATCAGATGCTTTTGGCTCTTAATAATAGAAAGTCTGACTCAGATTAGAGAAATACAATTATTGTTATTTTTTTAATGCTGGCTTTGTTTCTTTGTTTTTTTTTTAAGTTTATTTATTTATTTTGAGAGAGAAACAGCATGAGTGGGGGAGGGGGCGAGAGAGAGGGAGACAGAGCCTGATGTGGGGCTTGAACTCACAAATCGTGAGACCATCTTCTGAACCAAAATCAAGAGTCAGACGTTTAAGTGACTGAGCCAACCAGGTGCCCTGAGAAATAAAATTATTATAGCACAAATAAGGAAGTCTAGCATTAGGATTGTTTGGCTGAAGACCTCAGCAATATCACATCAGCTGGCGTGTGCATTCTTTCTGTCTCTTCACTCTGAGAACCACACTGTTGGCCTCATTCTAAAACTGGTTTCCTGCTAGCTCAGAAGTTGGTTATAAATCATACTGGGAGCCCACTTCCTCCAGCACCAATGGAAGAGAGAGGAAGAAAACTTCCCTGTGATTTTGTATTAAAAGGTTTTTCTTTTTCATTGGATCAGCTCAAAACAAATAAGAATGGGCAGAGGAATGGCTTGTGCTGATTGGCTAAAGCGTGCATTTCTGAACCAATTTCCATGAAGAGGGTTGAGATTATCATCATTTGCTTTGACTAAGCTCCACCCTGTAACTGGAGCTGAATTCACTTTCTCTAGTCACACAGACCGCGTGAAGTAAAGATAGACACCTAACAAAATGTTCATTCTACCAATAAGAAAGTAAGCAATGATGGATGTTTGCTGTTGAACAATAATGTCCCCTAAAAACATACTTCAAAATTTTTTTACATCTACTAGTAAGAACCAGTACATTTATATCTGACTTCTGCTCCTTCAATTTCTCTCTCTCCCTCCCTCTTTTAGTAATGAGAAACTTCCTAGTCCTTTCTGTCTCATTGAAACTTCTCTTTAAATATACACCAAATTCTCTCTACCTCTTATTTATTGTGAAACCTTCTGTTCAGACTCTACTTGCTCCTAACGTGTAAAGGAAAGATTTGAAATTTTAAAATTCCTTTTTTCTTTGTCAACAAGAACTAGCTTTTTAAACAGTTATTTACTAGACTAGAGAGAGTCTCCTTTATAACAATGACATTCAACATTTGTCTAGGGGGGATCTGCCATCCCTGTGAAGATATAAATGCCAGCGAGTCAATGAGTAGAGAGTACAGGGGCAGCAAGACAAACAGATCTATACAAAATTCAGAATGCAGTATAGGAAAATAGCACACACACACACACACACACACACACACACCAGACTGCTTGCCTGATTTTTCCTCCAGGAGAAGAAGATGAAACCATTCAAATTTCAGATGATGTCAAATCTGTCCATGTTGCTTAACATCCAGTCCAAATGGCTTTTCCCCAGTAATTCTCTGGTTTCCTATTATATTGGTTTCCTTTTTAGAAATTATTATAATTTTATCTACTGATTTGTAATTATGCCTATTTGAGTTGTTTTGCTGGTTGATTTCCCACATCCTGCGCTAGAATGTAAGAATGATGCAGGTAGAAAGTTCAGCTGTATTGTTCAGAACTTTATCTCCAACATCCACCAGAGGACCTAGCACAAACATAGACTTCCAATAATAATTAGTTGGATGAATGAATGAGTGAATTTTCTCTTTCTAAACTGAATAATTCCTATGCAATTTAACATATTCAGATCCATTATCTTAGTGGATTCTCAGAATAAAGTTACTCTCTTCACCAGGTAATAATGATGATAGCAATATCTGGGTACAGAGATGTTAAGTGATTTGCTCAAAGAAACACAGTAAGTGTTGAATATAAATCTCAAACTCAGGTCTTTTGTCTCAAATTCTATGTTCTCTCCATTCTGACCCATGCTTTAAGTTCTCAAAGCTTATGAACCACTTCAACAGGTACATAGGAAGAAAGCCCCCTCTAGTTGAAGAGAACAGAATGAGCAATGTTAGGGTGGTAGGAGGCCTCAGGGAGCATTCTGGAAGAAATGTGGTGCATTCTTGGAGCACTTTCATGTACCCAGCCCCATAAAATGCCTAGGGAGATGCAAGACTTCCCACAGGAGAGGGGAGCTTTTTCCTGCCTGTGTTTGGCTGCAAAAGTCACTACTACTGCCTCTAGCAGTGCAGAGAACCAAGTTCCCTGAATAATAAGAGTCAGAAGGGAGGACACAGAATAGGAGTCACAAGGTAAGGGAGAGTAAATTTAGCCCTTGTCTTCCTGGAATGTTCCCGGAACTAAAGCTACTTGGGAACAAGGCCAGCAATCAGAGCACAGGGCTTCTCCTTCAGCAAAGGGAAACATCCCAGGCTCTGCAGGCATGCCCCATTGCATGCTGAAGGGTTGGCCAGGCCAGGTGTCTGTCAGGAGCCTGGGGAGCGGACACGAAACCAGGAGGGAGGCTGACAGGACAAGCAATGCTGGCCTTTTCCTCCCTTGGAAATCACGAGGCCCCTAAAACCAGAGGCCTGAGGCAGCTCTGATGCTGCAGCAGCTGTACAGGCTCATACCTACTTGACCAGCTTCCTCCCAGCATAAGATAGGATAAGCATTATCTCAGAATAACCATTGGTAGAACTAGAGTCCATCCTTCGGCAGCTGCTGTTCTCATTGACCCTCGATAAAAGCTGTGCCAGGGGAGTTGGGATCTGTGTTAGTTTTCTAGAGCTGCTGTAAAAAAGCACTACAAACAAGGTGGCTTCAAACAGCAGAGATATATTGCCTCACAGTTCCGGGAGGTTAGAAGGCCAAAACCAAGGTGTTGGCAGGATCATATTCCCTCTGAGACTCTAGGTAGAATTTTTCCTTGCCTCTTTCTAGCTACCAGTGATGGCTGCCAATCCTTGAATCCTTGGCATTCGTGAGCTTACAGCTGTATCGTGCTAATATCTACCTTCATCCTTCCATGGTATTCTCCCTGTGTCTCTGTCTTCATATGGTGCTTTCCTCTTTTTATAAAAATGCTGATTATACTTGGATTAGGGCCCATCTTGATAACTTCATCATCACCTGATTTCATCTACAAAGATCCTATTTCCAAATTAGGTTCCTCCCTTTCACAGGTACCAGGAGTTAGAACTTCTACATCTGCTGGTGGGACACAATTCAACTTATAACAGGCTAGTATTACTATCCTCATTTGTTAGAGGAGGAAGCTTAGGCCCAGAAAAACCAAAGGAATTGTGTGATGTCACTATGGTGAATCAGTTGCCTAGTGACCCCAATTTTTTCCATGCCTCTCTGTATCTACATCTTTTGGTATTACCTTCCCACACTGACTCTGGACTTGGCCATGTGACTTGCTTCAGACAATGGGATAGAGCAAATATGATATAAGCAGAGGCTTAAAAAATGCTTTCACATTAGGACTTGTCACTCTTGCATACTCTCGGAGCTCTGTGGCCATCATGTGAATAAGCTCAAGCTAGCCTGCTAGATGATGAGTGACCATATGGAGAGGGACTCTAATCATCCCAGTGTCACCACTATAAATCAGCCAGCACCTGCCAGACCTCCAGCTGACCACAGATGCATAAGCAAACTCCACCAAGATCAGGCAAGTTCCACCCAAATCACTAGAACCCATACCTGACCCATACATAGATTCATGAATAATCATGAATAAATAGGGGTGGCTTGTTACACCAAAAAAATTAACTGATATAGTCACATAGATGGTAAATGGCAGAGCGGATTGTGGTAAGGTGGTGGGAGGGAACATGTAGCGAAGGAAGTGTGTTACTGAATCAATTAGCTATTGCTATGCAATAAGCTACCCCAAACAAAGTGTCATAAAACAACAACCATTTGTTATCTCTTATTAGCCTGTGATTCGACTAGGAAGCTCTGCACCCTGGATCAGTCTTGACTGGTCTTGACAGGTATCAACTATCTTCTGCCAGGCTGGCTGTCAGCTGGCTGGTCGAGGGTGGCCTCAGTAGGGATGACTTAGCTGTGCTCCAAGTATCTCTCACATACCTCCAGCAGGCTAGCTCAGGCATGTCTTTTTGAGGGTGCAAGGGTCCAAGAGAGGAAGCAAAGATGCACATGCACTTTTCAGTAAGATGGTTGCTATCTCATTAATTGAACACATCTCATGGCCAGGCCCAGAATCAGTGTGGAAGGTCACTAACTATGCCGTGGATAAAGAGAGACATGGGAATCTGTCTATTAATGCAATCAGTATTCAATAACAAGTCAATAACCATGAAGCTGGACAGAGAAATGGGCTCTTGGAAGGAGAATAGCAAAATGCCTGTCATAAGAGGAATCAAGATATTTCAGAAATCTCAGAAAACAATGTGATAACTAGATAAAAGTGAGTTCATTCATAAGTACCTGCAATAAGTACTTGGGCAGAAGTCTATGGAGATCCTATCTACAGATGGCCCCAGCCTGGCCCAGAGTTCCTCCTACTATCTACCCAGCAACAACTCCACAGTATTTCCTGAGAAGAAAATTTCCTAGAAGGCACAAAGGCAGATCCAGGAGGAGCTAAGGTTTTCCAGAATACAGTCTTGGGCCTTGAATACCTTTGGATAGAGCTACAGATGAACATTGCATGGCGTCTGTGACTTTATAATCACTACCACCCCTTGACTGTGAACATACTGTTATTTCTATGTCTTAAATTATAGGGTAAGAGATACTCCTCTGAGGAAAAAAAAAAAACAGCAAATAATTCAAAAGTACATAAGATGAGAAAACTATGGTGTGGTTTCTACCTCATTTCTCAGGGGTAACCATTGCTTTTAATTAGGACACATCCTTCTAGTCTTTTTCCTACACATACTTTTCTGCGTGTGACTTTCATGCATTATTGACCAAGACTGGGGGAATGAGGCCAACATTCTAGGCATCACTCTGACAGTCCAGAAAGCCAGGCTTTTCCTCTTTCTTGTCCAACCCTTGTGCCATCCTTCTCTAACCACAAAAATGCTCCCCCTGGAAATGAGTGCCAGTCTGCATGTTTATGAAGGATTAACACTGGAAAATGTAATGTAGAAATGTTGGGGCAGGGGAGAGGTAGAAGAAGATGAGAGAGAAACAAAAGAAAAAAAATCAAGAAATATCAGCAGGAAAAAAAATGTTAAAATGGAAAAATCTGGAAAATGCTGTGGAGATCCTCTGGGCTGATATTTGATCTCAGGACCTAATGGAAGTACATCACATCCTGAATGAATATGGGTGATTAGCCTAGAGATTAGATACATCTTAATAATGAACAGGCCAAGAGGGGCCTCACATATCCCATTTAATGTTTACCATTTTTAGTGTTATTAATGGACCATTTCAGTTACAGAAGTCCCACTTCTACCAGAACCTTCTACTTGAAAAGCATATGTCAGTTTGCATTGGATTTGGATGTAGATACGTGTGACAGAAAATGTAAAACAACAGTGCCTTAAGGAAGATAAAAGTTGTATCCCCCTCACATAAGACGAATATAGATTTGGATGTCTGGGGCAGATTTGGCACTCTGTGATGCCGAAGACCCAAGTTCCTTTTTCTTATTGATCTATTATCCTTTTAACATGGCCTCCACCTCATGGTCCAACATAGCTCCTAAAATTCCAGCCATTAACTTTGCATTCCAGCCTGCACAGTTGGAGGAAGGCAGTGAAGAAGGGTTGAGACTATTTCTTTAAGGAAACTTCACACAACACTTCCTTTTATACTGCATTGGCCAAAATGTAGTCTCATGACCATGGCTAGCTGCAAGGAAAGCTGAGAAATATAGTGTTTGTTCTCTAGGGAAGGATCTGTGCCCAGCTAAAAATAAGGTGTTTTATCACTAAGTATGAAAGGCAAAGGGATATGGAGGAGCAAATAGTAATCTCAGACATATAAAGTCATCAAAAAATTTCCCCCTGAACCTTATTGAGAAACTGAGTACATAAACACGGATGATGTTTGGGCACCTCAAACTCATTTTAAATATACAGTTTGCTTTTTTTTTTTTCCAAAGGAGGATAGAAGGAACATTGTCCAAGTTAAAGAAGGCAGAAGATTGAAAATCATCGCAGTCCACTTGGTTTCCACAACCCCAGAGGTCATCCCAGCCCAAAGTCTTTCCCATAGAACAGTGGGCAATGATCTCAATTATTCTCTAGAGAGTTTGTGGCTATGAAGTTGGTAGCTTTTTCCTTACCTTCAAGGAGGAATACTACCTTTAATTACCCTTCAACAGGGGAGGGGGAAGTTGAGTCTATTCCTTGGGCATAGAGCCTCACCTGTGACCAGTCTTCCCCAGGCTCTACAAGGAGCGGGAAAAAGAAAGCCTGTTTTGTACTGAGCAAAACAGGCTGAGAGTGCTCTTGAATGTTTGGTGGAGTGCACAGAAAGACACGGGGAAGAGGACAGAAAGCTGAGGGTGAGAACGCCTTTGCATACTCTTATCATTTGGAAGGCACCGGAGAGAAAGATGCCTTGCACTTACAGCAAGTTCTCTCTCTCAGCTTTCATTTTCCTAATATATAAAATAGGGACAATGAAATCAGCCTCATAAGCTTATTAGAAAGGTTATTTGGGAAATACTTGCCAAAATTCCTGACAAACACCTCCACTTAATATGTTTAAGTTCCTTTCTCTTCTTCCTTTTGGAATAATATAATCTAATTGATTAGTAAGGATACTTTTCTACAAGATAAATTTGGCAAACGGTCTAGAGCTATAATATGGTAGCCACTAGCCATTTGTGGCTATTAAGCACTTGAAATGTGTCTACTATAATTAGAAAATGAATTCTTTATTTTAGTTCATTTTAATTTATTTAAGCTTACATTTAAGATCTGATACTTGATTCAAGTATTGGAAAATGCAATTTTATGCATATTTGGAACAACTTGGGCATGTGAATTCCTTTGTCGACCACAAAGTATGAAATTGAAATACACATCAAGGATTTCCTGTGAGAATTTAACACTTGAATTAAGATATGCTGTGTCAAATACTTAGCATATTTTAAAGACTTACTACAAAAAAAGAGAGAATGTAAACTATTTCATTAATAATTTTTACATTAGTAATTTTTATATTTATATTGATTACAAGTTTAAATGATATTTGGATATGTTAGGTAAACAGAATACATTATAATTTTTTTTATCTGTTTCTTTTTACTTCTTTAATGTAGTGACTAGAAAATTTAAAACTGGGGCACGTGGGTGACTCAGTCAGTTAAGCGTTCGACTTTGACTCAGGTCGTGTTCTCACGGTTCCTGAGTTCAAGCCCCGCGTCAGGCTCTGTGTTGACATCTCATAGCCGGGAGCCTGCTTCAGCTTCTGTGTCTCCCTCTCTCTCTCTCTGGCCCTCCCCCACTTGTGCTTGCTCTCTCTCAAAAATAAATAAACTTAAAAAAGAGTTTAGGGGCACCTGGGTGGCTCATTCGGTTAAGTGTCTGACTTCAGCTCAGTTGATGATCTCACAGTTTGTGAGTTCAAGCCCTGCAATGGGCTCTGTGCTGACAGCTTGGAGTCTGGAGCCTACTTTGGATTCTCTCTCTCTTCCTCCCCCACTCACACTCTGTCTGTCTCTCAAAAACGAAAAAAAGATTTTTTTTTAATTTTTAAAAAGAGTTAAGAAAAAAATTTAAAACTGCATAAATGACTTGCATTATATTTCTATTGGATAGTGCGTGGCAGAGGACAGCAAATAATTAGATTGAGTTTTCCTACCAGAGTGGCTGGTGATCTTGGCCTTGGTCAGATATTTCATTAATTGAGCATCTATTCTGAGCTAGGGACAATGGAGCGACTGAATCATAAATGAGCATATAAACAAACACTGTAAATAATATAATTACAAATAATTCTCTTGAGTACAAGGAAAAACATATATTCAGTAATGAATGAGGCCAAGAGATTGGGGTAGTTTCCTTAAATGAGAAAGCAGGCAGAGGAGGCTTCCAAGAGGAGGGACATTTGAGTTAAGATTTGAAGGGTAAATACGAACTAGAAGTGCAACAATCTTGATGAGTGGAACATTTTATAGGAATATTAAATGGTTGTACTCAACGTCAGACAGTCACTCAAGAGTCAGACTGGGATTATACACTCACATTTGTCAGCCCCCAGAGTCTGTGATCTTAACCATTTGTGAGAAATGATGCTTTTCCCTCTGGTGATAATATGGCTTTAGTCTTCTAAAGGGGCAAAATTATTGCCACTGACTCACTGCCCTTTTCCTGACTTATTGTATAGAACCTATCTCATTATGTTATGAATGTGGCATTCCCCAGTTAGGTTCCTAAGGGTGGGAATCCATAGACATAGACATGTGATGTCTTGGAGGAAAGCATCCTTTTCTACTCTTTTTAGTATTTTGATCTTCTCTGACAAGGATAAATTACAAAGATTGCAGAAATGGTGGAAATTATTTCTGAGGAAAGGAGTTAAACAGGTGTTTCTTTCTAAAGCTATGACTTAATGGGGTCAGGCTAACAAGCTTGAGGAAATAGAAATGACCTAGTGGGAAAACAAAGGTAATTCTGAGAGAAGGACAGAGTGGATTTTGGAGCAGGGGAACAACCAGCACTATAGTCCCATGGGGAGTTATTAGACCTGGAAGAGCAGCCATCACTTGAGGCTTTTATAGACTGAAAAATTGATGTAATCTGCTGCATTGGGTTACAGAATTTATAGGCAAAACTGATGAGGAGCACCACCTTTTTCTCAGACTTTGAGTCTCCAGGCTTTCTTTTGAACTTCCAGAGAGTGCTGTGAAACTACAAATGTATGGCATGGAACCATTTACACTACAGATCTTGCTTGATGTTTTTTTAATGCCATGGCTAAAAACCCAGAAATCTGGTTAGGCTTTGCTTTACTTCACAAAAGAAAAGGACTAAAGAAAATCTTTATAGGTACAAAAACAAATATGGAGGAAGATGACCCCAGTGCTGTGTGCAAAAGCATGGAGGAGGATATTGAGATTCATAAGTTTGGGGAAAGATCAACATAGCTGTGTCAAAAGAATAATTCAAGTTAAAAAAAAACCTCATTTTTGTGTAATAAAAGAAATTCTATATCTAGCTCTGATCTCTCCCCTGGCCCCAGGCTTATAGATCCAATTGCCCACTTGGTATACAACCACCAATAGAAAAATAATCTCATGGTCATCCCAAATGGAACATGGCAAAAATAGAACTTTTGGGTTCTATATGTAGTTTTTTTCTCACCTGGGGAAATTAGCACTATTTAATTGCTTAAGCCATACCCTCCAATATCCATTCTGTCATCAAATCTAGTTAATTCTACTTCCAAAATGTATTTAGAAGTTCTTTACTTTTTTCCATCTCTAAAATCATTCCCCTTTAGTCCAAGCTGCCATCATTCCGTATGGCAGCAAGAGCCTTTGAGCAGCTGTCTTGGCTTTTATTCTTGCTGTTCAGGTGACAATCACAAGCCAACCTAGATCCAAGGTAACATGGACCATTAAGCAATCAGTGAAAGGAGTGTCAAAGAATTTGTGGCCATTATTTTTTAACTGCCACACTGACTCTTACAGAAATTGGTACCCCTTGTAAAGTACTTCCTTTGGCATTTCCACTGCTTCTGGTCACAGGCCTTGCCCAATATGAAAAAAAGTCCACACCAATGGCATCTTTCCACAAAGTCAGTTTTTTTTTTTTGCATGGTTTACCTACCTACAAGAACTCAGCAAGCCTATCTGTTTAGACTTTGAGGTGGTTAATTCTGAGTAGCCCTTTACCTCTGTGTTATTAGCTCTTCAGTTAGTCTTTGGCAAATTATTTAGTCTCTGTAGGTCTCCGTTTCCTCATGAATTAAGGGTCCTTATATCTCATCATCTCTAAGTGCTTTGCAATTCAGCCAACAAAATTAGAGTTTAGTCACTGACCATGCTCACAGACTATGGATATGTAGCTAATCGTAAGTTTTTAGTTGCACTAATTATAAGAGATCATTTCATCTTTTGATCATGGAACATGATGCAAGTATTCTGAGGATTTGGGCTGTCTTGCCATCCTTCCTCCGTAGCATCCCTAAATCATTCAAACCAACTCTAGATAGTATGATGATTTCTACAGGCAATTTTATAAAAACTACTTTCTCTTTTTGCCCCAGCCAATTTGTCCCCATTCCAGTTTTCCCAGCAAGCCCCTGTCTGATTTGGCCTTTTTTTTTTTTTTTTTTTTCCCTGCAGTCTTTTCTTTCTAACGGCTCTTAAGTTTTTTCTTCAGTTGTCTTATTCAGAAGAGGCTTCTTTTTGTTACCATAAATTCATAACAAAAAATATTTTCTCCTCTATTTGTATTTGTTTTGCTCTTGTATTAAAAGTACAATGCATGTTGAAACAGAGAACTAACTTACTTTTACATTTGGGCATTCTTTTAAGCCAGGGTAAAAGACAAAATATTTTTTTTGCAGCATTATTCAGATGAAAGTTTTTAAAATCCATTGTGATTGAATTACATATAAGGAGAAAATATTTATTTTCTTTATCCTCAAGCCTCTTTTTCTAAACTTTGGTTCTGAAATATACATGAATGTATCACATATACGTAAATAAATGTAACAAAAGTGAGTTCCTATGAAAAGACATTTAGTATGTTTAGTCAAACTAAATAGCTATCAGGTTCAAGAGGGTTGAGGTAGCTTAAAAAAACTTTTTATTGCAGTATAACTTATACATGGAAGATTACACAAATAATAAGTGTATGATTTGAGGAACTTTTCACAAACTAAAAACATCCATGTAACCAGCCAAAGGATAGACTTTTACCTTGCTAAAGGATTCTCAGTGGTGGGTTCTTGAGAAACTCCTGTATAATTGTCCTACATTGTTATTAACTTTATGTAAGCATGAGGCTATTCCCTCCAACTAAATTATACATTCAACATGGTTTCTACAGTGGGACCATAGTTTATACCTCATTTTTTCTACCACAGAGCTAGCTAAATGCCCTGAACTGAGGACACCTTCAATAAATGAACATGAGCTATATTCAGACTCAGTTTATTAAACATTAATACAAACCAATTTCTTCTTTATATGCTTCTATTTCCTACTTCACCTTCTAGATCACTGACCTTCTGAGTCTTTTTGCTGGCCCCAACCTCATCGGCCAAATGGAATTTCTTGAGACTCTTCTTCATCTATTCTTTCACTCTGAACTCAACTGTTTCCACGTTTTTAACTAATATCTATGTGCTGAAGACTCTCAAATTATAACCTATAATATAGTCAATTAATGGCAGTGATGGCCCAGTTAATAGCCTCTTGGAAGCCCTACGCCTTTGCAATGTGACTTTGCAACTGCTCCCATCATGAGGTAGAGTCTTTTTTTCCACCCACTGAATTGGGCTGGCCTTGTATCTCTCCTTGGTAAATAGAATACTGGGGAAGTGATGGTATACCAATTGTGAGTTTAAGTCTCTTCTTTTTTTTTTTTTTATTCTTTATATATGTTTGAGAGAGAGACAGAGAAACAGAACGTGAGTGATGGAGGAACAGAGAGAGAGGGAGACACAGAATCCAAGTAGGCTCCAGCACAGAGCCCAATGCAGGGCTTGAACCCACGAATGGTGAGATCATGACCTGAACTGAAGTTGGATGCTTAACCGACTGAGCCAGCCAGGTGCCCCTAAGGCTTTTCTTACTCTTGGAACCTTCTCTCTATTATATGAGTAAGCCCAAGGCAGCCCATTAAAGAATGAAAAACCATGGAGATCATTACACCAACTGACAATCAACCAACCCCTAGAAGCAAACCACCTAGCCAACTTGCAGCTGACCACCAATCCATTAGGGAACCCAAGTGAGACCAAATAAGACTCCCAGCTTAACCCAGGGTAAGTTGCCAACCTGAAGAAATAGTTATTGTTTAAGTTGCTGACTTTTGGAGTGGTTTGTTACACAGCATTAGCTGATATACCAGTTTAGACTTATATATAGACATACATTCAACTACCAGCCTGGCATCTCCATATAAATGGTCCACAGCCATCTTAAAAAAAAAATCTACACTATACTGTTGATTTTTACCCCCACATACAAAACCTCCCTTTTTCAATCTTTTCCTCTTGGAAAGTAGCTCCACTATATATCCAGATATTCAAACACAAAATCTGAAAGCTATCTTTAATTCTTCCTTTCCCTTACCTCTCACACTCAATACATCAGCAAATCTTGTTGACTCTCCTTTCTAAATTTGTCTTGAATCTACACTTCTTTCCAGCACCTCTAACATCACTTCTCCCTGTCTAAGCCTCTTCTGTCTCTTGCTTATAGCGATACAGTAAGCTCCTATCTGATCTTCCCCACTCTACTGCTAAACTTCTCCAACCCCTTTTCACACAAAAGTTAATTTTGGCTTTAAAAATTCTACAAGATCATGTCACTAACCTGCTTAAAACTCTTCAAAGACTTCCCATCATGATTAAAATCAAATCCAAATTTCTTATCATGGCCTGTAAAATCCTACCTGACCAAGCCCCTGTCATTCTCTCCAATCTCACCTCCTGCCCCTCTCCCTTTAACTCACCATATCCCAGTCCATTGGCCTTCTTGCTTCTCCCTGAACAACCAAATCCCTCACATCTCAAGACTGCCATTCTTGCTGTTCTGTCTGCTACAAACCTCTTCCCTTGCTTTTTGTTCTTAATCTGGTAGGATCTATTACATCCTTCTCAGGTTAAATCTCACCACCTCTTGGAGGTCTTCTGTGGACACTCTCAAGTGGTATTCCTGCTCCACTCATTTTCCTCCATCAGCCCATCCTGTCCAACTCATTGAAATTGTTACAATTTCTTATTCTTTGTATATTTACTTAACAATTCCTTTCTTTTTTCTTTTTTCTCTTTTCTTTTCTTATTTTTTTGCCTGTCTTTTCTACCAGATCAGAAGTTGCATGAGGGCAGGAGACTGTGGTTACTTTGTTCATTTAATATCATCAATGCTTACCACAATTTCTCTCCCACACTAGGCACTCAGGAAATACTAGTTGAATAAATGAATTTAATACAATCCCTTCAATAACAATGTCAGATAGATTTTTATTACCCCGATTTTGTAAATGAGAAACTTGAGGATAAATATTATCTGTATAATTATTTTTCAGAGCAGATAAAGGGATGGAAACATGATAGCGAGGCTAATTTGTTTAAAAAAAAATACAGTAGGGGACTGGAACAAAATTAACCTACTGGGAACATTTACAAGGCCTAATCCTTAATCCCTCAATCCAGTGACTTGATTACCAAGCAAGTGTGCACTTGTTGGGAGGGAGTGTTGTAAAGAGATATGAAAAGCAACATGCCCCAACTCACAACTGGTTGTTTCCCACCCTTGGACTGTGGTTGCAGCTCCCAGAGTCATGTCCTCATGGAAATAAATCCAGATGTAGGAAGAAAGGGTCATAAAATAATGGTTTTTCCTTAGCACCTCCTTCTTAGCAAAGAGCAAAATATTTCCCAAAAGCCTGAAGCAAATTTTTAGTTATATTTCATTGGCCATAATTTGGTTCTACTCCTACTTCTAGACAAATCATTTGCTAAGGAGACCACAACTGCCACGTCTGGTCTGCATTCATCACCATTCATCACCTGGACTAGGCTTGTTGCCACACAAATGTATCAAGATTTGGTATCTGTGATAGAAGGGGAGAAAAGAAATTGATCATGTAAGCAACAGCATCTGTCACAGCAATTCAATTATCCTGTGTTATTTTGTCCCATTTTATCCTAGAAATTATAGGTGCTATAGATTTAGTCCATGGGCTAGGAAACTCAGAGTTCAATCTCATGACATTGAAGGTCAGCAAGGTTACAGCCTATTTTTCTCAGAAATTGATGAACCCATATGTTGTACTCAAAGAATTTCAACCTCTCACCTCTTGGCAATGGATAAATTCAAATACCAGGCATAGTGAAACAAACAAACAAACAAAAAATGAAATCATAAGGCACTTTTCTGATGATAAACCTAAAATTGTCCTGATAAATAAATCTAGCCATGTTTTTAAATTCAGCACTTTATGCAAATATCAAAATACATCCCTTTTGACAAATCTCTATGTTCCTTTCCTCATAGAGACAACTTTCATTTTCCATAAAATTCCATCTGTTTACGTTTCATGCAGTCATACAAAAATGCTGAACAGTACGTATAGACTAATAGAGGCAAGTTTGGCCTGGTGGAACCAGCTTTTGCCTGAGAATTGGATACTAGTCTTGCTATATCCCAAAACTGGCTGTATGAACTTGGGCAAGTTGCTTCATTTCTTCTTCTGTGAAATAAAGAGATTAAATAGACTGAGAGCTTTCTAGGTTCTAAAATTCTGTGATTATATCTGATATCCAAGTTAAAGCCAAATGGACAATGTATTGGTAAGGACAATTGATATTATAACAAAAAATCCCCGAAATTATAGTGGCTTAACACCATAAAAGCTTATTTCTTACATAATGCTCCAATTAGATTCATGAGGTGCTCCTGGTGTCTCCTCCTAGCAGTGTTTCAAGCACTCAGCTTCATTCATTTTATGGTGCTAGTGTCCCCTGCATTTGGCTTCCATGGTTTCTATAAGAGAGAACATGAATAATAAAACAGGAGGTTTTATAGCAGACATGTCAGTCTTGGAAGATGCATTGTCCAGAATCTTGTGGCCAGAATGCATGGCCCCAGACGAAATAAAAGTGAGGTTGGATAATGTAATCTGTGAGACTATAAAGAAGGAACAGGATTGAATAATACTGAGCCAGTGTCAGCCATAAACATTTTTGGATATATTTCTTTCTTTGAATTCCAAGTAACTAAGGGAAATAATAATCTTACTTTGAATATTCCTATTGTGTCACTGCTTATCCTGTGTTCCCTAGTACCTCATACTACCACTATGTTTTATCATGAATTAACTCTTTACATGTCTATGTCTTACTAGTTGCTGGGAGCTCCCTGAAAGAGGGACCTTGTGTAATTCCCCTCTATACCCTCAGCGCTCAGCACAGTGGATGGCATCTACTAAGGATTGGAGATCCTGAACAAATCAGAAAAGAGGATATATTCCCAACTGCTTTGTCTTGATGTTGGTGGTCAGTGCTCATTCCCAAATATCTATATTGAGGAGGCATGATCTATATGGTTTGATTTTTGTGTCTGTATGGGGGGAGGATAATGGTAAAATTATGTTTGTTTAATGCTTTAGAAAAGTTTTAAGAAACAGCATTTATCATTTCACAGAATGATGGGGAAGGTTTATTAAATGGAGGTGAAGGAGGTAAAACTATCAACTTTGAACCCCACTGGTGTGGCAGAAGGATGGTAGTGAGAGTAGGTAAAGAGATGATTGTGTGTTTGTGAAGCTCAGATCTTTTTCAGCACAAGTGGACTGAGCCCATGGCCTTAACAGGAGAAGATATTAAGGCCACCACAATGACTGGCATTATAGTTCTGCTCTAGAACAATCGCTGACATTCCCTCCACCCATCCCATGGTCCAACACTGACACCCAGGATGGCCTAACCCCGAGTCCACTCCCAAAGAAATGATTCTGCAGGTTGATAGAATCTCGAGATGCCCATATCCCAGAATTAGAAACTATCCCTGTGGCAGTCTCAGGTTTTCAGCATACAGACCAGAGATGCACACACAAGTTTCTTTTGTTTCAAGTTAAGGATGCATTTTCATGTTTTTTTAAAATTCAACAATAATAAACATTTGTTGAAAGCCCAACTTCTAGAAATGTACTACTCAATACAGCAGTCACTAGCCACATGTGGCTATTAACATTCAAATTTAAATTAATTAAAATTAAACAAAATTCAAAATGCAGTTCCTCAGTCACACTAACCACGTATCAAGTGTTAAATAGCTACATGTGGCTAGTGGCTACCCCAACTGAACAATGCAGCTATAGAATATTTTCTGGCATCACAGAAAATTCTACTGGACAGAACTGTTCTAGAAACTGCTTCCATATAGTGTGTCCAGTTTTCTGGATCAAGTTATCTCAAGCCTATATGGTAGAAGATACGATAAACTCTTTTTAGGATATCAAAAGAGGACCTGTGTTTTGCTAAAATTTAGATATATACATGCAGTTTCTTAAAATAAATTTACATATTTGAAGGGTCAGTCCACCTTGGAAAGCTAAATTTCTCATCTCTAATATGAATGAAGTTTTAACTGCCTGGAACTCAGCCATCATTATAGATTAGAGGTTAAATAAAACAACAGATCTAATATCTCCTGACATGTTCCAAAAAGAGAGACAGAGAGAGAGAGAGAACAAGCAATGTGAGACCCTTTTCAGATAACAGTAGAAGCAAGAATGAACTGAAAAGGAACCTTGCCTACCTTTTGGGTATTATCTCCAAACACGTATCATTTGAAAAATAAAATTCTATTTTAAAATATTCAAAGCACCGAAACATTTGTACTCCTCATACATGTTAACCTCTAAGCTGTATAATAAGATATGGCATCATTTTTTTTCCCCAAGAGAAGTTAATTTACCCAAAAGAAAAGTAAATTGGCCAGGAACCTATTTTGTCATTGGTCCAGGAGAGGCAAGAATCCTACCTAATCATCAGAGAGGCCATCTGGGCTAGTTATTAGAGATGTTCATAAAAATTTCAGCTCTATTTCTCCAGGAATATGGGAGATCCACTTCACCACTCCCTAAAGTAAGAGAGGCCAGATAACTTGTTTGCGTGGTTAAACATGAGCAGGAGTGATGTATGTCTCTTCCAGTGTTAGCATTTAAGTTCCTGTGCTTGGCCGATTCCTCCTTTCTCCTCATGATGACAATCATGGAAGCCCACACGGGAGTTTCCATTCATGGAAATCCATTACTGATTATGATGAAGAAAGGCCCTGCTAATTTGTATCAGACAAACAGCAAGTAAAAGAACCAACTTTTATTATATTAAGCCATTATGAATATGAAGGTGTTTGTTACTGAAGTACAATCTAGCCTGTTGTGACCAATATCATCCAAATTCAGGTCATATGGCTCAAAATGGAAACAATGAGTTCTGAGCCCTTTGTTTTTGTGAATAAAAATTAAAAAGCCATATATATGCAGATCAAGAGTTAGACAGAGGCAAGGGATCAAATTTGACAAAGTCAGTACTAGCCTGGATTTCCTATAGGCATTAAACATAGGAAGAAAAAATAGCTTGTTCATGTGAGCATAAATGGTATGTAGAGATTTATTTAAGCTCTGCTGTGAGTCGGGGCCTCTTTTTTTTTTGCATGGTTGAACTAAAAAATGCTATATAGGCTATGTATATCTATGATGCTTTTCCTACAAGAGGCTTAAAATTTTCATTCCCTTCTTTCTAGATATGCTGTTAAGATCTTTTTTTTCCCCTTTAAGAAAAAATAAACCATTAAGATTAACATCCAGCTTGCTGAGTCATTTGTTTTCTACTTGATGTTAACTACAGGGATCTGAAGGCAGCAAGGAGAGAGAAAGAGACACAGAGACAGAGATGAAGACATGGAGAGAGAGAGGAATTTAGGGAGAGAAGGAGAAAGATTGATTCTAGAAAGAAAGAAGAAAAATCTGTTAAGTCAAATGGAAAAGCAAAAATAAAATTTGAAAGATTTGGCTATGACATCAGTTTTCTTACTCTGTAGTGGAAGCCCTTTATACAATATTTTAATGAAAACTGTAATGTGATTAAGGTTTGAATTGGATTTTCAGAGTGGAAAAGGGCAAGGTCATTAGAATGGGAAAAACCTAATGTTTTTAGCACAGTGCCTCCACTATTAGCTGTCTGACTAACAAAAGTCAGCTAACTTTTCTGAGTCATCATTTCTTTGTCTATAAAAAGAGAATAAAAAAACTTAGCATATACGTTGGTCGGAAAGATAGAATGCTATAAAATACAGTAAAGGACATTGGAAAGTGGATGACACCAAGCAGAGATCACTGTTTCTTTCTCTCTTTGGACTCTCACATTATCTCTTCTTTATTCTACAAGAAAGTTTCTTTCTCTATGAGGCTTTTTGAATACCAGCTTTAGAAGGGCAAACGTAGTTCTAATTCTGCCGCTTACTGGAATACTGTGTTAAGTTTTTCACATTCCTGGGGCACCTGGGTAGCTCAGTTAAGCATTCAACTCTTGATTTCAGCTCAGGTAATGATCTCACAGTTCATGGGATGAAGCCCTGTGTGGGGTTCTGTGCTGGGTTCTCTCTCTCTCTCTTTCTCTCTCTCATAATAAATTAAAAAATTGTTTTAAAGTTTTTCACATTCCTTATTTAATATTCACATAATTCTCTGTAAGTTTTTCCCCCTTTTACAAAGGAAGAGGCTTATAGAGAGTTAGAAATTTGCCCAAGTTCACATAGATAGCCTTTTAGTAATCTAATGCCACAATAATGCAGTCTTGCAAAATTCCTCAAATTCAGGGGCTCATAAACAGCCGTTTGGTATGCTTGTCAACCTGTGGATCAACTGGGAAGTTCTGCTCATCTGAATTGCCTCAGCAGGGTCCACTCATGCAACTGCAGTCATTTGGGGTTTGGCAAGTCTCTCTAGTCTATGACCAAAGAACAATAAGTGAGCAGCAGGAAATGGAGTAATCTCTGACTTCTTCATTAAATGAAATGCTGACCATGAGCCAGCAAACTAACCTTCCTTGGACCCTAAGCCAGGGACCTCCTTTGGTCCAATGCCTTAAATCTGTACAGACCTGGAGTAGGGAAATGATGAAGACAATGATTCTGACAGAAAGGATGCCTCAATCTCCATTTAGTCCCTGAGAGAGATGACTGACAGCAGGACAGAGCCTAGTAAGGGCATATAAAAAGCTTCTAACCCCTAGAAGGGACTAGAAGGGAAGGATTTCAAGGGAAGGGCAATCAAGCTTGGGAATACACCACAGCTAGAGATGATTGGAGTTGATGCTTCAACACAGTGCCACACCAAAATGTGGTCCATGAACCAGCAGCATCAGCATCACTTGGGAGTTTGTTAGAAGTGTGGACTCTTGGGACTCCACCCTAGACCTCCTGAGTCAGAATCTCAGAAGCACTTTTTTAGGAAGAATCAAAATAGACTCATATCATTGAAATAGCATCTGTAGCCAGATTTTCACTAGTAGGTGAATTAACCCTTCAAGTCCCAGCACCTTGCTGAGCCTCTGATGTCCCAGCCAAGCTTTTAATACCTTCAGTTGCTCAACTGGCCCCACTCTCTAGAATGAACATCTATTATTTTTGCTTACTTAGCATCCATTCCCCTTCCTGTTGACCTCACTCAGAGACCATTCTCCTCCTCAACTCCCAGTCCATGTCTTTTGGATCGGATTTATCATGGGAATGGACATGTGACCCAGGGTACCGAATTAGAGCACAACACCCTTCCAGTCACAGTGACTGGTTCTGGAAGAAGCACATAACCCAGGACTAGCCAATGAAAAGAATAGTCAGGGATATTTGTTGGAACTATTAGAAAAGCAGCATGCTCTTTTCTGCTATTGAGCACAGCTAGTGGAGTCTATCTGAAAATGAAGTCAACACACAGATGTTAAGAGATTAATTTTTGATGACATTGTTTGAGCACCTGAATCTAGCTTTGCTTGAAGCCAGACCTAATGCTAGAGGTTTTAATTGTGTCAATACGTTGCCTTTTTTGCCTAAGTTATTGAAATTTGGATTTCTATAACTTGCGAGAAACATATTCCTGATATACAAAGCCACCCCATGTTCTAAGCTTGCTGACCCCACACAAGTCCTCACTCAGCTCTCAGCTTCCACTCTCTCTTCTGTTCCTCATCACTCATGACATGGTCATTTTCCAAACTCCAAATTTCAAAATTGTTTGTAATTGTACTTGTTTCCATGGTCACAAGCCAAATGGAGTTTCATAAGATAATATTGGTCATGATCCCCAGAGATTTGGGTGGACATTATTTTTCCCAAGTATAACATAGACCTGAAGTTTTGGGTTCTATCAAAACCTCATTATTCAAAATGTGGACCAGGAGCATCAGCATCATCTAGGAGCTTGTTAGAGATGCAGAATTTCAGGCACCACCATGGATCTGCTGAATCATAATTTTCATCTTAACAAATCCCCAGTAATTCATGTACTCAAGTGGCAAAAGTTACTGTCTGGGAGTTAGAAGACTGGTCCTATCTTCCTCTGTCTCAGTATTTTTTTACCTGTGAAATGAACAGACCGGGCTATTTCAGAGATTTACTCCAACCTGGACTTTCTATGATACTCATGTTTTTCAGTCCTTGACTCAGACTGTGACAGCTTAGCATGCAAATTAATAGAAACGGCAGGGGGTGGGAGTCAGAAAAATAAAAGAATGCTTCTATCAGTCAGAAAGCAACTGGTTGGACCATTTGTGTAAAATGATATCAACCTCCAAGTAGAAACATATTCTATTTTAAAAATGAGAAAACAAGCCCAGAGAGGTAAACCGGTTTTCAAAAACCACATAGCACAGATACAGCAGAGCAGAAATGGGAAGATATAGTATTGCTGAGAAGGTACAAAAGAACAGGGGTTAGTGTTTGCACGTGGTTGTTCTGGTGCTGGGCTGCTTAGGCACTTATTACAGGGTCCTTGGGAAGATACTTAACTGTTCCGTGTCTTGGTGTATTCATTTGTCCAATGGACATTATAGTAGTACAAACTTCATGATATTGTAGGGAATTAAATCTGTAAAGTGTTTAAACTATGCCAGCAATATATAACATTTGATATATGTTTGTTAAAGAAATAAAAATAAATCTTGATCCCAGTCTAGAATGATTTCCATAGTATACTGCAGCTCTCTCATGCCAGAAATATCCTCTCTTTCCCCACAAGATTTCTATAACCACCAGGCAATGTGTCTGAAACCCTACCTTAGTTCTTTTTAAAATTACTTTAGTATTTTTTAGCTTGGTGAACATGAATTAATTTAACACGAATTTAATATTAATCAGTTAATAAATGGTGATCCATTTTTAATAGAAACTACCAAGGCAGCAGGTTAGCTCTGCTAAGGTCTTAAAAGGAAAAAGGGATTTAATTAAAAGATTGAGTGACTAGAATGAAACAAAAAGAAAATAAACAAGGTAACTCCTATTCACCAATTTATCAATGGCTTACCCACAGCAATAGTTTGAAATACTGGATACATTTGGGAGGCTTTAAAAACATTATCAATGTCCAGGGCTACTTCAACCTAATTAAATTAGAATTTCTGGAAATGGTACACAAGCATGAGTGTTTTTAAAAAGCTCCCTCTAGGGGCGCCTGGGTGGCTCAGTCGGTTGGGCGTCTGACTTCGGCTCAGGTCACCATCTCACGGTTCGTGAGTTCAAGTCCTGCGTCAGGCTCTGGGCTGATGGCTCAGAGCCTGGAGCCTGCTTCCGATTCTGTGTCTCCTTCTCTCTCTGCCCCTCCCCCGTTCATGCTCTGTCTCTCTCTGTCTCAAAAATAAACATTAAAAGAAAATTTAAAAAAATAAAATAAAAAAATAAAAATAAAAAGCTCCCTCTAGTAGGCTGAATGATGTCTCCCAATGATACCAGGTTCTAATTTCTGGAACCTATAAACATTATTTCATTTAGAAAAAGTGTCTTGCAGATGTGATTAAGTTAGGGAGCTTGAGATGAGATTATCCTAGGTTTTCTGGGGTAAGGCTTAAATGAAATCAGGCTTCATATATCCTTATGAAAGGGAGAGATTTGGACATATGAGCACAGAAGAGAAGGCGATATGCATTTAAGAAAATTGTGTATTCTGTTGTTGGGTGGAATGTTATATAGATGTCTGTTAGGTCTAGTGTGTTTTAGTGTTGTTCAAGTCTTTGAATGTTATTGATCTTCTATTAAGGTCTTCTATATACATTGAAAACGGAGTGTTGAAGTCTCCAACTATTATTGTTGGAAGTATCTATTTTTCCCTTCAGTATATTTGTGGTTTTGCTGTGGTGTATATATTATTATGTCTTCTTGAGCAATTGACACTTTTATTATTATAAAATATGCTTCTTTGTCTCTAGTAATAATTTGTGTCTGAAGACCTATTTTATCTGTTATTAGTATGGTCAGTCCGGTTCTCTTATATTTGTTTGCATATCTTTTTATGTCTTTTTTACTTTCAATCTATTTGTATCTTTGACTATAAACTGGGTCTCTTATAGCCAGCATATAGTTGGATATTTGAACAATTTAACCAACTTCTGTCTTTTGATTCAAGTGTTTTATCCATTTACATTTAATACAATTGATGAGGTAGGCTTTATTTCTGCCCTATTGTTATTTGTTTTCTACATGCCTTATGTCTTTTTCCTCTACTCCAACTGCCTTCTTTTGTGTTAGATATTTTCTAGTGTACCATTTTAATTTCATTGTCATTTTGTTTCTTTTACTATGTTTTCTAGTTATTTTCTTAATGGTTGCCCAGTGCTTAGTACTTCATGTAAGGCAGTTGTGCTACAACAAATTTCTCAGGTGTTTTTGTTATCTAGGAATGTCTTAATTTCTTTTTTGAGTGATAGTTTTGCTAATACAAAATTCTTGCTTGGAAGTCTTTTTCTTTCAACACTTTGAATATATCATACCATTGTCTTCATGGTTTCTGATGAAAAATCAGCTGTTAATCTTATTCAGGATGGCTTATATGAGATGAATCACTTCTGTATCTGTTTTGAAGATTTTTTCTTTGTATCTCCTTGAGTTTTCCTACTTGAAGTTCAGTAAGTTTCTTAATTATTTAGATTAATGTAATTTTCCAAATTTGGGATGTTTTGGCCATAATTCCTTCAAATATTCTTCCTATCCCTTTCTCTTCTCACTTTCTTATACTCCCTTTATGCATATTTGGTACACTTGGTGGTGTCCCACTTGTCTCCAAGGTTCTATTAATTTTTAAAATTCTTTTTACTTTCTGTTTCTCAGACTGAATAATTTTAATTGACCTACATTTATTTATTTTTAAAAAAATTTTTAAGTTTATTTTTGAGAGAGAGAGACAGAGCTTGAGTGGGGGAGGAGCAGAGAGAGAGGGAGACACAGAACCTGAAGCAGGCTCAAGGCTCTGAGCTATCAGCACAGAGCCCAATGCAGGCTTGAACCCACAAACCATGAGATCATGACCTGAGCCAAAGTCAGATGCTTAATCGACTGAGCCACCCAGGTACCTCAATTGACCTATCTTTAAATTTGCTAGTTCTTTCTTCGGCCAACTCAAATCTACTACTGTCCTTCTCTAATGAATTTTTCATTTTAGTTATTATACTTTTAAGCTTTGGAATATCTATTTGGTTCTTTTTAAAAATAATATCTATCTCTTTATTGATATTCTCTATTTGGTTGAGTTATTTTTCTAATAGTTTCCTTTAGTTCTGTAGACATGAGTTAGTTCTTTTAGTTCTTGACATACTGATAATCACGAACTTAATTTTTTGCCCAGTTAGTCCAGTATCTAAGTGTCCTCATGGGAAGTCTCTATTGATCATTTTCCTCCTGCTTATGGGCCATATTTCTTTACATGCTTCAATACTTAGTTAAAAACTGTACATTTAAAATAGTATAATGTGACAACTCTGGAAATCAGATTGTCACCACCACTACTCCTAGCATTAATTACAGCCACTGTTTGTTAGTTTAGTGATTTTCCTAAACCACTTCAGTAAAATCTGTATTCTTTATTGTGTGTGGCCCAAAGTCTCTGTTCAGCTAACTTAGTGGTCAGCTAATGAATGGACAGATTTCCTTAAATGCCTTGAACCAATAGGTCTCACAGTCTTTGCAGAGAACCTCTGTGTGTTAGGGTAGTGTTTCAACATTCTCGCAGGCAGTTTACAAGACTACCTTAGTCTTTACTTCCTGCTTTTGCAGAATCTCAAGATCATGCAGAGCTTAAGGCCTTCTCAGATCTTTTCAGGGCATGTGCACAGCCCTATACATCTGTATGAATATCTAGATTCCCAGGAATATATTGGAGTTTTTCAAAGCCCCTATGTTCATCTCACTTTTAAACATTTCCTTTTAAGTTTCTTTGTCAGCATCTTGTTTGCCCCAACTATTATTACTGCCTCAGGCAGCTGCTATGTTAAACATTTGCTGCTGACTGTTTTTGACAAATGCCCTGGGGAAAACACTGTTCACACTGAGTTCTGAGTCATTTCAAAGACAAGCACTGAGAGTGGTAGTTTCCAGGAAACTTTCAAACAAGTAAAGTAATGACAATTCTCTTTGGATGGGGCTTCTGGGGAGCTCCGAATCAATTATGTCCCCCACCTTCATTGTCTTCTAGGCTTCTAGGCTTTCAGGGCTACCACAGAACTGAGGAGAGGGGGGTGGGAATAGAGAAAGTTAAATGATAAAAAATTTGCTGTTCTTACTTAGATCTAGCCTTTTTGTCTTTTTTTTGTTTTAATACATGCTCTTCAAATTGTTGCATACCTTTAGTTAATTTCCAGAGTTCTAAAAAGTCTGTTTGGTTTTGACAATTTTTGCCAGTGAGTTTATTGCTTTTATGGAGTAACATATTTTGGAGGTCCTACCTCCACCATTCAAAAGTGGCTCTCCCATAAACACAATTATATTATTGAGATGTTGACTCTCAACCAGACTTCTGCCCAGATATTACCTTTCACATCTCACTTTTCAATTTTAATCCTTTAGCTAAAGGGTTAAAAACACATTTCAATATTCATTTTTATTCTCCACTATAAAAGTGGATAGCATTTTAACAGACTGAGAAAATAAGACTTTAGAATTGCCAAGGCATTATAAGATAGTCATTTAAAGGAGAACACTGCAGCCCACACAAACCAAGTGTGCCTCTTTAAAAGCATTTTGAAATAATTTCATAATTTTGCTATCTCTATTATTTTTTACTTTTTTTTTATTTGAGAGAGCGAGAGAGCATGTGTGTGAGTGGGAAAGAGGAGCAGAGGGAGAGAGAGAATCTGAGGCAGGTTCTACATTGAGCATGTGGAACCCAATAGAGGGCTCACTACCCTGGGATCATGACCTGAGCTGAAATCAAGAGTTGAACGCTCAACCAGCTGAGACACTCAGGCACCTCTATCTCTATTCTTTTTAAGAGTTAATATATTCACATTAAAAAATGAGAAATTAAAAAAATATAAAATCATGAGTCTTTGTCTTTATTCTTTCCCAAAGAAACTATCTTTAAATATTTCAATTTTAAGTTCTTCTTGTTGTTTATAACTTTAATTTTAAATTACATACTTCTATTCTTGATTCATGAAATTTGAATAGTATGTATTAACTCTCCTTTTTAAAGATTAGAACATCATCTAATTGACTCTCTCTTTTAAAAAATTTTTTAAAAAATGTTTATTTATTTTTGAGAGAGACAGAGACAGAGCATGAGTGGGGGAGGGGCAGAGAGAGAGGGAGACACAGAATCCAAAGCAGGCTCCATGCTCTGAGCTGTCAGCACAAGCCTGATGTAGGACCCAAACCCACGAGCCCTGAGATCATGACATCAGCTGAAGTCAGATGCTTAACCAACTGAGCCACCCAGGTGCCATGGCTCTTTCTCTCTTATTCAAACACCCAAACTTTATTACTTTCATTGAATTTTTGTTTTCTGTTGATTGATTTTATATATAGCTTTGTATATAATCATGTAATATGATTAAACCTTATTTCTTTCTTCTATCAACTTTAGAGTAATTATCTTAAACCTTTACCATAGAAAATTAGTAAATTGGGGCTTGTATATTAAATGACACCCCTCCACCTTAACCCCTCCTCAGCTCCCTCCTTTAACTACCACATTCTGACAGTTCTATCACCACTTTTATAGTTTAGGACTCATACCATTTAGATTCTGTTAGGAAAACATAGTGAAGTTTCTTGTGCTTGATCTACCACTTGATTATAAACTTTAAAAATCAATAAATAGCATTTATAGCATTATGATCATATAAATACTATTCACTGCAGAACCAAGCAGTGACTCTTTAAATATTCCTATGACACCAAATCTTCACACAAAGAAAATAATCAAACAAAAAGGACAAACAGAAGCTCTTTCCTTAAGCTCCATCAAAAATTGCTCAAAACTGGGGGCCCCTGAGTGACTCAGTTAGTTAAGCATACGACTTCGGATCAGGTCATGGTCTCACAGTTCATGGGTTTGAGCCCCATGTCAGGCTCTGTGCTGACAGCCCAGAGCCTGGAGCCTACTTCAAATTCTGCGGTTCCCTCTCTCTCTGCCTCTCCCCTGCTCTCACTCCATCTGTCTCTCAAAAATGAATAAACATTTTTTAAAAAATTGCTCAAAATTGTGTCATATTTGGACCAAAAATGTATGGTAAGCTTTCATTTTTCCTGACATTTATAGGACACTTTTATTTTTATTATTGTTCAAAGAGACCTATGTCATTGTCAGACTAATACACCTTTTAAATTACACTATTTGTTAAGTTACCTAATTTTTACTGTTTTATTTCTGTACTTGCTTCCTAGTTTTGATCCTAGGAGAAATAAATCCTACATTAGTTCTAACATTTACTAAATCCCTAGCCTTCTGCATTTTGTGTATTTTTTTGTGTATTGTTGTTTTTCTGGGGTACAATCCTCAGAAAATGTTTTTATTTGCAGACTGAGTGCATAGGAAGTAAGCATCCTGAATCTGTGTATTTCTGGAAATGACTTTATTTTGACCTTAATTCCTTATCAACATTTTAGCTTAATAGAGATTTATAGACTGCAACTTATTTTTCTTCTAACACTTCAAGATTTATTCCATTGCCCTCCTATCATCCAGATTTGCTGATGAGAAGTCTGGTGTTGATGTAATTCGTGTTTCTTTGTAAGCAACCATCTTTATTTCCTCTATAGAAGCTCTTAAAACCTTCTTCAAGTAAAGTGGGATATTATGCAAAAGAAGAAGCATACTCATTGTGTGGGATTAACAATGTTAACCTATTCATATTAATAACTGAGTCATTTAACAAAAAGTCATGGCATTGAGAGGATGGGGAAAGGGTAAAGGGGTAATATAAGAGAGCTTGATTATCATTGGTCATAACAATAAACCCAATGATAGTCTATTTTATGAGTCAAGAATTAGCAATATCTGCACATTATTTAGAAACAAAAAATACTTTACCCAAAGGAAACACTGATGTCATTAAAAACTGTTACCTTTATATAGAGATAGATAGATAGATAGATAGATAGATAGAGATATAGACTTATATATATTATACATAATATATATAAACAAATATATAATGTCAAGAGGAGAAAAGTGTTATGAAGAAAAATAATTCAGGGTAAGAGAATAAAGAATGATAGTGAATTGGAGATTAGCATGATTAGCTAATTTGGGTTGTCAGAGAAGACTCCTTTGGAAAAGTAGCATTTGACGAGGTGAGACATGAGAAGATCTGGGGAAGAATGTTTCAGGTAAAGGTAATAGCAAATACAAAGGTCCTGAGGTGGAAGTTCATTTGATTGTACAATGAACAACAAGAAGGCCAGTGTGATTATAATGGAAATAAGTATAAGGAGAGTGTTGGGAAATGAGTTTCAAGAGGTGGCCAGAAGCCTGATCTTGTAGGTTAGGAGAAGGACTTCTAAAAGTCATAGGAGCCATTAAACGTTTTTTGAGAAAGATTTTTTATTTTTGCCAGTGTCATTGTGATAGCTATATGAAAAAATAAGGGCTAGGAGACAAACTAGGAGGCTACTGTAAGAGCCTAAGTGAAAGATGATGGTGGCTTCAACTGTAGAGGTTGAGAAGTGGGTGAATTTAGAAAAAGTATTGAAAATAGAGCAACATTTTCTCACACATGAGATGTTCACGGGAAAGAGATTAGCGAAATAAGACAAGATTTTATCCTAAAGAAATAGGTGAATGTAGATGCCATTTACTAAATGGGGAAGAGAGCCATATTGGAGTTAAAAATCTCAAATTCTACTTGGTACATGCTAGGTTTTATATCCATATTTGCTTTATATTTATGTTCAGGTATTGAGTAGGAAGTCAGATGGACAAGCTGAAGTTTAAAAGATAAATCAGGGTTGAATACGTAAATATGAGGACATTAACACATAAATGCCACTCAAGATTCTAGAACTGGATAAAATCACCAAGAAGTGAGTGCATAGATAGGAGAAAAGGTATATGACTGAGCCTGTAGAGCTGGGAAGATGAAGAAAAGGCATAAAAGGAGAACGAAACTAAGATCCTTCTGAGTGCTAATTTAGTAAGCAGGACATCTACTGAGATTGTCAATTAAGAATGTAAGAGATGAAGAAGAGTGGAGGAAACCAACTGATGCATATATATGTTCAGTTTGACATACCTTGATCCTACAGATGAGAGTATTCAGTAAGAAGCTAGGAATATGACTCAAGCTCATGAGAGAAGATGGGACTGATAACATAAAATTAGCAGTCCTACATACATAAAGAATGCTTAAACTCAGGGGGCATGAATCAGATTCTTTTAAGATAACATGTGAAGGAAGGAATAGGACATTGGTTCCTATTTTCCTACCATGAAGACTACAGGAGTCCGAAAAACTCAGTCAGAATTCTCATGTATTAATTTAGAATTAAAATAGAATGGCTCAGTCAGTTAAGCAGTTAAGTGTTGGACTCTTGATTTTGGCTCAGGTCATGATCTCACGAACCATGAGATCAAGCTCTGCCTCAGGCTCTGTGCTGACAGTGTAGAGCCTGCTTAGGATTCTCTCTCTCCCTCCCTGACTACCCCTCCCCCGCTTGTGCATGCTCTCTCTAAATAAATAAAATTTTAAAAAATTTAGAATTGAGATAATAATTGCTTGTACATATATCGCAGAGAATTGTGAGAATAAAATGAGACCTTGTGTGTGATAGTGCTTTATAATTTGTACAGGCCTTTGCAAATGTGAGCTGCTAAATTTTCTTCTCTTTGGCTTAGAGTGCAAAAGTTTTCATGGTGGAGAGTCAGGACACATTACATGGACAAATGGAGCTCCCAGAGGGCTTGTGTGGAGCTCAGGAAAATGTACAGCTTAATCTGCTGGGCGCCACAATTCTGCTGCTTCAACTCATTTGCTATGGAAAATGAAGAGTCAACAAACAAGGGAGAGAAACAGAGATGGGGGCACTTCATAGAGCACTTTAAGAAATGGAATGAGCAGTACAGAGTATCAAGTGAAGGCAGAAGTTAAGAAAGATGGGAAGTCCATTGGAAATGACCAGGAGATCATTAACATTACCTGCTGAGATATTAAGCTGAATAAATGCTGTGGTGTTAGGTAGCAGAATTGTGCTGTCTTTCATGGCCAAAACCAATCGAATAGTTCCAGATATCCTTTGTACATTCCCAGACATATCCTGAATTATTCACCTTAACCCATCTCACCCTGATTTTCACTGCCTGAGTTCCTGGCTCCTGGAATAAATTCTTATTTATTTGTTTGTTTGTTTGTTTATTTATTTATTTATTTATTAAATAAATTCTTATTTAAAATCTCCTATCGTTCCCTCAAAACCAGTGGCCAACCTTGCTGTTCTGTTCTGACTTCCTCGACTGACTCTTTCAAGTACATTTTGACTGCATCATCTTGACCCGATTCTTATTTATGCTCCTTATTTGGTATTGATCTCTAAATTCCTTCCTTGATTATACTTGGCACTCTTCTCCTTTAACTCTGTTGTTTCTGTTTACTCCAAGTAATCATCTTGCCAGCCTAGATCCGTTTCTTGGAATTCATCCCAACCAAACCTTGTGGTCAGTGTCCATAGACTCATCCCATTAGCAATGGAACCCTAAAGCTGTTAATGAAAAAAGTCATACACAAGCCACAATATGTTGAGACAGAGAGGTTAGCTGTAAAGGGAGGATCTGATAGTTAATTTTATGGATCAACTTGACTGGGACACAAGGTGCCCAGATATTTGGTCAAACATTATTCTGGGTGTTTCTGTCAGGGTATCTTTGGATAAGATAAACATTTAAATCAGTAGACTGACTAAAGCAGATTACCCTCCCTAATGTGGTCAGCCTCATCCAATCAGCTAAAGGCCTAAATAGAATAAAAAGTCTGAATCTCTGCTCAGCAACAGAAAGTTCCTTCTGCCTAATTGCCTTTAAACTGGGATACTGGCTTTTTTCTGTCTTCATATTCAGACTGAAACAACATCTCTATCTGAGGCTCAAGTTTGCTGGCCTTTGGACTGGTACTACACCATTGGCTCTCTTTGGTCTCCAGCTTCTGACTTACACTCAGATCTTGAGGCTTATCAGCCTCCATAATCATGCAAGCCAATTCCTTATAAGTCTTTTTGCATATATATATATATATATATATATGCACACACACACATATGCACACACATATATATACATACATATACATACACAGAGAGGGGCAGGGTGTGTGTATTTGTGTGTGTATACATTCTATTGGTTCTGTTTCTCTTTCCCTGGAGAACCCTAATACATAGGGAAGGAGTCTGATGGGGCTGGAAGATTTTGTACTAAAGCATAATGATTATGAACTTGAGCCATGGGGTTCAAATTCCAGCTGTACCATTTATTAGCTGTGCCTTTAGTCAGGTTATTTAGTCTTCAGTTCCTTCCTCTGTTTTACCTAAACTCCAATATGTGGCAAGCATATGGAAGGTTTTAGATGTTGAATAAATGAATGAATTCAAACAGATGAAGAAACCAGGGCCCAGATGAGTTAAATGATACATATCTAGTCATTAGCTAATGAAAAAAAATCAACCCTCCATATTAAAGCAGCAGTTATGAGTCATTACTTAGAGAAAGTTAAGAGTCTCATCAAATTGATAGATTTATTTTATTTAACCAATACTTCATAGTGTCAGATACGATGATTCTAAGTACTTCACAATTGCCTTGTGAGTTGATTATAATTATTGTCCCCATTTTACCTATGAGAAAACAGAGAGATGACAGAATATTAAGATTCTTAAAAGATTTACTGAAGAAATACTGTGATCTCTTTCAAATAGCCTTTTTAAGTTTCACTAACTTTGACTATTATGTTCTCCTTCCTTGTATCCCTGGTTGACACAAGGTTCTTCCACCCTCCTTGACCACAGGCACATCTTGGCATTGGAGAGAGTTCTAGGGTGCATTCATGTACAAAAGAGAGCCTACGATGTAGAGGTTTTAAGGAATAGGAGCATGGAAGCACCTACCCTCCTCTGGCTGATGAGGACTCTCCTCCTTTCCTACAATGCTGTTCTTAGTAAAAACCAAAGTATTATTTAAAACTCTGGGTGTGCAATCTTATTTCTTCTCTACATGGCAAGCCAGAAACAGAAACCAATACTCCTGGTTCTTTTTCTACTTCTCACAAAATATGGCCCTACCTCAATGGCTTCAGGTAATAAGGAAAACCTGGGGAGTTTAGAGCTACAGCCCTTAAGCTTTCACCAGGTACTATTTATTCACTTTCTGTGACTGGGGTGGGGGCTGGGGTAAGGGCTGGAAGAACATGTAATGAAAATGCGGTAAACACACCATGTGGAAAGTAAACCAAGGAATCAAAACAGTTGATCTGTCAAATTGTATATTCTTGTGCCCAAGCCTTGTGCCCTCATGGTGTTTTGAAATATAGTCACAGGATGCCAGGCCTATCCCAAAGGTGGACCTTGGAAGGGGGGGGGGGGGTTCTGAGCTAAGCAAGTAACTAAACTATTTGCAAATCGACTTTGGAAAGATCATATGATATAACGTTTTATTAAAACTTTTATTATTATACTCTTTGAAGTAGTAATTTTTTAATCAATCATACATCTTGTACCTTACCTGGGAAATACAAGCTAAATACCTTGGATCTGGACCTATTACAAACTAGAATACTTTGGGGCATGGTGTACCAGAAAAAGCTTTCAGAGACTGAATTAGCATAGTGTAAATATCCATCCAGCAGAGAAGGTAATTTTCTCATTACTCATCAAATGGGATCCTAACCATTAGTTACTCTACATGTTGGTTCTTTGTGTTGGTTCACAGGCAGCTGAATCATTTCAAAGCAAATTTTCCATCACCTTCCTTCTGCGGTTTAGACCTTTAAGACCCTGAATAACTTAAATCTGTTGGTTCCCTACTGGTAAGGATGACTGTTGATATATATTTTTTTTAATCAAGCAATGAGAAAACCCTGGGGGTAGGGGTGGGGTGGGAATCTTATTATCATATTAAAAATATATTTAGGGCTATCTGATCATCCTTAGTAGACTTATATTTATCCAGTGTTTATGTCTCAAATCAGACTCTGCTACCTTTCCCAGAGCAAGATGAAGAACCTCCTAACCTGTATAGTTTTCAGCTTAAGCACAGGAGAGTGGAAAATGTTGCCACCATCACAAGATAATCCTTTGGGCCTGTGGTATTTTCTGTGAACCTTTGAATCAGTCTCACTCTTTCCTCTTATGTGTAATATTTAAAGATGTCAGTGTGGGGCATCAGCAGTTGAAAATTCAGAATACCAAACCGGTCCTCCCTGGTGACTACCACATCACTTTTGCCTGCAGGATGAGCCTTAGTCAGTGACGTACTTCCTTTATTTATTTGTCTTTTTAAACCTGGAATATCCCCCAAGTCCTCCATTCTTTCACAAAACTTTCTGCATGAATGACTTCCAGTCTGAGGGCCTTACACATATTTTGTTTCTCCTCACTGCAGGCTTTTCCCCAGGAAGATTCTATGTGCTAAATAAGTGCCACATTTTGGAAACAAATCCTGACTCTAAAGGATTTTGTAGTGACATTGCATTTGTCACCACTTCCCTGAGCCCATTCCAGCTTGCTTTATAAAGAAAGTGAGAACTGTAACTAGGAATTTTATTGCCAATTAAGTATCTGAGGACCGTGCAGATTTTCTTCTTCTTTATTGTATAAGAATCTTAAATGTTTAATGAATATTTCAGCAACATGCCTTGTTTTAGGAATCCAGCTTTAATAAAAATCCAAACAGTATTTGTTAATTATTATTGAAAACATTAATATTTCAAAATACCCTTTGGGTCAGGGAATCTTTAAGAAACAATGACTTCTACTTATTTCAATTAAAGGCATCCTTTATTTAATTCTTACAGCTCTGCTGGCTCTAAACGCCCCCTTATAACTCTGCTTTCCTTCTTTCTTTTCCTAGGATTCTCTCTACAATAGCTTGCAATTAAAAACTTGAGCTTGGTTCTCAGGCCAGAGAGCCGGGTGTGCTGGGGGTGGGGGTGGGGTGTTTGTGTGTGTATGTGTGGTGGCAGGGGTGGGGGCAGTGCGTTGTTTTTCCGGACTCGAGACCAGGATTTTCCATCGCCTGAAAGAGGCCATCAAGTTTCAACATTGCGAGGCACGACTTCTAATCGCATCCTTCCCGGAAAAGTACAAACAGTTCCTCAGCCGAGGTCCCCCACCTCCCACGCGCTCCCCAGCTCTCCCTCCCTGCGGAAAGCCCCGCGACAGCCTCCCCAACACCTGTGAATCATCCGAGAGGCTGCCACCGCGGAACCATTTGCATACCCCACCACCCGCCCTCCCTCAGTGCCTAATACACAACAAAGGAGGACAGTTAGGATTATTGCTTTATGATTATTATTGTTAATCTCTCATATGACCAGCACAAGTAGCTTTTCTCTCCCACGCCTTTTTGAGCGGCCCCCAACCTAGCCTGGGTTTGCGCACTGAATGAACCACCAGAATTTTGTAGTGTCCCAGAGATCCTTGAATCCGCAGTCCTCCACACTCCCCTTGGAGGTCAGGGCGGTCCTATAAGGCGCGTATGCGACTCCGTGAACTATTCCTAAGAAACCCCAACATAAAACCCCAGGCTCCGGTTGCAAATTCAACCGAAAACAGCGTCATCGATTTTGCCCTTTATAAACAACTCTCAACTCCAAGGCTTGAACTCCAGCAAACCCACGCTGGTTGGGTTAACTACTTTTCCCTCCCCCGTCTCCCAATTCATTTTATATCTCCCAGAGATAATTGCTCTGACGTACTTTAAAATAACGTGTACGAGTCTGTCTCCCCAACTGACCACACTAATGCAAACTCCAAGCACTCGATGCTGCTTTGATAAAATGGAAGAATTCACTCATAAAAATAGCAGCCCACGTAGCCTGGCCATATATGGAGCTGGCAAGGGTTGACAGGGATGCCCCTTCCGAGCCGCTTCTTTAGAAAAAACAAATTGCAACTGAAATCTTCTCGACTCCCTCCCCCGCCCCCTTCTACTCCTCTGCCTTCCCCTCCCCTTCCATGACTCAATCAAAGACAACTCAGCAGGGAGAAAAATTATATATATCACATGTTTATCGCATATATAACACACATATAATATATGCACAAACAGATACGTATGTACAGACACACGCACACACGCAGAATATCAGAAAACCAGTCGCGAGATAAATGTATTTGCCCGAGCCCTGGTGTTAAAATGGAGTCATAAGAATCGTCCCGTTCAGGTGTTTATAAAAGACTACAATACAAAGGTTTGCAGTAAAGCGCCCCGGGAGCTGAGTCAAGCAGTCCGCACATCTCGGCTCCTCCCCTCCCACCACCAGCTTCCATCCTCCCTCCGCCCTCCCCTCAACACACTTCCTCCCCGCCCCTCCTGAAGAGGGCTATTAAAAGCTGCTGACGTCAAAAGGGACGGCCATCTTTGATGAGGGCAGAGCTCACGTTGCATTGAAGACGAAACCTCGGGGAGGTCAGGCGCTGTCTCTCCTTCCCTCCCAGCCCGGCGGCTCCTCCACACTTGCGACCTGCAGGGGCCGGGCGAACACCACCCTCTGAAGAAGCCAAGGTAAGGAGCCTCCACCTCAGGTCGTGGTTCTGGTTTTGGATGGCTGCATACCCAGAGGGGACCACAGCCGCGGAGACCAAGTGAGCTTGAGCAAATACAAGTATTTGTGCACCTAGGGTGCGGTATTCCGTGTGTGCGCGTCGGGATAGCTCCTGTCTGGGGCTTTATAAAGTATTTTCGAGGTGAGCTGCTTAGGGAAGGGAGGAATGGGGACACTGCAGATGGAGCGATGGGGAGGAAGCGCAAGGATACGTACCGAATAATAACTTACTCTTTCGAAACAGTAGTGGGACTCTCTCTCTTCCATCTTGCGATGCAGTTTTCAGAGGTCTTTAGGCTGCTGGGTTTTTTTTTTTTTTTTCTGTAGACCAAAACAAACAAACCCTGCCGTTCTGACCCTGTTAGTTTGACTATTGTCGTTAAGGCGCTATTATCCAGGGAAGAATTAAGGAGAGGGCAGGTTGTGGGAGCTGGGGAGGCGAAAGGAGAAGGGGGAGTTCCCGCCCCGGGCTAGCTGAGCTGCAGCAGCGGCAGCAGCCTCCATGCCCCGCGGACTTGATTTATGCCGCCTGCTCCACGTCAACTGCAGGCTGGCGGGAGGCGGGCGGGTCGTGCTGTGTGGGAGGGCTCTGCGGAGGGCTGGCGGGGGTGGGCTCGCCTCGGGGACTGCGGCGGCCCGCAGTCAGCACCCTGGACAGCAATACCGAGGGACCGCACAGGCGCCCGCGACCTTTCAGCACCGCGGACAGCGGTCGGCAGCAGCGCCGCATCTACCTGCCGCAGAGATGCCTGGCCAGAGCTGGGTATTCAGGGCTGGAGGCCAAATTGCCTCTGTGAGACCCTGGTCTCACAGAGACTCCCTCATAGAGAACGCATAGTAGGTTAAAATTTTTTAAAAGGGGGGAAAAAATCCTTCCCATAGGACTCCTGTGCAGGTAGTTACCTGCTCCCATCCTCAGCTCCTGCATAGCTTCAAAAAAATAAGTCTACTTGTGGAAAATTTCATGTTACCTTTTACCCCTTTTTTAGGTAAGAAATAAACAAATTTAAAAAAAAATCTGCATTCATCCTCCAGTTGGATATCAAGGATTTTGTTTGTTTTTGTTTTTAACACAGAGTATATTTGTCTACAGACCGCGGGTGCACATGAATGAGGTATATATGAAGATGCCAACATGATCTGTTTACAAAAGTGATATATTTCCATATATATTTCTATTTGATAAAAAAATATATATATGGGGGTAGAATCAACTTTAAGAAGAATCAACTTTAAAAATGAAACCCACTACCTCTTCCTTCTCCCCCATCCTTGTAATTAGGCATGAACAGAAGCACACACTCACACAAATACATCTCTGAGAAATATTATTGGTCCTGTAGGGTGTAGATTTAATCTCCTTGGCCATGGTTTCAGAGTGAGTGGAAGTGTTTCCTATGGACATTGGTTATCTCAGGCTGATAGTTTTTGATTTTGACATCATTAAGACTGGTTTTCCTCAGGAAAATGCAACTTTGTCCTTCAGGGTAATGCAGGTGTTAGATTGAAACCGGACTCTGACCTAAAGATCTACTGCAATTTCTATTATGGCACTGCGGGATTTTGCTGAGGCAGTGATAAGTACTTTAACCATTTTCTACTCTGAGGCTTGGGGCCTCTGAGTGAACACAAATTACCACAGGGATGTTTCCTGCTGTTTGATATAAATAAAATAGGCATAAAATGACCAGGAGCAAAACTGTGCTATTTGAATAATTGTTAAGTAAGAGTAACAGCGTCATATGTAAGAATATATGCAACGCATTAAAGAAACGCTGTCATGATCCTTTGAAAAGCCTCACAATAAGATCTTGGATTGTTTTTGTTCGTCATAACTCTGATTATTTCTATACTAGAGCTGCTAAAATGCCTTGTCCATATAGATAAGATATTTTCATTCCCAGCTATTTATTGCCTAGTGTTTTTCAATTTTATAAATAACCATGTGTTTCCACATAAATATATGTTGATCTATTACTATATATGGGTGTAAAATTAATTTTCAGGGGTATGTAACTGCGTGGAGGAATTTTTTAACTCTGCAATCCGCAAACAAAATAAACAACTGTGTTTTAGTGATGGGAGGAGGGGAGAAAAAAAGGGTAGGAGGCTTTTAAAATGCTTTGACTTCATGCTGCATGTCCAGACAGCTCTGCGTAGTTGCGTCAAATGAAAAAGCCTAACGCTGCCAGAATTACGTGCTTGGACATTAGTAATTACTGCTGGGTTTGTTTGCTAGTGGAAGACTGGGGGGATGGGGGGTGGAGGTAGAAGACCGCAGTGAAGCTGGCAAAGGGCACGTATTTGGGAAGAAGTGGCGATGTGCACAATTATGGAGCTAATTCTAGAACAGCTTACTGAGAAATTAAAGAAAAACATAATTTAAGCATGAATTTAACATTTATATTATCGATAAGGTTCAGGGGGGAAATGAAGAGATTTTCTATTTTAAGTTTAAAATTTTAAACATCCAGGGCAATACAGCAAGAAGAGGCAGGAACAGATGGACACAAGGATGTGCCAGGAAACATTCATGCAGACCCTCTGATGCTACCTACTTGTTTGTTCATTGGCATTTTCTGCATTATCACCTTGGCATTCAGAATACGAAACCATTTATAATCTCCTTAACCTCTCCATGGTAAAATCTCCCAAGAATTTACAATTTTTTTCTACTCTGTTAAACATGTACGACCACACATACACAAACACAATAAATTGCCCCTTAATTAGCTTGACTAAAGACATTCCTAAACTCTAAGTGCTAACCCCAGATTGATGGTTATCAACCAGAAAACTGATATTTCTGCCAGTGGCACCTCTTTTCATAGCAGCCAGCCTTCAGCAGAACATGTAGGTTTTGATGATTAGTAGAAATGAGAGGTAACTTGAGAAAGAGGTTGAAAAAGGAGACATGAAGGATAAAAATAGATAAATCTGCTTTTTATATGATGCACTATGAATAAACTATTTTTCCCCCATTATGGAACTGCTTTTCAATTCTATAAAGGTAAGAAAATTGGTGTTGTCAGCCTCAGCGTAGATCCATTTCTGCAGTGTCACCCCTTGTCAGCAAGGACCAACCTAATAGGAAGATATTGACCAATCAGTGAGTACCAGATACATAAATGAACCCCATGGAGGATATAAAGTCTCATGTTTATATGGTCTTTGACCTCAATAAATTTAGCATGTAGTAATCTTAGTAAAAACAATAAACAATAAAATCAATAAATAATACCAGAATGAAAATATAATACAACAGTGGAAGAAAAATCATGAGGGAGTATATAATTATTTGCCGAGTGAATGTGACCAGAAATAAGGAAGGTAAATTCTGAGGAGGACATTGTTGCAGTGGACTCGAATGATCTGAGCAAGGAGGCAGGACTCCAGTTGGCTTTTGGAGGTTGGAGGAGAGATCTTCTCAGTAAAAGTTACAGCGTAGACAGAACTACAGGTAAGGTAAGCCCAAGTTATGGACAGCAAATGCCATCCATTTGAGTAGTGGGGAGCTTACGTTGAGGAATACACTGGAACAGAGACTTGATGCCTTCTATGGAAGGCCTTGAATATACCATGCTGGTAATTTGGTGTTTTATCATCTAAAGTTGATTTCAGAGCAGAAGCCGATATAATTAAGTAATCAGGTCCTTTTTAACATCTGAGAATTGCTATTCACAGATTGGATTATATAGTTCTTCCAGAAATAGAGGGGAGTAAATTGGTATAAAGGATGATTAATTAAAAGAAAAAAGAAGTAAGTCCTTATTGAGGCATCTTTTAAGATCCCTTTCAGGATATGAGTCCTGCCCAGAAGTTAATTGTAAGTTTCAAAATTTTCATTATTGACTAGAACAAATTATACAAGATGAGCACCTACCAGAGAGATTGAAAAGCAGGTCAGGAATCCAGGAATTAGAGGTACCAAGAAAGTACACTTGAATAATAAACCTGCAGAACACCCTCTCACACCTTCTGAGTATTCTGCATTATCAAATACATTGGCTAGCTATATGAAAATAGGTGCCAGTTTTTCTGTGCATGTTTCAGGCAGCATGACGCACAGAACCAGCCCCAAGTGGCTAAAACTGAACAACAACAAAAGAGCTGTAGTAAAAAGGTGGAAAACTGAGGTGAGGTAGACAGAATATAATATTTCTTTCCCTACTATCCTTGCTGACTTTGGCCGAGTACCCTCACTCCAGGGCTGGCTCAGGGTCTGAACTATACCTATTTCGTTTTTAATCTTGTGGTTACTACTTGCACAGCAGAGCTTCAGAATTCCAAATGCTGACAGAACTGCTGAATTGAAATTGTCAATGGCTTCATGTGGAGGAATAAGTGGTGGTTGCAGACATAGATCTTGTCGCTATTTCAATTCTTGCTCTGAAGTGTCAAGGGACTATCCTCATCTGTTCTTCACCAAAACACTGGCAGGAGAGACAGCCTTAGGATAATATGTTGATTTCCAAGCTGATTCCCTGGGGGAAATTTGGAAATAGTGACATTTCAGAGGTCAAACTGGTAGTTCTTAAACTGAATGCAGAGGGCCTTCCAAGTATCTGGTAAGAGGGAGGGAGGAGACACCATGTAGCATTGAGGAAACAGGACATGGTGAGTGGAGAAAGACTTTTGAAAAAAAAATTAGTTGTAAAGGGGGAAAGGGATTTCAGAGAAATTTCCAGAGAGTTCTAGCTGCAGCTTCAGAATTACGATCATTGCTATAACAATAATTGCTACACATTTCTGCATAATTTTCTTCACAAGGATTTCAGTGCACTTCACCCAATGTAAAAGTATAACCAGTTTCTGATTTCTAAATGAATAATGCAAGCCACAGTAGTAATATGAGTTCATATATGATATTAGATAACATTTAGTAAGCCATAGATCTGATTAAGAAGAACAGAGATACCCAAAGCAGTGATTCATCAGAATGGGCCTATCAGGGAGAAGAGTGAGCCACTAATTCTAAAAGCTTTTACCTGTACTAGTTCACTGAATCTTCATAACACCCCCGTAACCAGGGTACCATTATTATTTCTATTTTACAGATGAGGGAACTGAGGCAAAGAAAGGGTCAGAAACTTGCCTAAGATCACAGAGCAGAGCCAGGATTTAAAAGCAATCCCTCCGAGTCCAGAGACTAAGCTATTAACTATCTATTATACGACCTCTTGCATCATCCACATTTTTCATATTGATCAAATCAGGCACAGAGAATGTATATGATTTCTTTTCCAATATCTTTTCCCCCTCAGTTGGGCCGCAGGGCATGATGTCAAGGATGCTTGCTGATCAGGAGCCAGGAGACCTGGTTCTAGCCCTGAAGTCTGCTTGTAATTTCCTGTTTTGGAATCACACTGTCTTTAAAAAAGTCACTCAACCACCATTGAAAGTCAGTTTGTTCATCTGTAGAATGACAGAACTGGAATAATATTTTCCAATATCCCAACCATTCAGAAGTTAATGAAATCAGTGCTGAAAACTCTGGGTAATAGGTCTGGGTCCAGTGACCTGTTGGTCTCAGCTGGCACTGCCTTAATATTGCTTCAGTACCTGATTTGACTCCCTCCCCCATTATAAGATTAATTTACATCCACAGCCTTGCTCCTCCTCAACCTCCCTCTCTCTCTCTCTCTCTCTCCCCCAATAATTTCTTTGACACCATTTTTCTGAAGCCTTTCCGGTCAGATTTCAGTAATCCTGGCCTTTTCCCCAAAGCCCTCATCTGAGCCATTGCTGTTGTGGGGATCTTCTTCCATCTCAATCAGATTTATTGCTGTCTGTCAGACTATTTCCTACAACCTGCTTAAACTTTTCATAATTCTTTTTCCAATCTAATTAGCTGGGTCCCCCCCCCCTTTCTAGACCCCCTTTTGATGCTCTCCTGTGTCTGACTTAAAACAATTAGCTACTATTGTTTCATTTCTCCTCTCTCTTCCTCTGCCACTTAGAAAAAGAGAAATGGACACTTTTATGGGATCTGTGAACTCTTAAGTACTTAAAAAGTAACAATTCCATATGACCTGAATCACATGATGTTAGTAGCTAGCCGAAAAACTAATCAAATTTGAAGGATGGGCTAGGGGTGGGGAGGTAGAGTAACATTTCCAAAAAGCTTTGAGGTCAAGGGACAGGAGAAGGGGAAGCTTTAAAGCCTAGGCGATTTAAAGTTCAGAGGCTAGCAGCTGGCAGTACAACGTTTATTAATTAAACTCATAATCACATGTGAGTTAAAGTCCTGTGTTCCAGAAAAGCCATGTTCTCCTTGTTGCTACAATCCCATTCCTACTGCAATATTTCAGCATCTTTTTACTGAAGTAAAGCATGATATTACAAGAGGAGATCCTAACTGTTTTTCTTACCGCTGCTGACTCACAGAGGTTAGCCTCAGTAGTGATTAACTGATGATAAGAATTAATCTGTATCCCCAAAAGGAGACGGGGGGAAATCCTGTGTAAGGGTTCATGTTTCCTTTTAAATGCTTAACAGTCATTCTAGAGGAAGTCAAAGTGAATTGCAATGCCAGCACCAGATTGATGCTGAATGACAGCTGCACTAGGTTTATGGATTGTTTTCTGTGGTCATGGAAAAATATACATGATCCTCTTAGCTGGTAAAGGAAGCCAAATTCTGTTCCATGTGAAGGGGGAACTAGAACAACTCACTAATCTTTTCTTTTGCTTTTGGGTTTTTTTGTTGTTCTTGTTGTTGAACTGATTTGGTTCCTATTACCCAAACATGGCTAATTCTCCTGTCAGAAATTGAGACTGTTTGCACTTTCTGCTGACTCACCTCATCCATCTTCCAAAATGGTCCCTTTTATGCTTGAAGAGCAAGGTTATATTCCTGCTAAAATGGGAGGTTCTGCAAAATGACCATCTGGTCTCATCGCTTCCGGTATCCAAATAACACCAGTCACAGATTTTGAACTTGGGAGATGACTTTTCATGCCTGCAGGCTTGAGTGAGTGGCTTCTATTCTTTACTGATGGCAGCACATCAGAAAATGAAAGCCTTATAGGTACCCCCCTGGCCTCACCCCTATTTCAGAGAAATACCTCGAAATACCTCGGTATAGCTCTGAGAATTCTGCAAGTTGGACAGAATTCCTTTCCAATGGAGAATCTTAGACAAAATTGCTGATTTCCTTTCTTCATATTCATCTTTTGTACAATTTCAAAAAATAATGACTGAAAAATTGCAAAGCAGTCTATTTCTTAAATTTCTCTGCAGCTAGTCTGAGATTGGTCTGACAGCTAGCTAGAAGTAACTCACACTGAGGCTTCTCCATCAATAAACAGAAAGTAGAGGGAAGTAAATGCCTGTGAGTCTGCTAGGAAGACTATGTAATAGTCCTGTCAAGTGAATTTTTTATTTTAATGGGAAAGCCTATTGTAACTTCACTATAACACTAGAAATAGAGATAGCATTCCTGATTTAGGCCAGAGAAATTGCTGAACATATCCACTTTTTCCTGTTTCAAGATGACTATCCCTGTATTCCTCAAACATAATCAGCTGTCATTATGGCACTCTTAATTAATTAATTAATTCAACAAATATTTATTGAGCATCTGTCATTTACCAGGAAAACACTGTACTGATTACTATAGAGCAGTAAATTAAAAATGCATGTTTCAGCCCTCAGTGCATTTTTCTGGGCATCCCCTTTTGAGGTATTATTATTTTAGAAGACCTGTTTCACATGGTATCCCTTTTTGAATCTAAGATAGTAACCCAACTTAGAAACGAACTTGGTTCTCTATTCAGTGTATGCAATTGATTGAAGGTTTTTACTGAGTGATCAGTATCCAGAGAGAGATTGCTACATCATAAACAGAATATGTATTAAGAACCAGCCTCAGCCATCGAGGAATTTAGTAAATATCTAAGATATTCCCTTATGTAGATTTGTCTCTATTGACATGACAATCAACTAGGATATCACTAAAATTTTCTTTAAATGTGTGTCTGCATTCCTGTATCCCCATCTATTAGAACCTCTTCCTATATAGATCATTCCCACCACTCATGGGGAAAACAGGTCAAGCTTTGAGGAACATGGTACCTCCTAGGCCGGAAAAAAACCTAGCCATGACTATAAAGTTCATGGAGCAGTACAAGAATAAGGTGACAGAGAAACAGCAGCATCTTTTTGATGACAGGACTTCCCAAGCCAATTCACTGCCCTCCTTTGAGAACTCTGTCTTGTTAAACAAGGTTCAATGATTCAGGATTGAGTAGAAGTGTGTGTTAGTCCCCCAACTTTTGCTTTTAGAAAGTTGCCTCTTCTTACCAATGAGCAATGCTCTCATCTCCCTTGTATGATTTATCACAGTGCTTTGTAATTACATATTTATGCATTTCTCTTCCTTAACAGACTATAAAAGTTTTTGAGAGCAAGGGCAATATGTTAACCATCTTTGAACCCTTGGTACCTGTAACAGTGCCTGTCACACACCAGGTATACAGGAAATGAATGGGAATACCAACTGCTCTTTTGCAGAGAAAAGAATTCTACCACTGTAAGTAATTCCTCCTTTTATTGACCAAATGTTACACTTAAAACAACTCGGGAAGGTTGATTCACCCTAAATGTTGGAATGAAGTTATGTCCCAAAGGAAGCATTTTTGTTCACCCCCTACTAGCTGCCAAATTTCAGCAAATAGTTATTTTTCGGACGTGCTTTTTTATCTCCTGTGAATCAGGGGTTAAAATGCTAATGAAGAATCAGGTGATGCTCAAGCAAAGCATTGATAAGAGCAGATTTATATTCAGAGATGAAAAACCATTGCCTGTGAGTGATTTAAGTCAGTTTCACATACAGAGCCAAGCTATTTGACATATGTCAAATACACAGTTAAAAAAGAGAGAGGGGCAGAGAGAGAGGGAAACACAGAATCCAAAGCAGGCTCCATACTCTGAGCTGTCAGTACAGAGCCTGATGTGGGGCTCGAACTCACAAACCGTGAGATTGTGACCTGAGCCGAAGTCGGATGCTTAACCAACTGAGCCACCCAGGTGCCCTGAAAAAAGAGAGTTTTGATGCCGCTGTCCATTCCTACCAGAGTCACCAGGGGGATAGATTGGTGGCTTCAGCTAACTCTTATTTTCAGGGTCACATATTTGCTGCTTCTCTGTTAGAATGATGGCATAGGGTATACAAGAGCTCCATGTTGAGTTGTCTTCCCAGAAAATGTCCTCAGACACATCAGCTTCTAACTTTTCCTTTCACGTATCCAGTGTTCTCTTGCCTAGGGGAGAAAAATAAACTGAGGCATGACATGGTAAATCACTCCCATTTGTCTTTAAGGAAAAGCTGTTATCAACTAAGCATTGAATTTTGCATTTCTTTTTCCTAGTCCTTCTCATGAAACAAGTCTAAAACCTCTGGCCAGTTACCCTGTACCCTACTTCCTCCAACTGGGAACACAGATACCACTTGATAACAATAAGAAAAAAGTAACTGACTTATTGAATGATTGTGGTGTGGTGCACTAGACCTTTGGCATCCATTATCTCATTGAATCTCTATGGCAGCCTAAATTCTAAAAGAGTTTAGAAATCTTATCTCCGACTGCAAAGTCTGTGTTTTTTTACCAACACCTTGTGAATTTTCCTATGAGTTTTCCCATGAGTTGCACGTAATCCATTGAGATCTTGTAACAGAAAGCATGCTCCTGACATGTAGAACATGAGTTAGCAAAATCCAAAGAACTCAGCCCTCTGGACTAAAAAGTCAAGTGAGAAATGTTGGTACGAGTAACCAGGAGAAACTAAGTATCCGGAGAAGCTCACTGAGTGCTGGATTGAGAGAGATGGTTGCGTACCTGGCCCATTTCTGCCACTTCAGTTTTATGACCCTGACCAACTTACGTAACCTGAACTGAGCCTCAGTTTGCACATCTGTAAAAAGCAAGCAATAAACTGCCATGCGTATGTCACGTGGCTGTCATGGCACATAAAGGAGCTAAGGCTTGTGAAGTGCTATTCCCTCCACTAGTCTGGGAGCAAGGGAGGAACTGTTGTTATCATGTCTGTTAGCCGTCATTCAGCATACCAGATTTCCAGGGTTCTTTTTTGCAAGTTATGTGAAGGCCATTCTTTTCCTCTTTATAATGTTGAGTTTGCTTAAAGAAACAGGTCTTGGTATCGCATTATTTTTGAGCAGCATGCGTGATAAATTGGGAAAATGTGTCAACAGTCGGATTTTTCTGTTTGGGGGAGGATTTTTAAAAATGCCTCTGAATAGCATCTCTGCTTTCAAAGTGGCTTTGTGATTCTCAGAATAACGTCTGGAGACCAAAGAGGCTCAGTTATGGTTTAACGAAATGCTAGTCCCCTCTTGCTCAGTGCCTTGGGATTTAAGGCCCTTAAGGAGTTAAAAAGAGATGGTATGCAAAATTTCCTACTATTCTTTAGCTTGAGAAAAAGAAATTTGCTGTAAGCTATTTAGCGAATCATTTTTAAAGCTACATCTGTTGGCTTCATTTTGTATTCAGCTTTGTGTTAGATTGTTTGTTGGGGAGGGTTGGATTCCTTACTGAATACTGTGTGTCTGCATGTGTGTTTTTGTATGTGCACACAGTATACAGGCAGAGAGGTGCAAACACAGACTCTCGCAGCCAGCCTTGTGTACAAGATTCCTACGTGTCTCACCTCATTGTCAAAACCTTTAGTTTTATTCATAAACCAATAAATAGAAAGCCTGCACAAGCAAATTATACGAACTGCAAAATGTATGCTCCTGAGTTGCCTTCAGAGAATGATTTCTTTTCAAAGTTGGAAAAGCCCCCCAAAACAACACTAACTGTGGCCATGACCTCAGATTCTGCTTTTTGGGAGAAGTCCTGTAAATCTAGGTCTATACAGAATAGGAGAGGTCTCTGTGAAAAATTTTTAAAACCATTATTGTGTTTTGAGGATCTACTATGTACTGGTTACTATATTATGGTCTATTGTAGCTAGTATTATATTTAATTTGTACAGGAACTTCCTAAGTGGTGGGTGTTATTTTCTATACTTGACTCAGAGAAGATACTGTTTGATCAAGGTCCTATCAAGGTGCTAAGTGCTGCCCCTTTCCTCTCCATGAACCAGTGGATACATAACCAGGAGTCAGTGTTTTTTGTTTTAGTCTGATTGGGGAAAAAATGGTTGGGACCAACAGCCAGAATCAGACTAGTTCTGCTCCAAGTCTAGGCATTGGGACCCACCAAAGGAGAAAGGGCTGCAGAGATATGTGAAGTCAGACAGAACAGCTAGACTACCTAAGATCCTCCCTCCCTCCTCCACCCATCCACCCCAAAGCACAGAACCTTTCTCAGGAGGTTTGCAGCTTGGAGGAGCAGAAAATGCAATCTTGCTATGAGCAGGCAGATCTGAGAGAAAACAAAAAACAAGTTGGCAAGGAGGAGGCTGGGAGCTAGGATTGCTCACTGCTTATTTCGTTATCTTGCCGAGTACTTAAGCTGGGGTGGGAGGGGCAAATAAAGGAAGGGTTGGAAGGGATGATAGAAGCTATCTTCCCAGTACTGGTCTTCCCAAAGAGTAGAGGCTCCCATTTTAAGGGACAAGGTAGGAATTGATGAATCTTTGAGCATCAGAAAATGATTCCTCCTTCTTCCACACAGCTAATAAGAGAGAGAACTTGGATTTGAATTTAAGATCCTAAGTGCAATATTACTGATCTTCCACAATCAGTGACTCATTACTCTAGGACATTGGTTCTTAGACTATGGACATTAGACCAGCAGCATCAGCATCACCTAAGAGTCTGGCAAAAATTCAGTTCTCAGGCTGTACCCCAAACCTGCAGAATCTGAAACTCCAGTGGAATGGGGAGGGACAGAGTCTGTGTTTTCATCACCTCCAGGTGATTCTGAGATAGGCTTAAGTTTGAGAACCAATGTCCTAGAGATCTTAGTAGCTCCTTCAAATGTTCACATTCATCTTAAACTGGGTCTGATGGGGCTGAGGTGTTTCCACGGTTCTCTACCTCACAAAAGCAGTGACCAGTTACTTAGAGAAGAACTATCCTGGGCCACTGGACCAAAGTCTCTACTCACCCTCTGACTTAGTAATAAAGATGCTGTTATTCATGAGAATGAATTTGAAGGATGAGGAAGGTGAGTGTCCACAGCATGAGGATAGGGGTCTTGGGCAGGGGACAGAGGGCTCCTTCATTATACTTCTCTCCCCCTGTAACAATGGCTCAATCTCTGGCTCCAAGAATCTTCCTCCAAAAACTTAGCAAAATTTAAAATCTCACGAAATGACAGGACAGCCCCTTTCTTCTTTCTGCTGTGTCAGCCTGCAGCCTCTGAAGGATACCAGAGAGGAAAATGTATCCACTCTGCAAAGGATAAAGCAGTTCCCATTGCTCCTCTTTTGGGCCCCACCATGAACTGTCCTGGTACAGGGAGGGGGCCTGTCCCCTTTCCACACAGCCATGCAATTTCTTACTTTCTCCTCTGGATCACAGCACGAACTGCCTTGGAGAAAGGATCCTGATGGCTCATATCACCCCTTCTTTTCTGCCCTCCTCTCATTTGGGGAGAATCACACATTTGGGTTTCTTGGGCAAACCTTACAAATGGCATTGTTGAAAAATGACAAATGACCAGGCCCAGAAATACATTACTTACCAAAGCTGCATGGTGAGAGCTGCATCTAGGACTCCTGACTCACAGTTCAGTGCTGCTGCTCTTGCCCTGGGCTGTCTTGACGCTACTGCCTCCAACTCTTTCAAATTTCCTCTCCAGCACAAGTCCACACTCCAATCTGGAAATCTCTCGGTCTGCTGTTACCCTCAGAGATCTTTGGCCTCAAATAGTGACCCAACAACTGTAAAAGCAAAGTAGGAACATTCCTGTGATTCCGAGCTGCCAACAGAGCTTCTTGAAAAGGTTGACGATATTGCTTATGTCCGTTTGGTTTTGCACATGACAAAACCCAAAGGTAAATGGTTTAGGCTAAAATGCAGATGAATTGGCTCAAAGAATGTGAATAAATGTTGAACAGCCAAGCCATGGGAAGGACAGAGAGGTGTTCAAACACTATCAAGACTCTTGCTTTGCCTTCTGTCACTGCTTCTTTCTGTACATTGACTTTACTTTCTCTTGTTAAAACACCAGTTCCTCCTTCCACATACCAGAAATATCATCACCCGGTTTGTGCTTCCTACACATCCACTATGGAAAGGCACTGCCATTTGTTTTCTGTACCCCCTGTTCAAAAATCTCAGGGAAAGACTCTGGTCTAGCTTGGGCCAGGTGCCCAGCTTATACCAATGCGTTGTGAATGTGGAGTGTTATGGAAGTGTATGACTTATATACTGGGACCACACAATTTGATTGGGGGAAGTACCAGTTTCTTAGCAGACATAATAAGCCATATTATGTGTCCTATATACACAAGCACACTTTATCAGGTCACTTACCAAATAGTTGTATTAATTCAACCTGTTAAGTGTTTAATGACACTTGTTTCTTTTTTTCAAATTGTTCCCCCCACTATGACCTAATTTTTTTAATTTTATTTTTTATCTTTTAAAATTTACATCCAAATTAGTTAGCATATAGTGCAACAATGATTTCAGGAGTAGATTCCTTAGTGCCCCTTACCCATTTAGCCTGTCCCCCCCCTTCCACAACCCCTCCAGTAACCCTCAGTTCACTATGACTTAATTTTTAAAACTTCATGGCAGCTCTGGAAGGAAAGATGGCAAAAGAAAAAAAAAAAAACAACAACCATTTTTCAGATGTAAAAACTGGAGCCTAAGAATTTGACTGCCCTGGAAAAGGCAGTCAAATTAGTCAAAGGCAGAGCTGGCTCAAGGATGAAGGTTGGCCAGATGTCTAGTTCTGCTCTTAATTCGTGGATGGCAAACTAATGGCCCCTAGGCTTACTACTATCCAGAAACTTACTTTATTTGGCCAATGCTGGATTTGCAGATATCTTAAACATGAATGCCTTAAAGCAGGGTATTTCCTCTCCAATTTGCCATAGAGCCTAACACTACATGTCTTCATATACCTAGTTCAATCCACATAGCTTTATTATCTTCCCGACCCCTGTAGATATTTCAGTTTGCGTCTGCTGCATACCAAAGTTATGGCATTCTTGTGGTTCTGTACTGTGCCACAATCAACCACAGGTAGAAGTTTCTTGGGTTATTTTGCCATAGTTTTTCCCTTCAGATGTCTTCATAATTTATGTCAATATTTTGAGAGACGAGATTGGGCAAATAAATTGCACATAAATAAGACCAACCAATTTTTTTTTTTTCATCTGAATAGAATCAGCTTTTTGTTTTTCTCATTGACCCTGCTGACAGTCTGGTGATGCCTATGAATCCCTTCGCAGAGTGACATTTTTTAATGTATAAAATAAAATACATAAAATTTCATATGAAACAAATTGTATTGAAATACAGTTATGAAAATATTTTTAAAATTTGTGATATAGTCCTATATAGTCTTTTAAAAATTGTACCATTAAATAGCAGTATTTGGTGGTGAGTCTAATAATGACCACAATTTAAAAGTGGTGATGAGAATACATATTTTGAGAAAGATGTAACAATTGTGCAGTGATATGAAAACATCTGATATTTCTACTGGTGCTGCATCAGGCTCAGGCCCCCCTTTAGCCCTCCCGGTGTGGGGGTGGGAGGAAGCCAGTGGAGAGAAAGGAAGGGTAGATCTACATGTCATGTGGGCACAAGTGTTATCTGGGGTTCCCTGAAGAAGTTGTTTCTTGTTATGTAACAAATTACCCCAAAACTTAGTGGCCTAAAACAGCAATTTCTTATTGCTCATGGGCCTTTGGGTTAATTAGGTGGTTCTTCAGTCAGCTGATAGATTGGGGTCTTGTTGGTCTGTAATGTCCTCACTTCCATGAATGGTGGTTGGTAATGGCTGCTGATTAGGGTGATGGGTGACTAGACCACATATCTTTCATCATCCAAAAACAGCGAGAAAGGACGAGCACCAATGTATGAGCACTTTTCAAGTCTGTTTAGGCCACATTTGCTATTGTCCCATTGGCCAAAGTAAGTCTCATGGCTAAGTACAGAGTCAGTATGGGTGGGGGCCACCCAAAATTATGGATATTGAGAGAGGAATTATTACAACCATTTTTGCAAAATTGTCTACCACAGCCCCCACCAAACTTGGGAGCCTGAGTCAGAGAAAGCTCTTCCATCTGTCACAGGCTGAGCACTAGGCTCTCCCTGTCCATCCTGGAGCTACATAACTTCCACTACATTCCATAAACCAGGGAACTTAGGCATAGATTATTATTACCCTGCCAAAGTTAGAGCCCTTGGGGTTAAGTTTTGGATATCCTTGGGTCAAGAAGGCACCTGAAACATCTCGCTGCATCTCTCCAAGTTAACTAAACAATCACAGACCCAGATGTCTGGTAAATTCAGGGGGTAGTCAAAAGGAAAATGTTCTCTAAACATTGAGGATCTGAATTCAAACTGGAAAAAACACATCACCTTTTTGTTGTTTTGCGATGACATTTCTTTATCTGAAATTTCTCCTGGGCTTGCCTTGGCGAGGACAGTTGTATTTGAAGTTTTTTTCTTTTTCTTTCCAGAAACCCTCCCCTATTTAAGCAAACTCCACTTTCTCCTCTAATTGCAAGAGCTCCCCATAATGGTAGAAACAATTCTCAGCCAGCCCTCTGCCCAATGAGAGATTTGGAAATGGGAACCCAAGGGAGGAGGCAGTGGAAAAAACCCTGAAGGCTTTTCAACTGTGCTGCTGCGTCATGGAAAAGAAGCCAGGCACCTGCCTTGGTGCCTCACAGCAGGCCCCACCAGAGCCTTGTCTTAGTCATTCCATAGATGAGCAGGGGATGTCTGACTCACCCAGCTGTCTAGTCCGGCACTTCAAAGAGCATTCTGAGTCCTGCTCTCAGTCCTTTTCTCAGCTCACTTTAGGTATTAGATGGCAGACTCCTGAGGATCAGACCTGGAGCAGAAGAACTGTTCACTCTTTCAGATCCTGCACCAGCTTCCTTACTGAGCTCCCTCCCCTGCCAAAAAAAAAATTTAAAGGTTTCTAAATTCTTCAGTCAGAATGCTATCTTAAGTTGGGTCCTCCCAGAAGCAGAAGGTGAAGAAGGATGTGAGTGCACATATTTTACTTGCGAGGTGATCCTAGGGATCACAGGTAGGTGAGCAGGGATGAGGAGGATGAATGAGGAGGAAGCCAATGCAAGGAGCGTTAGTGAGCAGATTACCAGCTGTTGGAGCTCAGGCCTGAATTGCTTTGTTTGAAGGGCAAGGAATCTGGAGTATTTGCGAACCAGCTCCCAGCCTTCAGTGGCTAAGGGCCATTCCCAGGGGTATAAACTTGCATCCAGCCCTATAGAAGACCAAGCCTACTCCAGAGACCAGAGAAATCCCCCTGGCAGTGAGTCATAGCTTGAGTAGAGAACCTTAGGATGTACAGGAAAGGTGGGTGCCAAGGAGATACAGGTGGAGCATTAAGAATGGCTCCTCCAATTTTGCAGACTGTCATCTCCAGACACCCCAAGCTTCACAATACCTGTCTCCAGCTTTGGCGCATTAATGGTTTAGTCCTGTGTTTGTTCAACACCTATTCATTGGGCTCCTGCTGGGTACCATTTATTTGGCATCAATGTGCTATGCAGTAAACTAAGGTTTTTGCATACATCATCTCATTTGATTCCCATGACAACCTGCGAGGAGGTATTATTAGTTTCATTTTACAGATGAGAAATCTGAGTTGCAGTGAGGTTAAATAAATTACCTTAAGTCCCTCAGCTTGAAAACGGCAGAGCTGAGATTCCCATCCTGGTCCACCTTCAGGTCTCAGCTCCATCCAGTATATCCCCCACCCAGTCAGGTCAGGAGACCATTCTGCTGATTTGAGAGAAGGCTCAACCACGCCCAGCCCCTGTACCACCATTTTCCAGAATCCTTCCCCTCTCCCCTCTTTGTCCTGTTCTTTTATATCTTGTTCTCAAGCTGGCTCCAGGGAATTAACCCCTGCCTCTTTGGTGTTCCAAATCCTCTCTCAGGGCAGTGGGCTGTCCCTCCCATCCTCCAGGCCCCCTGACCCTGGGCACGATGACCTCTTTCTCCAACCTCATCACATCTTTGACTCTCTAGGTCCTTAAACACCCAACTCACACCCACTCATGATCTGTCCTCCTCCAACCAGTATCCATCAAGCACTTTGGCAGGTTTTGCTGCTTCTGGTATCCTGCCGAAGGGATCAGAGAACCCTCTCTTCATGACATCTTGTGACTTTAGGGCTAATTTCACCCGTGGGCCCCAAGCAAACAGGCACCAAATGGTTTGTTTTTGAGCAAAAATGCAAGTCCCAATTTACTGTTGTTAATATTTTAAAAATAAAATGGCATGAGGTGAGGACCGGGAGAGGGAATAATTAATTCCAGCTTGCCAGCGGGGGGTGAGAGGAAGGCATCAGCTCTCACAGTCTCTGGAGGACACCCTGCGGTAAACACAGAGCTGCAGCTTCCAGGTGGCAAAGAAATATAAAGGGGGCAGGTGGGGTGCAGAACAACACTGCACAGCACCATTTTCAGGATAATATGTCTGGCTTCATGAACACATCCCATCATTTTGAAAAACAGTGTCAGTAGAGCACCAGTGCCAATACCACGTCTGGTGCTTTCAGAGCCAGTATTGGTGAGTGGCCTGTTCTCTCCACCTCTCCAGACAGTCAAGTTGGAAATGGTGAGACGTGAAACAATAGGGCTGAAGCCTGTGATGGAAAATGGCATGTTGTAGATCAGTGAGTGCAAACGTTATACCAAGGGTCCAACTAGACCATGTAAATGACAAAATCCAAAGTGTTTTAGCAGAGAACGAAGAGTAGGGGCCTTTGGTCACTCAAGACCTAGTTTTGAACCCCATCTTGGATCCTACCTCTCAAGGCACTTTGGAACCCCGCAGTGTGCTGTGCTGTGTGTAGGTTACATCGTAGCATCAGGGGAGCTCAAGATGGAAGAAATGTTGGGAAGCATCCAACCCCAAACTCTCACTCATAAGTAAAGATACTGTTGTGACTTTGTTAAATTAACCCTTGTTAAGTAGAGTCCCCACGCTGCACCACAATACCCATGAGGCTTCCCTAAGTGGAGGAGCAGAGGGAGACTGGAGCGGGTAGAAGCCCTCTGATTTCAGGAGGCAGCACCGGGAATGCACCAAGGCCTTTCTAGAACCCAGATGCATTTCTTATTTATTGCTGTGTTAACACTATTACTGCAAAACCAGAGGCTGCAACAGCACACATTTATTATCTCACAGTTTCCATGGGTCATCAGTCTGGGCATGACGTGGCAGAGCTCTCTGCTCAGGTTCTTACAAGCTACTGGGGCTGCATTCTTTTATTTATTTATTTTTAAGTCTTTATTATTATTATTATTATTAATTTTTTAATTTAATTTTTTAAATTAGTTAGCATATAGTTAGCATATAGTGCCACAATGATTTCAGGAGTAGATTCCTTAGTGCCCCTACCCATTTAGCCCATCCCCCCTCCCACATCCCCTCCAGTAACCCTCTGTTTGTTCTTCATATTTAAGAGTCTCTTCTGTTTTGTCCCCCTCCCTGTTTTTATATTATTTTTCTTTCCCTTCCCTTATGTTCATCTGTTCTGTGTCTTAAAGTCCTCACGTGAGTGAAGTCATATGATATTTGTCTTTCTCTGACTGACTAATTTCGCTTAGCATAATACCCTCTGGCTGCATTCTTATCTGGAGCCTGAGGTCCCCTTCCAAGCTCATTCAGGTTGTTGGCAGAATTCAATTTCTTGCATCCTAGGGCTGAGAGCCCAGTTACCTGAGAGCTCTCAGACAGGAACCATCCTCAGTTCCTTACCGCACTGCCCCTGACAGGCCCTCTCACAACATTGCAGTTTACTTCTTCAAGGCTGGCAGCAGAATGTTTTTGAGAGGGACCAGCACCTTCTTTTCAGGGCTTTCACCTGATCAGGGCAGGCCCATGCCCAGATAATCTCCTTTTCAATAGTCTCAAAATCAACAGTTTGGGGACCTTAATTACACATGTAGAATCCCTTTACCTTTTCCATATAATATAACCTAATTACAGAGTGACATCTTGTCATATTCACAGATGCCACCCATACTCAGTGGGAGGAGATTCCACACAGAGCCTGTGTGCCAGGCATGGGAATTGTGACAGTCATCTCAGAATTCTGCCTCCCACACTAGGGAATACCCAATTCTTCCTTCAACCATCCACATACTTCTACTCTAGAGAGCACCTGGATCCACATCACACGGTCAGGGGCCTCCCAAATGGCCATTTCTCAGCGGCCAGGCCTCATTCTGAACTGGGTAGTTTTGATATTTGCAGACCTGCCCGCTGGCCTGTGTTGGGGCCTGCGTGCGTTTTCCTGACATTGATTGCCTCAATCCACAATCATCGTTCCAGAAGAGATGAGGCTTACGGAGTCCTGGAAGAGCAGGCAGGGGGCCCTAGAGGATTTGACTTTCAGTGTTTGCTGTTAGCATCCTGCAGAGTGATGCCAATGGCTCCGATCACTCTGTGGGGCCAGCAATCACTGCAGGTTTTGGGGAGGGGAGGTTCCTGGCATGAGCTATGAAAATGCCTCTGGGAAGTAGCTGCTGGGGGTAATAGGGACGTCGTGCAGCCTCGCTGAGCTTCCACAGAGCCACTCAAGAGTTCTTCCACCCCGCTCATGGGAGGTCAGTGTGACTGTGGGGCTCTTAGCATACTGAACCCTGCCAAAGCCAGACTGCTTTGAGCCAGAAAGAGCAGTGGGGGCCTTGGCTAGAAAGACAGGGATCGAGATGGACCTCAAGGGGCAGGCTGGCAGAGGAGATACAATCAGGACAAGGGTGGTCTCTTCATTCAGTGACCTACAGGTAGCCTGGAACTGCCTCCTGGGCCTCAGAGGGCTTTGGGTGGGTTGAACCCTGTGGATCCTCATCACTCAGAGTTAGAGTCCATAGCATCAATTCTCCCTGCCTCCTCCTGGCATTCACCACATATTTACTGAGCATCTATTACACACCTCATGCTGCTATAGGTACTGGGAAAACAGGGGTGAACGTCAGGCAAGAACTTCTCTCGTGGAAATACCATTTTAGTGGGAGGAGACAAATAGTGAACAAACAGATAGACACTGCAGTATCAGATGGGGCCAGAGGCTAAGCAGGTGGTTGGAGTGGGTTGTGGGGGTAACATGAGACTGAGGTAGGGGGGACCCCTCTTAGGAGATGGGAGTTAAGCTGCAGATGAGAAGGGACCCATCATGGTGGGGAGAGTATTTCAGAAGGTTGGCACAAAGCCCTGAGACAAGAGCAAAGCTGACGTGTTTGTGCATCTGGGGAACCAGCGCACCTGCCAGGAAAGAGTAACAAGGATCTGGACAGGGCACCTCCAGCATCCATTACCATTACAGTAGCCATGACTTTCTTGGCTGAGGAGGGGACATGACCAGGCTATGAAGCACTCTGCTGCAAGAAAACACTAGTCCCCCAATTTTTAAAATAAATTAAATGAGCTAACATGGGAGGTCTGTTATAAGAGGAAGCTCTCATTGCCCACAGGTTCTTGTCAAAAAATCTTTAAGCAGTCAGCTCCCACTATGCACCTAAAATAGGAATTGATTTACTGGTGTTCCATTCACCCAGCTTCTCAGGAATAAATTCAGTGCATGCTGGAAGGTGTCAAAAAACCAAACTGCATACTAAATAAAACAAAGTAGAGAGATGAGTGTATTGCAAGGCTTTTGATTTGCAAACCAGGAAAACCAAGGCTGTGGGCACAGTGAGTTCCAAGTTGCTCACAGACTAAGGAGTTTTTGTAGGATAAATACAGACGTTATTTAGTTTTTTCAGCTGATTGGTTGCATAGTGGTCTTCTTTCTTGTCTGGATCGGGGTAGCTGAGTCAGGGAAACAATGAGTCCAGAGATGGCATGGATAGACTTGGAGTTTTGGGGATTGGCTGAGTCCTCTGCTGATTTCAGAGAAGAACTGTAAATTCCTATAAGGGTAGGTTATGTTTCCTTAATGCACCTGTTAACCATATCCATTTTGTCCTTGACATAAGTAACTCCATTTTACTGTGGTTCTACAAAGGTTATATCTGAATATCTGTTTTGCTAACCTAAAAGAAGATTAGGATTAGGTCCTAACCAGTACCTTAGAGTCTCCCACCAGAGAGATCTAAATGTGTTTCTGAGAGTAAATATGAGAGTATATGTGGCCTATTCTCAAGGAGTGTGGTTCTGGGAAGAACCACTGCACTGTGATAGCAGAGAAGGAACCAGTAGGTCAGAAGTAGGGCCATCTTAACACAGCTGTCCCTTGTGACTTTACTTAAAAACTGGCTTTACCGCTCAACTGTGTAGCTCTTGAGAATGTAGATCACTGGGGGATACCTGGGTGGCTCAGTCCATTAAGCATCAGACTTCAGCTCAGGTCATGATCTCATGGCTCATGAGTTCGAGCCCCACATTGGTCTCTGTGCTGACAGCTCAGAGCCTGAAGCCTGCTTCAGATTCTGTGTCTCCCTCTCTCTCTGCCATTCCCCTGCTTGTGCTCTGTCTCTCAAAAATAAGTAAACATTAAAAATAAAATAAAATTAAAAAAAAGAATGTAGATCAGTGGTTTCCAAAACCTCTCTGCACATCAGAATTGCCTAGGGTCTTATAAAAATTCCCAAACCCAGGCCATATCTTAAACCAATGTAATGACAATTCCTGGGGGTGTTTTAAATAAACTTTTTATTTTGGAATAATTTTAGATTTGCAGAAAAGTTGTGAAGATAGCATACGTCTCCCCTCACAGAATCTATACCCCTCATCCAATTTCCCCCATGGTTATCATCTTACATTATTGTGGTACATTTGTCACAACTAGGAAATTGACCTTAGTCCATTACTATTAAACTCCAAATTGTATGTGGATCCCACCAGATTTTCTATTAATGTTCTCTTCCTATTCCACGGTCCAATCCAGGGACCACATTGCATTTAGTTGTGTCTCCCCTGTCTCCTTTCTGTGACAGTTTTCCCTCTTTCTTTGTTTTTTGTGACCTTGATAATCTTGAGGAGCATTGGCCAGGTACCCAATCTGGGTTTGTCTGTTGTTCTTATCATTAGACTGGGGTTATGGGTTTTGAGAAAGAACATGGCAAAAGCGAAGTGCCCTACTCATCACCTCATGTCAGGACGTATAGCAAATCCCTATGACCTCACTGGTGATGTTACACTTGACTATTCACCCAAGGTAGTGTTTGCCAGGTGACACCACTGTGAAGTTACTATTTTTCCCTTCTCATCTTTGGATGAGACTCTAATCTTTGGAAACGTGACACTGAGTCTAGCCCACCATCAAGATGTGTGTGTATGTGTATGAAGGGAATTGGTAATCAAGCCCTACCTGCAGGCAAAAATCTGAAGGGCACATTTTCATGGCCACCATACTGTCCTAATTTCTTTGCTTTGTTCCCAGTCACTACAGTGCAAGCTTTCTCAGATGGTCCAGGACTTGCCATGTTCCTCCAGCCCACTGGGAATGAACCAGCACTCCCTGGCTGTATTACCTCGGGCAGGTTATTAGTCCCCTGCCTCAGTTTCCTCATCTGACAAATGGGTGTCAATAGAGTATCTATCTCTAAGAGTTATTGAAAAGATTAGTTACATAATGAATATAAAGTTGTGACTGTCCTGCTAGGCATAGAGCAAACCTGCCATAAGTGTTAACTACCAATAGTGGTAATAATACTAGTAATGCCTTCCCTCCTCCCACCTTGTGTACAGGTATGTAGTATACCTCAGTGACACAAACCAATAAGTTGGAACTTACATATGAGGACATATTAAACAACTCATTCCACAAAGTTTACTTATTAAATGAACACTTATTTAGCATTTACCATATGCCAGGCACTGTTCTGATCATCTTCATGAATATTCACTCATTTAGTCTTCATAAAAAGCCTAGGAGGTGACACCTACTATTATCCCCATTTTACTGATAAGGAAACTGAGGTACAGTGAGGTTAAGGAGCGTGGCTAACTTAGGCACATGGCTAGTGAGTGGCATAGCCATTTGCACTGAGGCAGCCTCACTCTCAAGTCCATGTTGGTAACCGCTACACTACACCAAATGATACAAATAAGTAGCATTGTGTGTTGTGAGACTATTTAAAGGGGGGCTTGGCCTGGTGAGGGAGGGGAGCCCAGTCAGAGAAAATATCCATGAAATCTTAGGTCATCATATACCAGGCAAGTGTGGGGTGGGGTAGAGGAAGGAGAGCAGGGGTGTTTGGAAAGATTAAGGAACATTCTGGTTCCCCCCAAAAGGCAGCTGATGTTAGGTATTCTTTCCCTGAGAAGTCTCCTCTCTCTCATCTTCTCACTTGCTTTCTCAACTCTTTAATGTGCACTTGGGAAAATTTGGCATGTCTTTGATATTAGGGACATAGAGAGCGTAGGACACCTCTTTCAATAACTGGAACTGATGGTTGGCATAAAAGAATCTGGACCATTCAATACACATCCTAATGCTTGTCTTCCACACGTACAAAATTCAATCTGTCCTCCTTCATTTTTATGTCAGGAGTTTGGTAATGCAAAGGAAATTCCTGATTGTGAGAACTTAGATTAGCTATCAAAATGTGTTTTGGGAAAATTATTATTCGTGTGAATCTGTGAGACTATAAAAAAATACTGGTTCCCTGGGTTTCAGAGTATTGCATTTAGGTCTTCACCCTGGGGGTGTCCCCAGATCCATATTCTTGCACCCGAATGCAACTACAAACTTGGTGAAGGGAATGCTATCTTATCTGTCTTTTACACATCCACACACTAAAAATTCCCACACAGTAAATGCTCAATATGTGTTTTGAAGTGGATTTATAATTACATAGACTCATGATAAGATACTGTGACTTGCTTATTATTTCCGTATTTGAAGCTGCATCTAGATTTGAAACCTCAGGAGCATATGCAAATCACAAGCTATGTCACTTCCTTTGTCCCATCATGTCCCCATATAAAATAGACTTTCTGCTTCCAAAATCGGCAAGAAATAAAAGTATGTTCATTTACATCATAATTAAATTTTTAACATACTTTTGCTGACATCTGAGACTTCAAAGTAACATGTCTTTCAGCCCAGGTAAAGAGTGTTCTCAAGCACTGGTGTTATTTAGTGGAGCTCACTGGAATTCACTTTATGCTTGAATATGTTGATTCCACTTCTGTCTGAAGCCTGCTGGAAAAACGCAGAATTCTGGTGGTTTTGCTGGGGACATACTGATTCTGAACCGATTCTGAGTCATTGTATTTCAAAGAACAGTATCACATTGAATTTTTCTGGTTTGGAACAAAAGAAAGAATGGTGGGCGTACATGTTCTGTGCACATCTGTATGGGTATGTGAGGTGGGAGTAGAAGATGGAAGGAAAGAGATAAAAGGGGCTGACCTACTTATTGAGAAGGAGAGCAAATTACACTTGCAAGATTCTTATCAATAAAGACTGAAAGATGCTGAACCTAGGAGTTGATGCTTGGCTAACCCATCTTACAGAGTTGATGCAAGTGTTGATGTTTGGCTAACACCTCTTACAGAGAAGAGAGAAAAGAGGCAAAGCTACCCTGACAGTGATGGGTGTGTGAAGGAGGTACTTCTGTCATCATCCACACATAGAACCTGAGTGCAAACTGCTTGCTTGGTGGGATAAGTCACTTTCCAGACAAATCTACTAACCTTCCTACCCAATTGCCACTGTTTGAGCTCTAAAGAATTTCAATTCTTTGAACTGAATTTCCAGAAAGAATAGATGTGCTGAGAGTGGCCCTTCAAGTGGAAATACACAGGTAGAAGAGGAGAATAAATCAATACTCATCACTAATACTTATTCCCCAAGGGCACTCAGCCACCCCCCCCCCCCCAGGTGCAACGTCCCTATTAGGGCTTATAGGGTAAGTCAGACACGGTTGTTTATCGAGCATCTGCCATGTCCATGCACTGTGCTGGCCTCTGGTCCCGATCTGGTTAATGGCAGGTGCTCTGGCCTAAGACCTAGGGGAAAGCTCTTTATTCTTTCTGTTCCTCATTTCTTTGTGTCTAAAATAGGGGTGATGATAATAAGGTTGTAAGGATTCGCACACACAAAGAGGTTAGACACAGCAAGTTAATGGTGTGTCATCTATGGTGCTTCTAGGCACTCAAGATGGAGTAATTCATCTAATTAAAATCTATATGACCCAAAAGGTAGAAAAGCATAGGCAATGTCTCAACAGCTAAGGCAAGGACTTTCTTACTCCCTAAAGCTGCAGAGAACACCCTGCTTCTGCCCAGATTACTGTGCCTGATGACTCATTAATTGATGGCTATCAGCAGAGCGGTAAAGATGTGCCACCAACAATCACTTGGGCAGATTGACAGTGACATCTGGGTTCAGCCCTGCATCGACTTTTTTTTTAGCCTCCTGAAATGAAATCTGATGAAAACATTTTATTTTACCAACTACATTCTTCCTGTCCTGGCCCACAACTTCAGTATTCCTTTTTAGACCAATATAGACATTAACCTGAAAATAAATTTCAGCATCAATAGAGGAAAAGACTAAGAATAGAATTACTGGTTGTTCCTGATATGCCATATGAAAAATTTATATTAAGTCATGCTTCTTTCTTTTCTCTTGGCCTATTTTCTTTTATTAAAGGATGTGAAGACAGCACCTTCCATTACCGATGTGCCTTCCAAGCATGCTTTATTTCTGCTCTACTTGCTGCCTGCTGCTTACTCATACTGATAGTTCAACTGTCTGTAAAGCTCCTAACATAAAAGAGTGAAAAGTTTGGCTGCCGGGTATGGAAGGCAGAACAGGATGATGACACTATAGCCAACTCTTGAGGTATACCCAGTATATCAGTTAGCTTTCACCGGGTAACAACTTCCCAAATGTAGTAGCTTCAAACAGCATTCATTTATTTAGCTCAGGATTCTACAAGTCAACAATATGAGCTGAGTTCAGTTGAGCAGTTTTTTTCAGTCTTGGTTGAGCTCACTCTGTGGCCTGTTGGTGGGTCAGCTGGGAACCAGTTGGTCTAGAATGGCCTTAGGTAAGATGACTTATCTCATGAAGATCTATCTCATGATCCACTAAGCTAGTCTGGTTCATTCACCTGATGGTTTTATGGATATCTTAAGCCCATGCCAATGGTAATGAGGCCTAAGAAGTTGTTCTTCCTGATTGATTACATGGGAATGATCAGACTCACTCATGTATGTTCAGAAGCCAATACAAGGTATGCTGGGCTATATGGAAGGGCACGGGTATAGGGAGACCCATGAGGACCCATGAACTATTGCATAGCCAAACATAACACCTCATCTACTTCAGTTGTTAACATTTGCCCTCCTTGAACACAAATCATTTTTATAGTGTTTCTTCTGGTTATAAAAGCAATTCATGGTAATTGCAGAAAAAAAAATGTGTAAAGAAAAGTATACAAAAAGAACAAAAATGTTCAACAATGGTCTGATGGTTCAGAGGCAATAATTATAAATAAATTACTATATTATATATGGTATAACATTGGCTTTGTTTTTATCTGTACTTAAATATCCAATGATACTATCTGTTGAGCCCTACATTTCAGGCCTTCTGTTCCTTTACATGTGTTACCTCATTTAATCCATACAGTAGCAATGATTTTTGTCATGAGGAAAATAAGTCTCAGAGAGGCTAAACACCTTGCCTGAGATCACACAGCAAGTTAGTAGTACAGTCAGCATTTGAAAAACTGCAGCCACACTTCTTAAGCCACTTTTTTCTTTTAATGTTTAGTTTTGAGAGAGAGAGAAAGAGAGAGAGAGAGAGAGAGAGAGAGAGAGAGAGACCATGAGCATGGGAGGGGCAGAGAGACAGGGAGACACAGAATCTGAAGCAGGCTCCAGACTCTGAGCTGTAAGCAGAGGGCCCAACGTGGGGCTTGAACCCACAAGTCGTGAGATAATGACCTGAGCCCAAGTCAGACAATTAACTGACTGAGCCACCCAGATGCCCTTCCTTAAGCCATTCTTAACCATTAGAATCTTCTGTCAGTCATCGTATTCAGTGTTACTCAAATTTCAGTGTGCATCAGAATCCCCTAGAGGACTTGTTGAAACAAATTGCTGAGCCCTGCCTCTGGATGTTAAGATTCAGATGGTCTGGAGTGGGGCCTGAGACTCTGCATTTCTTTGTGTTTTTTTTTTAATTTCTTTTTTATTTTAGAGAGAGAGGGAGAGAGAGAATCCCAAACAGGCTCCATGCTCAGCACAGAGCCCAATGAAGGGCTCAATCTCAAGATCGTGAAATCATGATCTGAGCTAAAATCAAGTTGGACGCTTAACGACTGAGCCACCCAGGTGCCCCACTGTGTTTCTAACAGAGTCGTAGGTGATGCTGATGCTACTGGTCCACGAACCACACTGAGTAGCTCTGCTCACAGCAGAATTTAGTTATGTAATGTTAATTCTGCTTCACAGATGGAAAGACAGAAGTTCAGAGAGGTTTAGTAAGTAGGTCATGGACACATAGCTGGTCAACTCTGTTATTTTCTTTGTCCAGTTTACTCTCATGGAAAACAATGAGTGGGCTTTTCTTCTCTTGACGCTGTAGCACTCAAGGAAATGGTTCAGGATTTAGATGCAGCCTCTGTGACAGTCAGGCATTTCTGTGAGATGCAAAGATTGCAGTTATTCCTTCTTTATTCATTCATTTCCTTCATGAGGGGCTCTAGCTGGGAAGCCCTGGGATGGATAATGCTGATATTTAACTGTCCTCATCAAAAAAGATCTAAAAGGAAAAAAAAAAATGCATGAAGATACTGCCTTTTGAAGCTACAGAAAGAAACATGCTCCAAAGACTTCTGTGCTATTTTTAAATAGCAAAGAGCCTGGTAATATTTTGCCAGGTTTCTTATAAGAAAAGGAAAACCCCTCCTTGTAGTCACCAAGCTTTCATGATGTTCCAGCTAGATGGAGTATAGCTTTTGTAGCCACGTAGGATGAGCTGATAGCTTTCTGGGTGTCTGTCCTCACAACTCAAAGTGTGGTCCGGGGACCAGCAGAATCACCATATGACTTGGTAGAAATGCCAGTTCATAAACCCCACTCTAAACCTACTCGATTAGAATCTCTGAGGTTGGAGCCCAAGAATCTGGTTTTTCCAGGCTCTCCCAGTGATTTTATGGAGAACCTGCAGAACTAATTATTTTGCTTCCCAAGGACAGCTGGCCTTCTGGAAACTTCTGATTCTGCAAGTCCCAGACTCATGACCATCAGGATCACATGGAGAGATTGTTAAAACAAATTTGGGGGCAGCACCCTCATACTCCAATTCAGCAGATCTAGAATGGGGCTCATGAACGTGTATTTCTAGCAAGTTTCCTGGGTATGCTGACGGATGCTGCCACTCTTGGACCATATGCTAGCTAGCACTCAGTTAGCCAACATTCTTCATAAAGAAAAAAAAACCTGACTTTAACTTTCAAGACCTTTTTAAGATCTCTGATTCTATACTTATGTTTAAAAATGCTGTTTCTTTAGTTAGGGAACCCATTTTCTTCAGACAACTACTTACCTCTAAAATAGTCTTCAACCAAAATCCACAAACTGTTTTGAAATAGAGCTGATTCTGGTGTCCAGGGCATTTCTAAAGAAGCTGGTCAAGTCTAAATAAGTGGAAGAGTGTAAAGTACAGCTTCACGACTTCAGTGTCGGGAGATATTGATAACCTTCCATTCGCTTAGACCCAGAGCCCACTGATAAACGGTGCATGGGTATACATTTTCTGGGTGTATTAACCAGGCCCCCACAAAAATAACATCCAGCTGGCCAAGAGTAGTCTCTAAATTCTCCAAAAGAGAAACCTTCATGTGTTTCTCTAACATTTGCATCTGCTCATAAGCCTTCAGTACCAGTGAATGAATGTATGTGTGTGTATGTGTGTGTGTGTGTGCATATGTATAATTTCTTAAGTTGCTTATTGGACTCTCTAATAAATATTAACATGTTTACATTAATTAATATTAACATGACAACATACTGCCTCAAAAATGGTCAAAGGAAGATTAGTGCCAGAAAGCTGCAGGAAATAATTAAGCAACGTATATATGAGTGCCTACTCAAGTTTGAGACATAGCATCATGTCAAACACAAATGTTATGAAGAAGTATGAGCTATGATTTTTGTCCTCAAATTATTTACTCCATGATTTCTGTGTACTAGCCCCTGGTACTAAAAGGGTGCTCTTTGAGAACCTGCCTAGGGTGGTGGGGGATGTAGATAACATAAAGAGACCAATGTAGTACAAGGTGAAAACTGCCAGGCCAGGACACCTGAATCCAGAGGAGCCATGGCCCAGGCTACCAGCCTCCTCTGGGAGATGCCATTTGTACTGAATTTTGAAGGCCGGATGGAAGCTGGCCAGATAAGGAGGGGTGATATTCTGGCAAACAAAATGACAGGGGTTTGGAGGGTTACAGTCAAAGTTAAATAGGTAAGCAATTTTCATCAGGTTTGCTCCTGAGGGAGCAAATGATTAATAAGCATGAGATCTGATTCCTTGGAAAATGTTAAACAAACCTACCACTACCTCAGAAAAGCAACACATAAATCTATTTGAAGGGAGTGATGTTTGCACTTGTGATTAAGACAGGCTAACCTTTCCTGGTGGCTTTTGTCTTAACATTTTGTTATTCATGAAATCTTTCATTTTTATCACATCCCCTCGAGGTTCTAGCTGCTTGGACCACAGACCCAGAAAAGCCTGTTTGTCTATGATACCCACCTCCTAGAAAGCAAATTTATGGAAATTTTAGATATTTGTATAGCTATGGAGAAAAAAATCTCAAGTATGTTGGAAGAGAAAGAACAGGAACTCAGGGAGACTCAAGGCACAAATTCTCTGGACACAGTGTTTGCCAGGTCACTCCACCAGTATGTACCAAATAAGAATGAGGGAGAATCACAGACTTGCTTTCTACCATGGCAGCTATGATCTTCTAGAAACATCTAGAGCTTTACCATTGTTAGGTGGATAAAACAATATGTGCCCTGATTTGCTGTCTGGAAGGGCCTATGGACGAGGACACATCAACTCATTCTGAGATGCACATATGCAAACTCAGTAGTGACAAAATACAATTTCCAGAGTTAAACCATGACTCTTCTACCAACATACAGTGAATATATGTCAGGGGTTCACTCATGTCATTAGTGAACCAGGAGGCTGAAAAGCTCATTCACAGAGCATTTGAGGAACAAAGATTTATATAGACAGTCAAGAAAGGAATAATAATATGAATTCCTCAGCTAAGTATGAAACTGATTAATGTCCTACAGGGCAATAAAACTGTAACACTTGGGATTATCTTTTCTACCAAAGAAATCATTTGCATCTCTACTGAATGAAGGTCATTTGCTCAGTTTTCTATAAGGTAACATCTAAATTGATAGTCTGGTCTCTAATTGAGAGTAAATAGTAAAAACTTTTGGGAGTGATGGATTTATTTATGACCTTGATCCTGGTGATGGTTTCATAGCAAAGTACCTCTGACAAAATGTGTCACATTCTATGCTTTAAATATGTACATTTATTGTTCATCAATCATATACCAATAAAGCAGTTGAAAGAGAAAGGAAAAAAATAGTAAGCAAAACAAAAGCATATTCCCTCAGAAAATTAGATGATCCTTGGATGAGTCTATTAGACAATGTTTTTGTATGCTATAGAAGGATGCTATAGTCCTTTTGCTTCATTTCTAAGTTTTTGATAATTTTTCTTGACACTAATTAAAGCAATTGATTCTATAATAAAAGAGATTTAGGTTTTGGTTACTTGCTAATTGTGTAACCTTGGGCAAAATATTTAAGCTTGCCTAAGATTTTTCTATCTGAAAAATTCAAGATAATAATGTGCTCCTATGTCACAGGCATATAACTAGGATGAAATAAAATGGCACATGTGGTGCCTAGTAAAGAACCTGGTGTATATTATATTAAGGACCTAATAGGGGCGCCTGGGTGTCTTGTTCGGTTAAGCATCTGACTTTGCCTCAGGTCATGATCTTGTGGTTCATGAGTTCAGGCCCCTCATCAGGCTCTGTGCTGATGGCAGAGACTGCTTCTGATCCTCTGTCCCCCTCTCTCTACCCCTCCCTGGCTCGCACTCTCTCTCTCAAAAATAAACATTTTTAAAAAATAAAAAATAATAAAATATAAAAAAAGGATCTAGTAAATGTTAGCAGCTCTTAATTATTGTTTTCAAGGAAGAAAGTAGCTGAAGACCCTGAATGAGACACTATGGCAGATAGAAAAACCGTAGACTAAGAATGAGGCTCTGTGGATACTAAGAACTGCGGGATCACCTCCCTTTACCCATATCTCTCATTTCTCACCTATTAAACTATAAGAAGAGTAGACAAGGGTCAAAGTGGGATCTAACTTTTAAAGTAGAATTCACTCACTAGGTCTTAAACTGAATATTGATGGAATTCTGGTTTCATCTCATTCCGAATCTATTCATAAGCACTTAGGGCTGAATGTCCACAGTGATCAGTGGCAAAGACTCTGGATTCAGGCTCTCTAGCTTCAAATCCCAACTCTGCCATTCAGTAGCTGTGGAACTGGAGGCCATCCACTTAACCCCTCTGTGCCTTGGTGTCCTATCCATAAAATGGAGACAATTAAGGCACCTGTCTCACATAGAGTTGCTGGGACTGTTAAACTGTGTTATTACATCCAAGGATCTAAACAGGGCTTGGCAAACACTAAGCATTCAGTGATCATTCCCTATTATTAGGGCCTTTGGATGAGTGGCTGAGTAGCCACAGGTTGTGGACATTTAGCAAGACTGAGGACTTTTTGTCGAACTTCTTAGAGTGATGAAGGTTGAAAATGTAATTTTTACATGCAGGGCAATTCCCCTTTGGAATATCATTCAGTACTAACTAACTATAAAGGTATATTTGGGGTTGTCTGGCAGTGTGTGCAATTTAATGACCCAAAAACGTTCTGTTATCTACGCATCACCCACACCCTGGGACTGGAAAAAAGGTGTTGACACCTACAAAGGGTCTGGCCAGGCAGGTTTCGGGGTGACCTGGCCAGGCCTTCTACCCTGCTGACTGGCAAGGTTCCATAAGCAGGATGTGCCCTCGTGTTCCCACAGAGCCCACAGATGGCTTACCACCTGCTTTGGGCAAGACATCTTCTCTCCAGTCCTGAGAACTAGCTTGGCCCAGAGCTGCAGGAAGATCTATCCCCAGAGAGTTCCTATAGTGGACACTGTAGCCCCCCATGACATCCCCTTGGATCCTTTCTACCAGCCCACTGCTCAGATTCTGTAGGTTTTGCTGCTAAAGGCAACTTATGACTTTCCCCATGCAAAGCATTGCCTGTGTATAACCCCATAGAGGATTGCCTCATCCTTACAGGTTTCCAGAAATGCAGGGAGTTTTTGTCTCCTGGTCCCATTGAGTGGCTTTCACCAATAACTGACTGGTCCAAAAGCCCAACACACTGGCCTTGAGGTGGGATGTCCTCTAGGGTGTATTTTACATATCAGAACTCCCTGCAGAATGAGATTATCTTGCTAGGCTTCTATCCCTTTCTTGGTTGACTTCCTCCACCCCCTCCCTGGTCTCCCAGGGCAGCAGAGTGGGTTGGGATTACTGGAGTTTCCCCAGTAAACCTCTTGCACTCAGATTCTTGGCTCAGGATTGACTCCTGGAAGAAGACAGCCTAGGGCTACCTCTTTGCCTTACTCTCACTGCCAGTGGAGAAGTGCCTTTGGGAGAACTTGTGGAAGTTTCTATAAATCTAGGGCTTGTTTTGAGCAGTTGGCCCCATCCTGAGCTGCTTGCTTTGTAAACACTTTGAGTACTGGAGGGGAAACAGGAAAGGACGTCTTGGGGCTTGCAGCAGTAAGGGAAACAGCCATTCAGAATCCTCTGAAGAAAAAAATCATGTTTTTAAGGCAATGTGTGGGCTAGTTAGGCCTGCCTTCCTTGAGGCTTTTCCCATGCTATGGGAGGTCCCAGAGCCTCAGGAACTTCTGAGATACAATCTGCTCTGTGCCTCCTTGACCTCAGAAAAGTTTCCTCCACCTCCTCCTTCAGCTCAGCCATAATAGGGGGTCTGAAGCTTCTGTTTCTTCATTTTAGGTAAAAGTTTGCTGAAGCACACTAGGACTCTGCAGCACAGTCATCTGCTAGCCAAAGGTCCTTGAAAAGACTTGGAGGGATCCCTTCCCTAGAAGGTGTCGACGCAGCCCATAGCCTGGTTTTGGTAAAAGACCTGAAGGTCTGCTTCTTTGAGTTTGTGAGGTTACAGAGTCCAGGGGAGCCCTTGAGTGAGTATAATGAACACAACTGCCAACGTGCCAGATTTCCAAAAGTCAGGATGGTCTAACATGGACTCTGGTGCCAGAAAGCACTTCAAAGGTTGATCACTAAAAGGGCCCTGGCCATAGGTGACACCCTTAATTCTTGTCCACCATCTGGCAGTGTATCCTTCAAAGGAGCAAATAAGTTCTTGACCAAGACAGAGGCTGGGTAGGTGAGGGTGAATGGATCAGGGTAAGCTCTCCCCAGTTTCTGGAACAGCAACACACACTCACATACACACACCTTCCTCTGTCTTCTCGGGGTTATGGGTGAAAATTTACTGAAGTCAGCTGTTTCTCTTTGTAATATGCAATCACTAGTGGTCTGTGTAATGCCTGGCAGGAGAGGCACCATAAAGGTTTCTCAGACACAACAGAGTTAAAAAAGAGCAATAGCTAATGAAATGCAACTCATTAAAAAACTTAGTAGGCAAGTCTGCCTTTCCTCTGATCTAACAGAGGCATCTTGCGGGTGAGGGGGGAGAAGATTGGTGTCCTATATTCATTGAAAATGTTTCTGTTTTCTTGAGTGTAATCTGGCTTTGATGACTTCGGGCTTCATTTAATGATTTTCAATAGGGCTATTAAGCATTGGTCAATGATATTATGCTGACTGTAGAAATAATATTAAAAATAAATAAATATAAACAAAAATACATAAAAATGGATCTCACTAAATTCAGAATTGTTAATAAGTCAGTCTGGGACATTACATAGAAAAACCTTTCTTCAGAGATAATGCAAGGTATAGCCAATATTACACAGGAAGAATATTTAAAGTAGAACAGATGGATTTAGGCAGGTCTGTTATTGGCAAAGCTACAAGCTGCTTGCAGACAGATTAAAGCCATCTTAGAGAGGATGAGCTTTCAAGTTGTTTTTCAACACCTAAGAGTTCTGTAAGGGAGTGAGTGAGAGTTAAAACCACAACTAGATCACTCCAAGAAATAGCAATGGTTAAAATTGAGACAAGAATATACTCAAAATCGTTTGTTACTAGTCTGTCTTTTTCATGTGCATCTGTGAGTCTATCCACTATTACAAAGTACAGTTAACTAACCTATATATTTTTTAAAAATCAATTCCATTATAGTTATCATACAGTGTTAATATTAGTTTCAGGTGTACAATATAGTGATTCAACAATTCTATACATTACTCAGTGCTCCTCACGATGAATGTACTTTTAATCCCCTTCACCTGTTTCACCATCGCCCCACCAACCTCCCACCCTGGTAACCCTCAGTTTGCTCTCTGCAATTATGAGTAGTAATTTACATATTTTATGTTACATACATTAATGGAGAAAGAATGAATTGTTCCACAAATGACATTGAGAAAAGAAGCTGTTTGGGGGAAATCTCAAATTAGGGATTTAAGTCTTTCCATATACACACTAAAATAACTTTTAGCTGTATTAAACTTAAAAATGCCCTTTGAGGGAGACTTTTAAAAATGATTTTTTAACTGTTCTTGGCATATGCAAATATTTCATAAATAAATAATTGAGGAAATCATCAGTTAAAAAGTATATATTTATAAGACTTTGTAGAAATAAATGTCTTTAAAACATTTATTTTCAGGGGCACCTGGGTGGCACAGTCAGTTAAGCGTCCAACTTCAGCTCAGGTCATGATCTCACAATCTGTGAGTTCGAGCCCCGCATCGGGCTCCATGCTGACAGCTCAGAGCCTGGAGCATGCTTCAGATTCTGTCTCCCTCTCTCTCTCTGCCCCTCCCCTGCTCGTGCTCTCTCTCTCTCTCTCTCTCTATCTCTGTCTCTCCCAAAAATAAATAAACAAAAAAAATTAAAACATTTATTTTCTTTGCCCTATAAATCCAATCCCGGAAGTCCATTGTAAGGAAATAATCCAAGATGTAGATAAAGTTTTTATATAAATATGTTCATGGCAGTCTAGCCTATAATGGGAAAAAAAGAAAGAGAAAGAGAAAAGAAAACATAGCATTAAAAGTCCAGGAATAAGAGATAGCCAGATAAATCATAATACATTTATATGAAACACAATACATTCTTTTAAAATAGCATTTGAGGGGCACCTGGGTGTCCCAGTCACTTAAGTGTCTGACTCTTGATTTTGGCTCAGGTCATGATCTCACAATTGTGAGATCTGTGGGGCTGAGTGGGAAGCCTACTTGGGATTCTCTCTCTCTCTCTCTCTCTCTGTTCTCCTCCCCCACTCATGCTCTCTCTGTCTCTTTAAAAATAAAATAAACATTAAAACAATTTTAATGGAATTTGAAAAAATAAAAAGTAAGAAAATGGCATTTGAGCAATGTTTAATGATTTTAAGTTATTTATTATTTTTGATAGAGAGAGAGAAAGAGAGCAGGGAAGGCGCAGAGAGAGAAGGGAAGAGAGAATCCCAAGCAGGCTCTGTGCTGTCAGCACACAGCCCCATGTGGAGCTTGAACTCATAAACTGTGAGATCATGACCTGAGCTGAAATGAAGAGTTGCATGCTTAACCGACTGAGCCATCCAAGTGCCCCAAGCAATGTTTAATGATTAATGAAAATTTTCAAAGTGTAATTAATAATAAAAGAAGAAACAGGATAAATATACCTTAGTATGATCCTAATTTTAAAATAAATTTATGTATACACATACATATATTGCTTCTAAGTAGTACAGTGGTTTCAGTCTTGATTTATCTTAGAATCACCTGAAGAGTTTTAAAATATACTGCTGCCTGTGACCCGTTCTCGGAGATTCTCATTGAATTGGTCTGGGGTGTTGGCTGGGTATCTGGAGTTTTTGAAGCTCCTTAAGAGATTTTAATGTGCCCCACCATTCTCCCACCAGGTTTGAGAACCATGGGCATAAGATGTTTAAGATGCTTCACTAAGTGCACTAGGAGAACACATGAATATCCACTCAGCCTTCTGGGGCAAAAAGTTCAGCTGGTGGCTGCTACCAAATATAATGGCATAGTGCCCAAAGAAAAACTCACTCGTTTCTATTATTGAGAAAAATTATCCTAAACTAGGAAATAAGGCAAAGGATGGATGCATGTCTAATGGACCCACTCAAATATTATGTAATTCTCTTTGTTTAACTTACTATTAACTTTTGATTAGGCTCCATACTCTGTGAAGTTACATGTTTCTTAACTCGAAGATTTTTGTGTGCTGATTTAAAAGATTATGTGTGGTAAAAAAGACAACTATAAAAGTTACAGTTTTATTGCCCTATAAGATATTAACTAGCTTTGTGTCTATTTGGCAATCTCGTTCCAGCATGATTATATATGAATTAACTTCAAACCAAATTTATCATCTTATTGGTTCCCTCATTAATGAGTGAAATAAACCTTTGACACATATTCACTCTATGTTTTTATGAGAATCATGTTTTTAAGTTGTTGAAATTGTACCTTGAAACTAGCAATGATCAAACACACATTCAATAACAGAAGTGAACATGGACACTCACACTGGGTGGAGACTTATCCAGCATGAACGTCTTACCATTTGACCACAGAAAGCTTCCTTCTCTCTGATATTTTCAGTACATGCAAAATAATAATAATAATAATAATAATAATAAATAAATAAATAAAAATCCCCAGGCCCTCTGCCCACAAAGGCTAGTCCAAAGTGCTTCTTAAATCCACTCCACATTAATGATAGTGAGTGTCAAATAGAGTAACTAAAGAAGCCAAATTTATACACTGCAGTAGTTACTGTCACATTAGTTACTTATCTCAAGCATTGGAGATTTGGGTAAATCTAATTTTATAAATCAGTCTTTGGTTTCCAATGACTTACACAATCACTTCAGAGACACTTTATCATCAGTTGGAACTCTTGTGCCATCAGCCGGGACTCCCGACACTTTGGCCAGACTTTTTAGTTTTTGGTCCCATTCTTTCTGTCAAGTACTTAACAGTCTATGACATGTTATAACGTAAGCTAGGAGCTTTGCTATTTGAAGAAACCCTGCAGCAAATTCATTTTTGGAGCAAATAATTTCCCATGAGTCTCTTAGCTTAACTATTTAAGTAGGTTGGATCATGATAAGTTTGTTTGCAGTAGGATTGTGTTTTTGGGTCCTGGTTGCTTCAAGAAGAGACATAGCAGAACTGTTATCTAAGGCAAAAACATAATAATGATTATCTCCATCGAAGGTAAAAATAATTAAGTCCAGGGTGAATGCCTATATTCTTTGATATGATATTGTCAGATTAATCTGGGAAATAATCATTAATTTGTCATTTTTGATCTTCTCACCTCCATCAAGCAACTTTGCAGGTAAGTTAGCTCCTGCCTGAAACCTGTCCACTTAGGGAATGTCTTCCTTACTTACAACCACAGTGGATCTTTTAATATTGAGAAGCAGATGGTTTTCCTTCCTGCATGGCAAATCTTTCCCAAAAAGGATAAGAGGATAGAATTAGGTCCATCTAAATTTTCATACACCTCAACTTCTTTCATAGAACCAGAGACCTCAGGCTTGGAAGGGAATCCAGTGTCCCTTTTCTTGACTGAATTTTGGCCACCATCGGCCACTAGGCTTTCCTTGATTGTTTTCTAAGAACAGGAATTCACTTCATCCAAGATTTCCAACCCAGACTTTGGGTAGATCTTGTCAATGTTCTTTATTGAGCCCAACTCTGTTATCCTATAACTTCCTAGTGTTTCTGTTTTTTTGTTCCTTAGAGTTTGTAGTAAATTGACTTCTGCCAATTTGCTATTTGCCAGTAGTTATTTAATAGATATCTGCAGCCTTTAGTAGTCAGGTGATGTTTATAGCTCTCTTCTCCTATGACTTTGAGAGTGGGTTTTATGTTCAAGGGAAACAAGCCTCGGGATGAATTCTTTCCTCCATGCAATACTTGATTTTATTTTATTTTATTTTATTTATTTATTTATTTATTTATTTTTTAATATATAAAATTTACTGTCAAATTGGTTTCCATACAACATGCAATACTTTTTAGAAAGAAGCCACCCTCCTAGTTGAACAACCTGTTCTACCAACACGATGTCCCAGCTTTCTTTGGGCACTCCAGCAAGCACCTTCCATAAAAGGCTTATCCAGGGAAGATGCAGCAATATTCTAGTAACAGGATTCAGGTGACCTTGTAATCAGATCAGGTAAGAGCAGTGTATTTTTCTTTCTTTCTTTATTTTAACGTTTATTTATGTTTGAGAGAGAGTGTGAGCAGGGGAATGGCAGTGAGAGAGGGGGACAGAGGATCTTGAGCAGGCTCTGCTTCAACAGCAGCGAGCCCAACATGGGGCTCGAACTCACCAACTGGGAGATCGTGCCCTGAGCCAGTCGGACGCTCAGCTGATTAAGCCACCCTGGCCCCCAGGAGCGGTGGTTCTTAAAGTGTGCTTCCTGCACTGTCTGCAGCGGTTATCACCTGAGAATTTCTTAGAAGTGCAAATTTTCAGACACCATTCCAGTATCACTTACTACATCAGCAATCTCAGCTTTAACAAACTCTCCAGGTGAGAACCAGTGGGCAAGAGAATTGCCTAATCATAACAAAATAAAGGACCAAATTTAAACTTTAAGTCAATAGTGTAGATCCAGACCAACTATACACATACACACACACACCCTATTTATGTTATGGGGGATGTTAGTGCCTGTAAAGTATTTCTAGCCAATTCACATATTTTGAATACTCATTTCACCAGTGAGAAGTCATTCCTAACATATATTTCGTTAGTTAGCAAACCTGCCAGTGCACCACAGAAAAAGGAAGTTGAAGCTCTTATGGTAACTCTCTCAGGGATGCAGGCTTCTTTTATTTTAAAGATTTTTTTTTTTTACCTAAAAAATTTTCCCTAATGTTTATTTATATTAGAGAAAGAGAGGGGGAGGGGCAGAGAGAGAAGGAGACAGAATCTGAGGCAGGCTCCAGGCTCTGAGCTGTCAGCACAGAGTCCAATGTGGGGCCTGAACTCACAAGCCCTGATATCATGACCTGAGCTGAAGTTGGATGCTTAACCAACTGAGCCACCCAGGCACCCCTTAAAGACTTTTTAAAATGTTTGTTTATTTATTTATTTTAAGGAGGAGAGGGGCAGACAGAGAAGGGGAAGAGAGGGAATCCCAAGCAGGCTTCATGCTCATCCAGAGCCTGACTTAGGAATGTGGGCTTCTGATTAAAAATCTTTGAAATGCTAACTGCCCAGCCCAGAACTGTATATTCCTGATTCTGGTGCATACAGTGTTTACCAACCACCTCTGGTGTACAGTTTACAAGTAGCATATACCCGTGCCAAGGAATTTTAAGTTAAATAACAAATAACTTAAGGGTTCATATAGAACAAGTCTAATGTCCCTTCCTTGTAGTTAACTGTTGAGTCTTTCCCTGCCTTTTCTCTCAGCTAAACACCCTCACACCTTCATTCATCTTTAGTACAGTGTGATTTCAAAGACCTTGACCTCCCTGATCCCATCTCAGCTTCAAGTTACCCACAATTAATGAATATGATCATTTGATGGAAATCACTCATTTATTCTGTGGGCTCCCAGATTCTAAGATAAAGGTATTTAAACATACACACACACACACACACACACACACACACACACACACACAAAGTTCCACTTCTATGCCCTGGCCACCACACTCTAGATTTTGCTCAAACTCACAGCCCCTTTTTGTCAATCTTCTCTTGCCTGTCTTTGTCCTCTCTACATGGGTCAGACATGTGGAAATGAAGGCAAGAGTATGGTGGGTGACCCTTCCCCATATTTTTAAGCAACGAACTTCCAAGTATCTCTCTCTCTCTCTCTCTCTCTCTCACACACACACACACACACACAGATGAGTTTAAGAGTATGATAAAACTTGCTTTTAAAAATTTGAATAGTTGTATGTCTATTTCAATATATCCAATATATTGAGAAAACACAATTCACATATAAAACTTCTCGTTGTATAGATATTACTACTTAGAATGAAGTTTGAAACATGAGTCCATTAAAACCAATTTTAAAAAAGATTAAGTTATAATCTGGTGTGCATGTATGCTTTAATTGTGAAGAAAATGCAAGAAGCCCAGGGTTTTGAACAAACTTCATATGCTAACAGGTCTAGGATATGGGGGACCTGGCTTTGGGTGTCTTCATTATGACACCTTTCCTAGGAAAATAGATCATGGTAATCAACATCATTTACCTGTCAAATTGTTTATGTCTCCAGAAGGAAAATGCCAAAAATCAACTAGTTTAGCGTCACAAATACTACAGGTTCTTTGATAAATCCCATATGGCTCATATGCCTTTTTTTTTTTAATTCAGGAGATAGAAACTTGTATACGAAGACCAGTACCCGCCGGAAGAGATCTATGCTAGAAGAAACTACAGTTTGGGTTTTGTTAGCAGAGAGATGATGGATGATGAATAAAAAGAGCAACTGCCTCAGATTAACAGTAGGAAAAGAGCACAGGCCACATTGGCATTAGTCATGGTGTTTTTATACATTCTGAAAACATTCAGTGAGCTCAGACAAGACTAGTCTCTTCCTCCCAAGTTTTCTGATGTTTGCGGTTGCAACACTACTTTAGGATGAGCCCTAGATTGGGAGTTAAAAGATAGATTTGGGCTCTAGATGATGATGTGACCTCCAGAAAACTACTGTGCCTCTCTGAGCCTCCCTTTCTCCTATGAGGATAGTCCTCTGATAACCCTCAAGTTCTAGCCACTCTGTGATGTTTTGGATGTGGATTCTTCCAATTTTGGCTGGACTTACCATTCTTTGGCATGGCTAGGAATACAGGGAATTTTTGTTCTCCCCCCTGCCCCACCCCTTTCCTGATGGAATGATTTGTTCATTCCTTTCAGTACCTGCTTTACAATCATCCGTATTTCATAAAATATAACTCACAAGCCCATGGAAGTTGTCTTCGGCTGGTTTCCTCCGAAGCAGACCCTTGGACAAGGATTTGTATGCAAGTGATTTATTAAGGAAGTGCTGCCAGGAGAAACAAGAATGGGAGAGGAGGAAGCAGGACAGTGAGATAGAGAGGAAGCCAGGCGGTGGAGTGATGGGAGGAGAGGTCTTAGATCTGGCAGGACCCTTTGGTTGGATGGTCCATTATATTTTAGGCTATGTCTTGCCTTAAGGCAAACACAGCAGGGCTTCTGTTCTGCTGTGCTAGTCGGTCACCACCAGCTGCAGGTCTGCCCTGGGGAGACCCAGGCACTTACATCTCTCAGTGGATCAGGTGAAGCAGCCTTAGGGCGGTCTTACAAAAAGGCGTAAAGTCAGGAGTGAAATATGCAAAAACTAGAGGAGTGAGTCAGGCATGAAATATGCAGAAACTGGGGGACCCCCATGTGGAATGAGTGAGGGTGATCCTAGGGGGCTGAACAGAGCACCAGCATCCATTATTTATTGCTGAAGGCAAGACTGTCAGTGAGCATACAGCAGCTTCCAAGTGTTGCCTCAGTCCTGTGGGCATAGAAAGGGTTTGTTTTTTTTGTTTCTTTTTTTTTTATGTTTATTTTTTGAGAGCAAGAGAGCACGAGCAGGAGAGGGACAGAGAGAAAGGGAGACAGAGAATCCAAAACAGGCTCCAGGCTGTCAGCGCAGAGCTGGATGTGGGGCTCGAACTCATGAACCGCGAGACCATGACCTGAGCCAAAATCAAGAGTCAGACGCTTAACCCCACTGAGCCACCCAGGTGCCCCCAGAAAGGGTTCTTTCTGCTTCGTCTTGGATTTTGTCTGTTCATTCACTCCTGAGTGAAACCATTTTATTTAGGGAGTAACAAGACTTGTTTTTCATGTGGCCAAGTGTTAGTCCTGCATGGATATTACCGTTCTCCCAGGAACTAGCCGGATTCCTTGGAATACAAACATTTTCATCAGTTCCCTCCTAGGCAAGATGGAGGAGAAAACCCGAAAGCAAAAGGCTTCTAGCTAGAGCCCCTAGAGCCATCTCTTAGAGGTGGCCATTCCTCTCCAGCTGCATGCCAGTTGTGGCTGCACTAGCATAACACTCGGTAAACATTGGGTAGATGGCTAACCAATTATTGTGGTTTGCTATGACTATGATCAGGGTAAATGAAATGAGGTTTGGTTCTGCCCTTCCTTTTCTTCCTGGTCAGTGAGTCCTCACTGCTTCAGGCTTCAGTTCCCAAGTCAACAATCAGGAACTGTGGCATCATACAAAGCTAAATACCCATTTGGCTGCATTTGCAAAACAAAGGAAACATTGGCACTTTTGAAAGGAGAGATTTAGGCATAATCAGTGTTGGTTGTGGCTGACAGCCCTGTTGCAATTAAGAGATGCCAGAGCTGGCTGCGTGGAGGCCGGCTGCTTTAGGGTCACAGACCAGGACCCTAAATTACAAAGCTGAAGCCACCTATTACCATTGCTGTTATTATGCCCAGAATAGTCCAGGGAAGGGGCTTATCAGGGAAGTCAGAATTTTCTTTTCAAAAGAAACCAGATCAGGACTTTATTTGTTTATATATCTAGATGTACAGTCACAGAGTCCCATTTAGGAATGGGGTGGAGTGCAACGGTTTAGAAAATAAAGAAGCCAAGCTTGAAAGGAAGCTAGCTATAATGTTGGTCAGTGACTTCCATCAGAGAGACTGGGGAAGCAGTGACATATCTGTGAGCTGGTTGAAATATCTGTCACTTGAGATGGTTTCTTAAGGCAAATTTCCCTATAAGAAATGCATTCATAGTGTTTAACCTAGCCCATTCTATACCATCAAATATTGTGAAAACATGGTGGGGGAGAACCAGAGGCTGCCACCTCAGATCAAAATAGCCATGCAAATGCAAAATAGCCATGCAAATGTATTTGCATTTTTAGATGGTTTTATCATAGGATGGTTTTATAAGAGTTTCCCCTTGGATACGTGCAAAGCTTTTCACCCTATGTGAAGTTATACATGAATCCCCCCATTCTAGGGAGCATAAGAAGGACCTATGGTTGTTACTGAAAATGCTAATTCTAGCCCCACCATCATCAGTCTCTTCCCATAGGTGCTATAACTGGCAGTCTGCATTTTTACAAGCAGCTAAAAAGATTTCGATGCAAAGAGACCTTAGACCATGCTACAGAGAAGTGCTATCGTGAGCACTTGTGACTCATCTGTGACCTAGATAATGGGCATAAAATGAAAGTGAGGTGGTAAATCCATTTATTTATGAGCCACTTGTTCTTCATATCTGAAAGATATTTTTTTATTCAGCTAAACAATTTGTTAAAACCAGGAGTCCCACAATGAAGAGAGAAGGAAGTTGAATTTCATGCACAGGAATATTCAAAGTAGAATAACAAGGAGCCAAGTCCAGTCCCCACTTTGAAGAACTTATACCACCATAAACACTGCAGATTTAAGAACTGGCCGTTTTTAACAATAGAAGCATAAACAGAACCTTGCCACCTTGCTAAAAGTTATTCTCTGCTCTGATCCTTAGTTTGTCATTAAGACCTATAATTTAATTATCATCATTTTCGGAGGAAGAGTTTATCAGGACTATCCAGCTCTAATCATGTTAAACAAGTCTTAGCCTTCACAGACTCTGTTACTTGAAGGAGGAAAGTCTCTGTGTTCTTTTTCTGATAAGCGTCTTCCCTTTGTTCTTTGAATGAAAGACTATCTCATGGAAATTAGCCAGTGTGTCCACCCTTCAAGTGCAGGACACTGTTATGAGACATTTGGAACCCATGGCCCGTGGAGCTTTCCATTCATTTGGGAAGCAAATGCTGCTGGAAATCGGCAGGTGGTGTAGAAAGGGGAAAGTGAAATATGGAGCAGACACTGAGTCTGGCTCCCCGTGTTGGGATTCTCATCCTCTCCCGGCTCTGTGATCTTGGTTGGTTATTGAGTCAACTTGTACTTCATCTTTTCTTGCTTAGTATGGAGATAACATGGTTCAGGGCAACACTTCTCAAACTCCTGATGCCAGATGACCTTGTTCAGGAGGTCTGGGGTGGAGCCCATGGTTCTGCATGTCTAACAAGCTCCCTGGTAAGGCTGATGCTGCTGGTCTGGGGACTGCATTTGGAGTAGCAAAGGGTTGGGGGTTCCTATATAACCCCCATAGCTTTGTACAAAATTCCTAGTTTGATTCCTGTCACATAGCACATTCCCAGTAAGTGATGACTATTATGCATAATATTTAGGCAATAAGAGTTATAATGACATAGCATGTTGGAATCGATGCAGCTGATTTTTCTTAATTGAGAATGGCTGCTTTGAACCCGGGACAAATTCTGATTATTCAGAATAAATAATGCTCCTGATGCGGTTGAGGAGTCTTGAGGACTTGTCTCAAATGCAGTAACTGCACTTCACTATTTCCCTAGAATAGGCACTTTGGATCTTATGGTTGCATCACTTTCAAGGAGAAATTTCATCCAGTAAAAATAATGGCATTAGGCCCATTCTTGATCACATTCTCCTATCACTGTAGTTGGGGAAAGAGAACCAAAGATTGTAGTTGGGGAAAGAGATTCTGCCTCCAAACACATCCAAGTACCAACTCCTTGAGGGTAAGGGCAAAAACTCATAGAAAACAGGTGACTGCCTTACTGTTTGATTCTGAGTCATGAGCCACATGAGAGCTCCCACATCTGGTTTGTTGTTACTATTGTTGTTTGGGTTTGTTTTAGAAGATGGAAAGGATAGGGCTAAGATGTATATTCCAGACCCTTGAGTTTAATCAAAGTTGTGCACCATAAATATAGTGAAGGGGAATGGGTGATACAGGCTTCCAGGTATAGAATGAATAAGTCATGGAGATGAAAGGTATGGCATAGGGAGTATAGTCAATGGTATTATAATAGTGCTGTATGGTGTCAAATTATAGCTGTACATGTGATGAGCGTAGTATAACTTACAGACTTGACAAATTACTATGTTGTACAGCTTAAACTAATGTAACATTATATGCCTATACTTCAATAGATAGATAGATAGATAGATAGATAGATAGGTAGATAGGTAATATAGTGAAATGGGGAGTATGGGTGCAATTCTATTATTTAATATTGATAAAAGCTACAATTTACTATGAAAAAGTAGCTATCATCGGCTATTATATGACAGTTCTCCTGCAAAATATTAAAAAGAAAAAAATGGGCTGAAATGTAAGAAGAAATGATGAAGTTACAGTACTGCAGGGGTCTTGAATACATGGAGATCAATAGATCCAATTGACTAAAGATTTCAGGGAGTTTGAAAAACAAATTTTCAGCTTAATTTGATGTAGGTTGGTAGCAAGATAGAGTCAAAGATAGAATAGACTTTCTTTTTAAACACAAATCAAACATTCCCAGAAATTGGCCATGGACATGGATACAAAGGAAATCTCACCTAAATTCAAAAACCACATCATATGGGTCACCTTTGCTGCCTATGGTGGGAAAAAAATTAGAAATGACAAGCAAAATACCTCTATTATTAAGCTTCTTTTCTATTATTTAAATTTTAAAATCATACTTTCAGATAACTCTTGAGTTGTTTGAAATTAAAATTGAAACAGAAGAAATTTGAATAAAGGAAATTAAAACTGAAATTTAATGCTATTTAGAAATAAATAACAAAGGCTATAGTGTACGCCCCAATCTTTAGGATAGGGCGACAATAACACAGGATAATTTACAGTAATAAGTACACTGTACCAAAAACAACAAAAATGTAAAATAAATGAATCTTTTGTCAATTCAAGAAGATATAGAAAGAACAACACAGTAACATTTAGGAAAAAGAGAGAGTTAAAATAAGCATAAAACCGGGGCGAGGGGGTGGGAAGAAGAACTGGAGATTAAATGCATGGGTAGAGGGGTACCTGGGTGGCTCAGTTGGTTAAGCTTCCAACTCTTGATTTCAGCTTAGGTCATGATCTTGGAGTTTGTGGGATCAAGCCCCATATTGAGCTCCCTACTGACAGTGCAGAGCCTGCTTGGGATCCTCTCTCCCTCTCTCTCTGCCCCTTCCCCTGCTCATGCTCTCTCTTTCTCAAAATAAGTAAATAAACATTAAAAATAATAATAAAATAAAAGCATGCGTAGAGATGATAAATGATATCAAAAGCTGGGATATACTGAGATGTACCTGCCAAACCAATCTATGTTATTTTCCAATCTATAAATTAGACTAAAATAAAATAGTTTCCAGTTTTTGATTAAAAGACAAAATTAGCCACACAATGTTCTTTGAGAGTAAATATGCTTTGAAAATACGCTTTTGAAAATGACCCAGATTCCTGATCTGAAATTTATCTGTGTGGTTAATAGAGTTAACTTCTAAACATGTTTCCTAATTTACAAAATGGGGATAGTGAGAATTTGCAGACCGTATGTCATTTAAGGTTCATGTAAGTTATATGAACAGCACTTAAAATAGGGCCCAGCTAAGAGTAAGCCCTCAGTCAGCGTTAGTGTGATTTTATTAATAATTAAGGAGAGTTGTCCAACTTGGTTTATAAAGTCCCTTTATTCTTCTTTGGGCACAGTTGAATATAGTGAATCTTCAATAAACTTTTAATGTTTATTTTATTTTTGAGAGAGAGAGACAGAGCATGAGCGGTGGAGGGCAGAGAGAGAGGGAGACACCGAACCTGAAGCAGGCTCTAGGTTCTGAGCTGTTAGCACAGAGCCTGACGCGGGGCTCGAAGTCACAAACCGTGAGATGACCTGAGCCGAAGTCAGACACTTAACCGACTGAGCCACCCACGCGCCCCTCTTCAATAAACTTTTGCTGAATTTTAAAGTGTATCTCCACCAGAAAGCAGGCAGGTTCTGCAGGAGGAGAGAGAGAATACCCCAAAGAGGCCTTGTTCAAATGGATTAGCAGTGCGAGAAGACACCAAGTTGTAGGGTGCAGCTCTGTGATAATTCAGCCGATAGATGTTGATGTATATGGGTTTGCTGGTTTGTCTTATTAATTAAAAGATAAACCATGAAGAGAAATAGGTGTTAGCTCAGGGCACACTCCCCTTACATCTTTCCCAAGATGTTCCTGCCTGATGGCACTCGAACTAATGGCCAGTGTCCCCAGCATAATAGCTATCCATGTCACTGTTGACCTTGCCTATTAAAAACAGACATCTCATATTTCCATGCTCACCTCTTTTCCTGGGTCCTAACCATGTTTGAATCCAGACTCTGCATCGAGAGTCTGTTAGAGAGTGTTAGCCTAATGCGTGAAAATAAATAAGTCCCTTGACAGGGAAGAAAGGGTTGTCTCTGTATTTTATTTGCCCCATGTCTAATGTGAGTCTCAAATAGACTTGCAGCATTGGAAAATGAAGGGCTTTGCAAATTATACTTGACATCAAGTTAGAGCTTCAGCCTGCCTCCTTTGTACCACATACTGTGACAGCCACGGCCTCTTAGGTGTTTCTGTCCCTAGTGCAGTCCAGTGCTGCTCCTGGGGCTGGAGAACCTTGGCTGGCAGCTGGGCATGGAAATTAGGAATCTTTGTGAGAGCTGTGCAGGCTTCCCAGAACCTTGTGATGAATGACATGGATTAAATCCATAGTTTATAGTCCTAAAACCCTATACAATTGTCAATCAAAAGCGAATTCATGTTCTTTTTTAAATGAAAAAATGACACAGGAAGCTCCATGAAGAGGGACTTTTTCAGACAAATATAGACAGAAGAAAACACCCCACACTGTGTCTGTCTACAGGAAATGTACAGTGCCCTGCGGGTATGGGAGATGGATAAGGAATGCTTTAAGGATTTTGTTGGACTTGATTTAGCCCAAGGATCAGTAATTGCTTTCTGTATAGGACCAGAGGGTAAATATTTTTGGCGTTGAGGGCTGTGGTGTCTCTTGCAACCACACAACTCTGCCATTGTGGCCTGAAAGGACCATTGATGATAAGGAAGCCAGTGGGCGTGGAGTGTGACAGTAATACTTTATTTACACACCCTGAAACTTGAATTTCATATTTTTACATGTGCAAAGTCTGCTTCTTCTTTGAGTCTATTTAACCATTTAAAATATAAAACCATCCTTTGCATCGAGCCAACACAAAAATGGGCAGTGAACTGGATTTGGCTGTAATTCCCTGAAGCCCCTGGCTGAGCCTACTGTTTTCCCCGTCTGGGTAATTGTGGAGCCGCCTCGCTTCCCATGCAGCTGGTGGCTCTTACTAACATTCCAGGAGACGGTTCTGTATATCAGAGCTCAGCAAAAGTGCTGTCTGGGCCTATGGCAGCAGCATTGCCTGAGGCTTATTGGAAATGCAGAACCTGGGACGCCCATCTCAGATCAACTGACTCAGAATCACTGAGAGTGGGACCTAGCACTCTGTTTTAACAAGGTTTCCGGTGATTCTGATGCTCATTGCAGTTTTAGCAGCACTGCCCTAGACCACACCTGGAAAACTGCTGATTTAGGAACATTAAATGCCACCTGGAGAGTATCAGAACAGCTCATTCTGTCTTTCACTCAACAAATCAATTAACATGAATTGAACACCTACTAGGGGCCAGACCCTTTACCAAACACTGGTGATTTGAGATAATTAATAGGATACTGTTAGACCCTTAATAGAATGGGAGATTATCTTACATCAGAGCCCCAGGGAACAGTTTTGAGTGGCTCTGCTTCTAATTTCTTCACTTAACTAAGCGGGCTTTGCTGGCTGGGACCACACTAGTAGCTCCAGCAACACACAGGAGGGAGGTCCAATGTGCTAACATGATGAAATGTTCCATGCCGCCTAGATAACAAATGCCATTTCACTGTTAACATCCTTTCAGCTGGTGAAATTGCTGTTCATCAGTGTCTGTATGCCTCTTCAGGTGTTATCTCCTAGAAGGTTAATATGTTTGGGTTTGTGGTTTGTGGGGAGAATTTATCAAACACTAGCATTAAATACCCCAACAGAGGGTTTGGAGGTGTTCTTCATGCCTACTCTCCTTCTCTTCTTATTAGGAGAGTGGACATTGCTCTTTTAGCTTGGAAATACTGTGCATTTGAGATCTGTCAGATTCATTAGCCCTCCTCCCAAATCACAGGCATCCCCCACATGTTAGGGCAGGACTAAGGTGTGGGAGTTCCTGGGGAGACCGTAGAAATGACAGAAACAAAGGTATCCACCACATGGCTTCTCTGCCTTCACCCCAACTGCCCGTCAGCCAGGTCCTTATCGGCTGCCGTCAGCTTGGTCCCAGGGGACCCTACAGCTGTTTTTCAGGTGTTGAGAATAGCAACTTGAGAGGAGATTGCCAAGGAAACCCACAAGACATTAGTGCGTGTGTGTATGAGAGAGACAGAGACAGGGAGCCTAAGAGAGCATCACCAGCAAATAAACCTGGAAGAGAGAACTAGCAATAGTACTACACGTCAGAAAGCACGGGACCAGCCTTCTAATAAACTAACCTATTAGGAGGAAAAGTCAGTTGCTTGCTTGGACTGAAGCAAGATGTTTCCCCGAGGAGCCCAACAGCAAAGTACAAAGATGAAGAGCTGGGCCCACGTGGCAATCCTGAGAGGTGCTGCTTTGAGACTGGAGGCTCCGGCACTTTGCTGGTTTCCCTGGTTTCAGTGTCTGCAGGTGCTTGGCGCCCCAGCAACATGCCTCCTGCCCAGCCGTTTCAAAGGAAAGCTAATTAACACACATTAGAATTGTTCCACTCTTAGCAAAGGGTATAGGCTTATCCTGAATGAGTGAGGCTTTCTGAATATTAAGCCCCCACGTCCTTACAAACAATGTTGATCAAAACTTTCTATAATATATTCCTCTCAAAAAGCCTATGAAACTGGTATCATGTGCCCTGTTGAAAAAACTGAGGCTCAGAGACAGTGATAGATTTGCCCAGAGTCACCCAGCAACCGAGTATCAGAGCCAACAGTCTATCTAAGCTCTTGGCTACTACACTGGGCTACGGCCCGCAGTCTACTCAACATTTCTACTGATGCACCATTTTACTCTAGAGGGTAGATCCCAGTCACTCAGAAGAACATGGAATCTTGTTTCTGCTTGTTTCAAGGTTCAGAAGTGGTTTAGTGTAAATTCCTTTCCAGTTTGTGTTTGCTAGATGCATAATTTCTAAAGTGGAGACCCGTGTTTAAGTAAAACACAAAGCATTTAAAGCTCTATATCATATCATGAGTACATATTCTGGTGACCAGAATTGGTGTTCAAAAATTAACAGGCTCGGGGCACTTGAGTGGCTCAGTCACTTAAGCCTCCGACTCTTGATTTTGGCTCAGGTCATGATCTCACAGTTCATGGGATCGAGACTCATGTTGGGCTTGCTGCTTGGGATTCTCTCTCCCTCTCTCTCTGCCCTTCCCCTGCTTGCACTTTCTCTCCCTCTCTCAAAATAAATAAACGTTAAAAAAAAAATTAGCAGGGGGCCCCTGGGTGGCTCAGTCTGTTGAGCGTCTGACTTCGGCTCAGGTCATGATCTCACAGTTCGTAGGTTCGAGCCCCGCATCAGGCTCTGTGCTGACCGCTTGCTCAGAGCCTGGAGCCTGCTTCAGATTCTGTGTCTGCTACTCTCTCTGCCCCTGCCCCGCTCACGCTTTGTTTAAATAAATGTAAAAAAAATTTTTTTTTAATTAAAAAAAAAAATTAGCAGTCTTATGGTATGATGCCCTGTTGAAATTTTAAATGGCTGCCCATAGAACCAACCTAATATAAGCTTACTACCTTTTTTAAAATGCTGGTAAGTAAAATGTAGCCCTGAAGCTTTTTTCCTTATGTTTTACTGTGATCCCACATTTGATGCTTTACCCAAGAACCACTGGCTACAAAAGAACAGTGAAATCTATTATTTACAAAGAAGATTCACTTTAAGACTCCTCCTATCAGGAATCTTGAATAGTCTGAGTTACTTCACAAAAGTAATACATGTGGCAGAGTCTAATAATATGTATTAAAATTAAGATCCCAGAGGAATCCACTTTAGCTGTTGAGAAAACAGTATAGCAGTGAGCCTAGGAGATGGGGTCATTGAGGGCCTGCCTCTGTGAACCTGATTATGTTGATGAAGAGTTTTTGTTCTACTTTTGCCAAAAAAAAAAAAAAAAAATGCTTCTCGTACAAATAATAATAACAATAATAATTACTATAATACTTAAACATTGCTTCAAGGCCCTAAATCTAAATTCCTTTCCCATCTTCAGTTTTTAATAGAAGAAAAAAACCCAGATGTGTTTTTCAGTTAGGAAATCATGCTCCTATGCAATATTTTTATTCCATTTAAAGTCTCTTTAGGCCTTCATTAGTTAGTGTAACATCAGCTGCTATAACAAAACAAAATCCTTACATTTTCAATAGTGTAGCACAATCAAAGTACACTGTCATTTCATATGAAGGTTTAGGTCTTGGTGGTTAACTGTCAACTTTCCTCCATGCAGGGATTCTAAGGGTCCAAATTCTTGCCGTCTCATAGCCTGGCCATCCTCTAGGGTCCTGTTTTTTCTTTTCTTTTCTTTTCTTTTCTTTTCTTTTCTTTTCTTTTCTTTTCTTTTCTTTTCTTTTCTTTTCCTTTCTTTTCTTTTCTTCTTTCTTTCTTTCTTTCTTCCTTTTTTTCTTTCTTTCTTTCTTGGCAGAGAGGGAAAGAGAGGGCATAGGAGGAATGCCTGTTTTTTTTTTAAGTTTATTTATTTATTTTTGAGACAGAAAAAGAGAGCAAGCAGGGGGAGGACAGAGAGAGGGAGACAGAGAATCCCAAGCAGGCTTGCCCTGTCAGTGCTGAGCCCAATGAGGGGCTCAAACTCACAAACTGTGAAATCACGACCTGAGCTGAAACCAAGAGTTGGATGCTTAACCAACTGAGCCACTGAGGCACCCCAGGAATGCCTGTTTCTGAATTGCCTTAGCCTGGCAGGGATACACATCATTTCCACTGTAACTCATAAACCACCTCTAGCCACATGGACCACCTCCTTGCAATAGGAACTGGAAATGTAATTCCCAACTGGGCAGCCATTTCCCTAAAACAACACTCTACAATGGAAGAGGGAGGAAAAATTCCAGTGCACACTTAGCCATCTCAGCCACAAAACAAGAGCCCATGCGTTCTATAATTTCACTACTCACAGAGAAGGTTTTATCATATCAAATATTTATCCTCTTGAACCCTTCCTTAGGCTCTTTATCCCATTACCTCTGATGGCCTTTGCTGGGGACATGACTTCCTCAGGGAAACCTGCTATGACCCATGGGCACCCATGGTATATCCCCAAATATAATCAGTTTCACACTAAGTAATTTAATTTCCTTATTTTACTGCCATCTTTCTAATTAGGCTGTTGCTCTGTGATAGCAATGAATTTACCTGTCTCATTCATCAATATCTTTAGTGCCTAACACTGCCCTGGCATATTATAGGTACTCAGTAAGTATTTGAAAAAGAAGGAAAGACAGGATAAAGAAAGACGGGAAAAAGGAAGAGGGAGAGGGTGCTGGTTGGCTCTGGAGGGAGCTCAGTGTGGCTACCTGTAATTTGCATCATATGGGATTTCAAGAGTGTAACCATAAAATGGGCTGGTCACATTTCAGGGATAAGGATCCAACCCTTTTTGGAAAAATAGTTCTGCATAGTCAATAAGCCTTCTTGGCAAACTCTGATAACAACTGCAAGAGACTAAAGATTTTCAGCCTGTAGCTCCTTGCTGGAGGAGGAAAAAATTATCTGTCATTCAGGATTCCTTTAGCTGGCCTAAGAATTAAATGGATTTGAGACCGATTAACAGGAGAAAATAAAATTTAATTATGTATGTATGGGGGATCCATGTAGACATGAGTTCCAAAGACAGTCAGTCAAAATGAGGTATATATGTCACCCTGAACTAAGGAGAAGGGCGTAGGGATCTGGGACTTAAAAGGAAAGGAAGAAATTTGCAGGAAGATAAAAAAAAAAAAAAAGAGTAAATGTTTGCTGGGCCATACAGAAACAAATGGCATAGGGACGAATTTTATCAGACTTCGCTAAATCCTTCTTGGTCTACCACCCCTAGTTCTTGTTATACTGTAGTTATCTATGGTGATAACTCCTTTCCAGGAGGAGGTCCTCTATCTAAATTCTTGTAGGCAGTTAGGGACAGAGTCAAATTTCTTCCTGAGTCTTTTGGGCCTTGATTGTTTTCAGCTGGAAATAATCTGTATGCCAAAGTAACACATCTTCAGGTAGCCTCCCCTTAGCCCTATATTCTAAATGCTTCTAAATGCAATGGAATACTACTCAACATCAAAAAGTAACAAACTGTTAATACATGCTACAACATAATCTCAAAATAATTATGCTAAGTGAAAGAAATGAGGAAAAAAATGACATACGGTATCATTCGTTTATATAAAATTCTAGGAATTGCAAACTGATTTATAGTAACAGAAAGCAAATTAGCAGTGTCTCAGCCCTGGAGTAAGGTGAGATTGAATGTGTGGGTAGGATTACAAAGAGCATGACCAAATTTTGCGGGGTGATGGATATATTTTCTTAATTGTGGTCATGGTTTCCTGGGTGTATACATATGTCAAAACTTTTCAAATTATATACTTCAAATATGTGGGATTTATTATATGTCAGTTATACCTCAATAAAGCTCTTAAAAATAAAATAAAAATAAAAAATAAATATGAGGTTAAAAGCATACTAACCCAGAACAGCATCCCTCCATATTGTCATTCCAAAATCTTGGGTGATTTGTGTCTTTTTTTTTTTTTTTAAATTTTTTTTAACGTTTATTTATTTTTGAGACAGAGAGAGATCGAGCATGAACGGGGGAGGGGCGGAGAGAGAGGGAGACACAAAATCGGAAGCAGTCTCCAGGCTCTGAGCCATCAGCCCAGAGCTCAACGCAGGGCTCAAACTCACAGACCGTGAGATCGTGACCTGAGTTGAAGTCGGACGCTTAACCGACTGAGCCACCCAGGCACCCCTGATTTGTGTCTTAAGAATGCTTCATAGTTATCTGGTATCTTCGTAGATATCTGTCTACATTGTAAAGTTGGCAAGTATACATTCATAACGCACCCTTTGTTGAAACAGCAAAATTCTGTTGATCCTGGTCTGAGTATGGCTTCCACCTTTCAGAAGATGACTGAGTTATGGAGAAAGAGTGTGGGCTATTGAGATCTTCTCCTATTTCCACATACTACATGCGCTCATATAAACCCTTACATGTTCAAATCTGTTTCTTTCAGGTTTTGTGTCCAAACCTATCACTGACCCCCCAGCCCAAGCACCCAGCCACCTCCCCCCCCCCACCACTACCATGGCTGAAGACGCGGACATGCGCAATGAACTGGAGGAGATGCAGCGAAGGGCTGACCAGCTGGCTGATGAGGTGAGGGATGGGACACAGGAAAGGAACAAAAGATGGGGAACTGAGTAGTTTGACTTATTCAGGTTCAGGTGGAAAAGGCCTTCCAACATTTCAATTTAAAAAACAGTGGGGTATGACTTGGATATTCAATATACCTGATACCTCTGCAGACAGGAATGGTTTGATAAACCTACATACAAGTAATGACTTACCCTAAACTCCCAATTTCTAGAAATCTAGAGAAGTCAAGATCTTCTAAAAAAAACAATGTCTTCGGATATCTTATAGCTTACAGTGTGCTAGAGCTGGCCTAATTCTGAGAGGTGACTATTACATTTTCCAGAATTTTGCAAACTGGTACTAAAACTGAATTATATAAACTGACAATTAAATAGATTATATTAAAACCAAAATTAATAAATACTCAAAACTCATCACGTCCTAATTATTTTACTGTATTTTACTTCTATCTATGATTTCAAAGTTCTTGACTTGTGTTGTATCTATAGTGTAGGAATACCATGTAATGGCACGTTACTGTACATCTTCCCAAGTTCACCTTCAGTGACACCATGATATAGTTAAAAATCAGACAGATTAAGAGTATTTATATCCCAGGAATCTGCAGGCACTGCAAGTCAGGGCTGACTTACTGTTTTATTGTTTGTCTAGACTTACGAAAGTAGAGAAAATATATTAATAACCTTAAAAGTCTGCCTGTCTCTAGCCATTATTCTTCAATTAACACAAAAAAATGGAGGAAATCTTCCAGTATTCAAAAATTTTTGTTCTCGTCAGTAAAGAAGTCGCCTGCATCATTGACAAACTAGTGAAGTTCCAACATGTCCTCATTGTTTCACTTTCCTTTTATTCATTAATGTAAATGAAAATATCAACCAACATTCCTGTTAGAGCTACACTTGTTCTTTGCACGCTTAGCATTGGACACAAGAGTTCTGCAAACCTTAACAGAAACTTTCTGGGAGAATCAATTGGCTATATGGAATGATTTGTAAACTTAATGCTCTCCATCCCTTATATCAGAAAAATAGTAAATTTAAATACATATATACATATTCATATATGTTTTCCAGAGAGCTGTTTGTTTAGCATTTACTAGCATACCATTGCTTACAGCCATTTATTTCAAAAAGCAGCCTCCTGACAGCTCTTCCAGGAGAGTTAACATTCTTCACATTTCTGCAGAATCTTGTCCAAAATAAGTTTGTCACTTAAAAGCAAAGCCTTGAGAAATCACCCTGGTTGCTGGAGTCTAGTTGTTAGTTTCAAAAGAACTGAGAAAAAAGCGACAACGCTGTGCCCGAGGGACCAGTGCTGACTTCAGATTTTCCGTCTCACTTTGTCTTATCTCAGGATGAAGATAATTATTATAGCTGTCTCCTATAGGCTAGTTATTTCAAACATGCTTGATTTTTTTTCACCCTAAGGCGACAGCTTAATTTGTATTGATAAGAACTTCCAATTGTGTTTCTAGGAGCTTTATGAGAAACTTGATGTTAGATTCATCTCAATTCATGAAAAATTATGTTTGTGTTTAAAATTCAATATTCCTGGTCCAAGGAGGCCAAATTAGTCGTCTGAGTATTTGAGATAATTTTTCATGCATCCTGCACATGCAAAATTATCTTTTCCAGATTACTTTGTCTTTGATATCAAGATCAGCTTCATATGGTTTTGATTTTAGAAGATCAGCTTTAATGTAATTGCTTTAGGGAATCTTATTATGTAGAAAGACTGATAGGAAAGAGATTGAAAATGTGTTTCAGTTATAAACTTAAAAGAATATGTGATAGTAACTCTTTGTGTTTCTCAAGTAAAGAGAATAGTTCTGGTTTTCCAAGACCTCTGGATTCTGCACTGATAATATTTATGCATTTTTTTTAAATCTCAGTCACTGGAAAGCACCCGTCGTATGCTGCAACTGGTTGAAGAGGTAAGGAGTGGCCATATTTCAAGATAATGAATTCCTTTTGCTGGCATATTCTTTTCCTAGACCCTACTGCCTTTTCCTAGGCCATGATCCCATTGATTCCAGAGCTAATGAAGTCTACCAGGAAGCCACGTTAATGAGGGAGATGTCAGGCAGCCATTAAACTATCCCCGCTCCCTCCCAGCCCTGGCTACCTTTATAGTCTGGGAAGTAGAGATGGATGGTATTTCCAAGTAAATGCTCCCAAGAAATCTTCATATAAGATTGAATCACTTTAAGCAAATATAAGGAATTATCTACATAAAAACTTCCCTTGTAATGACTTTGATGCCTCTAGGTCACATCTCATCTTGACATTCTGTTTTGACTTAACCACATATATATATGACTTTTAAAAATATATATCCCGATAGATACAACATTTTCAGAAATTGTAATATTGAGAGTCAGGCACTAAAATTCATGAAATAATAGGAAAATTCTTTGATAAAAGGAATTTCAAGTCCACAACGCACATATAGAAGCTCTTTTATGTTCCTGACTCTGGATTAAACATCCATTTGCGAGGCATGGTTAATGAATCCCAAACTATTTTTAAATGGGTAAAATAGGACAGATAGCAATAATGGAATCAAAAGGGCACTTACAATAAACCTTGCTCTTTCCAATTTGGTAGAGCAGCAGTCAAACAGGAAGAATAAATGGATTAATTGAACTTGTCTATTGGGAGAGATGAAGTGGAAAAAGAATGGGATGGGCTATATTTATCTGAACTGAATAAAACAAGCCTAATAGTTTTTATTCAGTGAAATGCTGTTTTAGCTATGCTTTGAAACTGCTTATCAATTCATGTGTGGTTATCATTTTTCGAGATCTTCCGTGTTCTCAAGGAGAATGATTAAATGAGCCTATTTGCCTCATGCTACTGTAAATTGCTTATGCAATGACATGAAAGGAAAGAAAGATCAATTTTATAAGGCTAAAAGGAAGTTCAGCTGCCTCTCACACTACAGAAGCCAATGTCTTCCCTTATTTCTGCACTTTCAGCTTCTTACCCAGAAATGAAATACTGGCTACATGTGAATTGCCACAGGAGGAGTGGGGAGAAGGTAGTGCTGTGGGCGCCCTAGGACACTGAGGAAAGGGTGAGAGGTACACGTAATGAAATCGGTTATCACGAGAAATGAGAATTTGAGCCTGTAATGTAGCATAAATTGGCCCCTATAGGAAAGCAGGCCAACAAAGGAGCCCTCGGCATCACATGAAGCAGCTTTCCATCTCTAAAGGAAGAGAAATATTGTCTTTGCTCTACCCTGGGAACACAACTCATGCAGAAATACTTGAGGACCAAGAAGGAGGCAGATATTCTAAATCTAAGAGTGCTGGTGAGGCTTTCTAGAGTTAGCTTATTGTCCCTCAACCCATCATGAGAAGAAATGAATCACATTTTTGTGACATTCCCATGTGAGTTCTCATGTTGAAATGAAGCGAACCCACATGTCAGCTGACATTATTATGTTATATGTCTTTATGACCTTCAACCATAGTCTCCAGGTTCGTTTTTCATTTTTGTTTACGTGTATGCATGTGTCAAGTAAATTTCTAAAGTACCAGAACTGTTACCAATTTGCCCACGTATGCAAGTTGAAACACTGCTTAGAATGTGGGAAAATGGTGGAGCAAATGCATTAAAATGCATCACTTTGAACTGGCCCCTCACCCATTGGAGTCTTTGGGTCAACCAATATTTTTTTGCCTCTTCTTAACTTGCAAGTAGTGTCAGTCAGTCTTGAGAAAGAAGTGTCTGCTCTCATTTATTCTAACAGAGGGAGAGTCTCAAAAGCTCTACGGATTAAAGTAGGATACTTAAATCATACATTTTTGTTTCTCTTAAGGTATTTCTTGATCAAGCATGAAGTTGCATCTTATAGCACCAGGGGTGAAACAGACAGAAGCTAGTCCCACCTCTATAAATGAGAGGAGGCTATTAGACTTTCTATCCTCGGGAAATTACGAGCAAGGCATTATTAGAGTAAACTGATTGCTCTTACTTCCTCCTGGGTTATTTTATATTGATGGTCAAACACCCCTTATGTCTAGGGCAATGGCTATTCAGATGATAGTCTGCTTTTCAATCAAAAAAGAAATTTTCTTTAAAGAGAATCAGCATTAAATATTCATCAAGGGCAGAAATCATTTGGCAAATACGAGCACTGAAATACCAGGATCTTCCCCATGATCCCAAAGTGCATCAGTGCTATCTAATTTGAATTGAGCTGAATTCTTATTGAAATTTAGTCTCAAAGACAGGAAAGGTCACTAAATTTGTAAAGTCTCCCTAAGGCAGACAACCCCACTTTCAGTTCAGTACATGACTTTGTGCCATCCCTCATAGACTTTAGGGTGTAACAGAGTGGCAGGTGTAGAATCTTACTTTTTAGTAGAAGCCATTATTGGCATTTCAAGGATAGTGTAAAGTTACACATAAGTCAATTGGGAAAGTTCAGAAAAGCTAGATACCATATACAGGTAAAAAGATTAGAAATCATATAACACTTGGTTCCCAGCCTAGAGTTGCAAACTGGCTCTTCTGATGGCTGTTCTTCAACAAACATGTATGGAATTCCTAACTTTGGAGGTCTGAGGGAAGATATAAATTTGTATCATGCAGGAAACCAGGTATGAAAATAACTCTCCAAGTTCAAGGCCTTACCTGCCTTTGGAGCACATAAGAGGGAACAATTAATTCTGGTAATAAAGTCATGAATGTCTCTACAGTATTTGGTTCCCGGCGAAAAGGCTAACTCTGCTGACAATAAATGCTGGAAATGAAATCTACACATGAATGCCTTGAGCTATGAAAACTAGCCCCAGGAAAGCCCCACTGCTTTAGGGCAGGCCAATTCAGAAGCACCACACAGAGCTTTCCTGGAGTGATAGTTACTGAGGCTCTGTGTGGTGTTTTTTGCATGGATGTTTTAAGCATCTTTTCTTTTCATCCCAATTTATCTTTCAAGACACTCTGGTAATGAGAAGGGAATAAGCATTCTAAAGCTATGTCTTTGTTATGCCAGACTTTCTACTAAAACTGGAAAATTGAGGCAGGGCAGTTGTTTTCCTATAGGTAGGTATGGGGTCTTTTGGAATTCTAGCAGTTAAGATAGTGCCTAGACAGTCCTGGTTTTAGTTCAGATGTGTTGGGCTTTGGGGAAAGCATCTCAGAATGAGAAAAGAAAGACTTTAAAATGTTCTAGAAACATTGTCTTAGTTCATCTGTGAGAAAGGGAAAATAAAAATAGAGAAAGAAAAAGAAAGAAAAAAAATTCCTGACATCTCCAACTCCCTGGTTTTTAGGTAGACAATTTTCCCAGCACTCTCAAACAGAAACCAAGAATAGAGCTAAGACAAAAATGGAACCATCTTCTCTCATTCCTAGCTATTAAAACACAATACTCCCTAAGAATAAAAGTAATATTCTGCCTTTCCTGAAATATTATCCCCATCCCTGCCCTTCTCCCTTGCATTTCTAGTATCCCCAAAGAATAATCCAGTTATTTTGATAAAAACTGTCAGGAATACAGTGGAGTCAAATGTAAGTTCTAAAATTTATTGAGAACCTACTATGTGCAGAGTACTATACCTAGAGCCATCATCATCAAACATATATAATCTAACTTAACCCTTGTAGGTAGCCACCTTTTACTACTATTCTGATCTCCATCTTACCAAGGAGGAAATTGAAGTACACAGTGGTTAAGTAACTTTCTTGAGATACCCAGCTACAAATGGTACACATGAAATTAAAACCCAGGTCTAGTGAATCCCAGATCCCAGACTGTGAATTCTTACACACAGCACTCCCCTTCCACCAGCAAACCCTACCATATTTACTTTTTCCTTTGAGAATTCTCCAAAAAGCAAAAGGATCTGAAAAAACAAACACAGCAGCCCATTCTAAACTGATTGAGATTCTATACAAATTAAATCCTTTATCTTAATTGCTTTTTGTAAATACAGCCTCCCATAGAGTTGAACTTTTAGAAGCCTTTACTTTCTGAGCTCATTTTAATCTTTATAAGTACTCTGGGCAGTAAGGGAGCTGTTTCTGTCCCTGTCTGACACCTAGGGAAGCTGAGACACAGAACAAGTGACTCTTACAATAGAACTACAAAGATAAGCCTAAAATTCGAAATTATCGACTCGCAGATCCCAACTCTGTCCACCTAACCAAACTGTGTCTAACTCTGTGAAGCAGTTGAGAAGCCATATGCTTGGCCCTTACCTTAGTGCCTGGAACAGAGTGGAGGCTTAATAAATAATCAGTGAATGAATGAATGAATGAATGAATGAATGAATGAACAAACAAATGAGTGAATGAACACCAACCCAGTAACCACCCAGTCTTCTTTGGCATCTTTACCCTTATCTTAAACATGGGGAAACATGCTAAAAATCAAGTGACTCTTCCACAATCTCATGACTAGTTGCTGGTTGAACTAAGAGCGCAGCCCAGTGTTCCTGACTCCCTGATTAGGTACCCGCAGCTTCTATTTACCCAAATGGGAGCAAGCTCTTGCTCCTTCACATTAGTTCTGTGAATCATTCCAGCACTGAAACATTTAGCAGCAAATTGAACAAATGTGAAGTTATACTTGCAGGCTTCCATAGAAAGTACAACAGAGAGTGTGAACAGATGAGACCTGGACTGTCCAAACTGAAGTCACTAGCTGCTTCTCATCCTGTGTCCTCAGTAGAATGGAACAGGGATTTCATGCATGGCCTTGAGTTGTGTCCTATAAAGAGAAAATGCTCTCTGAGGTGATTCTGTCCTCACCAGTACTTACCTTGTCACATCCATATGCTTGAATAAGGCCATCTGCTTTTTACAATTTCTTCTCTTAAGCAAAGGCTAAAATTTGCAGGAAAAAGGGCACAGAAATTGTTAAAGTACCAGCTAGTGTAGACAAACGTGTTTTGGGGTCTGGAATCTTGCTGTTCAGCATGTTTCTGGGCACCAGCAGTATCATTAGATGGTAGAGCTCATTCAGAATGCAAACTCTCAGGCTCTATCCCAGTCCCACTGAATAAGGATCTACATTAAAAAAGTTTTTCTTAACATTTATTTATTATTGAGAGACAGAGCATAAGCATGGGAGGGGCAGAGAGAGGAGGAGACACAGAATCTGAAGCAGGCTCCAGGCTCTGAGCTGTCAGCACAGAGCCTGACACAGGGCTTGAACTCACGAATGCAAGATCATGACCTGAGCCAAAGTTGGATGCTTAACCGACTGAGCCACCCAGGCACCCTAAGGATCTACATTTAAACAAGCTGTTTCCTATGCAGGGGATACATATGCGCTTGAAGGTTTGGGAGGTAGTGGTCAGGAAGCTTCTGATGGTAGTTGGTAATGATGATATTTTTCATTTGCCTAGATATCCTTTTATAGACACATTTGCTGAAGGTATTTATTTTACATACACTTTTGTCATGCTAACTGTAGGCCAATCACCAGTCTAGCATGTGGGATGTACTATTGCACTTAATTCCCATGACAACTCAATGAGGTATTAACTATTATTACTATATTACAAATGAGGAAAATGAGGCACAGAGTAATTAAGACATGTACCCAAGGTCCCACAGCTAGGAAATGAAATCACCAGGATCTCAGGGCGGAGTCTGGCTCCAGAATCTGTGCTATTGAGGACTCCTGAAGTCATCCTGAGCTCTACAGACTACACCCTAACCTCACAACTAAAGCCTATCAAAACATGTTCAAGAGTAACTTGGCTTTTCCTGTCTAGGAGAGTTAACTACACATTCTCTGAAATGGTGAGTTTATAAAATTCACAAAAAAAACATTTTCAGTGTTATATTTTTTAGAAGTCCTATTGGAACTGAGCTGTTAAAATACTATTAAAAATAATAATAATAAAAATAATAAATTAGTAAATAAACTACCTCTGTTGACCTCCACTAACTTGTCTTTCTTTCTTAGTTCTTGGTTTAAAATAAATCCCTGGAAAATAAATGGGGCCATGAGAGATGTCTTACTTTTGAGCTTATTCTAGGGACCACCATGAGCATTCCTCAAAAAACCAATTAATCCCAACTATTAGCAATGCCACTTTATACTTATTAACAATCACCCTATGAAACAAAGGTCTTTCCTTAACTAGTTTGAATTCCCAGGAATGATGATTTTTAAGGTTGAGCTATGCAAATATCTGTGTTCCTTTTCCCTACCCACCAACTCCTACTCCCATCCCTCAAATGGTTCAGGTATTCAATTTGTTTAGATCATAAAGAGTGAAGTGAGGGGTGCCTTTTACAGACTTCTGCACAAAATAACTGCAGTAAAGCTTGTGGCTGAATTATTTTCTCATTCTCTTACTGTGCAGAATTTTAGATTTCAGAATAAAGAGCCCCTATTTCTCATCCATCCATCCATTTTCTAAATCTCACAGAACTTTCCCCTGTAGAGAGAAAATGGGAGAGTGAGTTCTGTTTGGGCCTGTATTTCTCAACCTTTGTGAAGCAATGATCTGTTTTGATCAACCTAAAAATTTTGCCCCAAAGTTTCTTACTTTCCAGTTGGTCATCTCTTCCCTATTCACTTGAGGGAAACTTCCTGATGTATCATGCCAGAGAAGATTTAGTCTAGATTTTGGAAGATTTGCTTTCCATGGATGGTGTTATAGAAACTATAAGGCACTTTTGTTTTCCAAGTATTTCACAGTATAATACTAAGTTGTGTATTCCAGTTCCATGCCAAGCCCCATCCCCAGCCCTACTTCCATGGAGACTGAGCTACATCCCCTCTTCTATCCTAAGAATCACTGAGAGAGCAAGTCCATAGGTGACCCCTTCCTCTGATCCCTCCCCAGCCCTTAATACTCTTGCCCTATTTCCTCCCTCTCTTTCCTTTGGTCCTTCTTCATTTTCCATTTCTTGGGCTAATTGTCCCCTTACTGATTTCTGTTTCTCTCTTTTCTCTCTCTAACTGCTTTTCAACTTTGCTACCATTGTTGGAATGTAGAGTAAAGATGCTGGTATCAGGACTTTGGTTATGTTGGATGAACAAGGAGGTAAGTTGAGATTTCTTCAGTAAGAACAATTCCTCATCTGAATAAAGTGCATTTTCAAAAAATTATTTTTGCATACACAGGTGGTTCTTTTGACACGTGTTACACGCATGTAGGAAGATGAGGGTTCTAGAGTTTTCATCGTCTTGCTTTTCTCCCTTTCTTTGTTGAAAACACTGGTAAATGTATGGGAATATTGAGGCCTTCATGACTGATTGAATGTTACTACTCTCCCTGTTATATATGTTGGAATAACAGAATTTTGAAGGCAAAACTCATGTGTTTGTATTTTCTTTTAATGGTAGTATTTTGGACAGTTTGAGAATTCTCTCATTCCCCCTTATCTCCAGTTTTCCCCATAAATTTAGTTTCTTGTAATAATCCCTAGATAGAATGAGAGAATAGTATATCACATTGTCCATTTCTTCTGACCATCCTAATTCAGTGTCTGGCGGTTTTGATTTCCATGTCATCATGAGGATTCCTTAAATAACTAGAAGCTGTCTTTAACAGGATAGAAGCTGAGGGAGATTATTGGAAAATGGGAAATTGAACCACTTAAAATATTTAAATTGGTTTTTAAATTATTATGGAAATGCTAGAAGCAATGAAAATCAGAGTATCAAGGAAAATCATCTCTGTACTCTAAAGTGGAAGCTAGAAGGGTAATATTTTTTTTTCTCAATACATCTAGTCATATGGCAATTTTTATTTAATGCTAGTCACAAGTTAGTTACCTGATTCTATTCTGAATTCTTATCATAACAAACAAATTTTTGAGAACTTTTTTCTTGTTATTTATATTTTTGAAAACATTAGAAAATTCTTAGGAATCATGAGAAAAATTTTTTAATGTCAAAGATAAAAACGTAAAATGTATTCACAACATGGGACACCACAAGCCAATTTCTGAAATAAATGAACTTCAAAGGAGGGGGGATTGCCATACAGCCATACAGATAGCAGACTTAAGGCATTTCCGTAAAATACAGACAGACCTGCATATCATCAAAGAAAAGGGCAAAACCTACAAGTAAAATGGATTTAAGATATAAATAAATTGTCAATTTATAAATAAACGTATGAAGCCATGCCTGAACCAACAACAATAATGAGATGCCACTCTTTAGAACAGACTGATACAAATTTTTAAAATTGATAATCACCAATGCTGTGAGTGTTTTGATAACACAGAGATTCTCAATGTACAGATAGGCACTGTAGACTGATAAAAATTTTTGAAGAGTAATGTCATGATCCTTTAAATTATGAGGTGCACGCATCTTTGACCAAAACATTCTACTTCTAGAATTATATGCTGTAGATATACATTGACAGCTATAAGAAGAGAAATATACATGCCTAACCTATAATAGTGTAAAACTGGAAACGGCCTAAATGTCTATCAGTGGGGAGAGCAACCAAATTAATTATGATCTGGCCATAAAGAAATATCCTGCAATCATTACACTAAGTGAGATAAATCTTTACCAACTTCTGAAGAGTTAGGGCTGGTACATGGAGGAACTAGTGGAAGGTATCATTTGGGATCCTCTGGGAAGCAAATGCTAAGAATCAGAAGTGTTTGAGATCTATTATGGACACTGTGATGAGTCAAGAGACGAGGAGCAGGAGTAGACAGGGACAGCCAGTCAGATTGACACAGGTCTGACACTTGTAAGAGGAATGGAGGGGAGGAGGTTTGGGGAGGAAGAGTCTCAGACTGCAATACTGCTCTGAGAAAGTGTCAGCCAAGCTGACGGGGAGCCCAGTAGCTAAGATAACCTAATGATAGCCCCATGATGGGCAGGAATACCTCATCTTTAGTGATTCCATTGTGCTCAGCTCTAGGCTAGAAGCGTCCCAGGGATGCTTGAAGCATGGTCTCCATGCAATTGCTTTGGCGGATCCCATAGGTGCATCAGCTAGAGATGTGAACTAACTACAAATTCCCTCTTGAAGAGAGTTCTGAGGGGCACATCTTCATGACTGTCATATAAAGGCTTTTGTTTCTATATTATGTATTTGTATTGAACTTTGTCAATAAATAGATGCCAACCAATTTAAAAAAAAAAAACAAAAGAAAAAGCTTTTAAAAGCAATTTAACATCAAGCCCAACACTTCCCTGCAATTTTTGAAATACGAATTATCAAAAGGTGTATGTAAGTAAGGCAGTCTAGTGAAGTAGTTGTATTTTGAAGGAATTACAGTAGCTGTGGCAATCTTCAGAACTCCCCAAATGAAGTTGCTATAATTGTGAGACTTGCTGGCTTGGTCTGTGTAACAATGTGCCAGATTTTGAAACTCAGGACATAGCAAATCATTTTTTAAAAAAATTAAACAGCAGGTGCCCATGTAGAAGAGCAGTACCTCATTTCCAGAGCTAAATTGATACATATATACCCAAATAATTAGGAGTTCCATCTTATTAACTGTTTTTGTTAGTAATTTGTATGTGAAGGGAGTAAAAAAGGGAGCATGATAATTGGAAGGAAACTTTCAGAAAGGCTCAAGATGATGCTTTTTTCCCCCCAATATTATAATGCATTGACATGAAGACTTGGAAAATAATACATACAAATGTGGAATCAAGAGAAAGTGGGGCGCCTGGATGGCTTAGTAGGTAGAGCGTGAGACTCTTGATCTTGGGGTTGTGAGTTCAAGACCCACATTAGGCATAGAGCCTACTTAACATTAAAAAATTAAATAAATTTTAAAAGAGAGAAAGTGAATAACATGCTTACTTGAGTTGCAGATTTCATTGCACTTTGATGAAGAAAATCTAGAAATAAAATTTGCCAAAATCTCCACACAAAAATATATTATTCATAAGCACAAATGATTCCCAGGAACATCTATGTATTATTCTCTGAGAAAGAAAGCAGAATAACAGATTTCCTCCCAAGATAGTTAATGTTCTCAGCTCAAACATTTCATTTGTGGCCACATCACAGTAAATGCTGAATTCTTTGGTTAAACATATTTTCTAGAATAGTTTTGGTTTTACCAGATGCATGGTAATTACATTGGTACTGAGAAAAAAAACATGCAACTGTAAAACCTCCAAAAGCAAGTGGCTTCTGCCTGGTCTTTAGTGGTACACACGTTCCATTTATACTATAAGGTGATTAGGACCTTTTAAAATGACAGATGAACATATCTTCACAACTATCTTCACTGCCATGGTAAATGCATTTTAATTCTGTGTATGCTGTGTTTAATTGTTTAGATCAGTAACTGCTTTAAAATGTCTCTCCAGTTATGCTCTACTAATTTTATCTATGCCTCAACACCAAAAATGTTGATTGCTTCTACCCTGCAGCTGCACAGGAGTTTCAAGAAACAGACATCCTTCTAAAGAACCATTCCAGGTTGTCCAGCCAAAGGCTTGCACTCGGCAATTCTTTATGGGATTCTTGTTTTATACCCAGGTATCAGGAGACACCAAGGAGCACTGAACATGACAGATGGCCCTGGAAATGAACTGATTCCTGGGACTTTTATTTCTCTAGAAAACTTGTCTCCAAGTGAAATCCCCATGAAACCAACCTCATCACTAATGTGGGCTGATTTAACCTTTCACCTCTGTATCTCTTATTCCTTTTGTTGGCCTTTGCTGGGTTATGTGTTTGTTTCACTGCTGAAGACTCCACTCTTGAGACAATCCCATGGGATCAATTTCAAACTAAACAGGGAAATCTTTGACCTCTGCCTGGCAGAGTAAAAGCAAAGTAGGCCTCTCCCAGAGTGACGGCCGACTTTCTTAAAAGGTTCATGGAGGTACAAAGTAGCATTTGAGAAAACATTCCTCTTGCTAAAGTCTACACACCAATATCTGTTATGAATGACTAAAGCTGCACTATGGTAGCCACTAGCCACACGTGACTAAACTTATTTAATGAATTTCCATATGTTCATCAATGCTAAGGAAAATGAAAATCATGTAGGCAGCATCTGGTAACTGAATATACTCAGGAAGGCTTGCACACTGGGTCAATAGCATTGACATTTGCTATTCTTCTACTGTGTGTTTTTAAACCAGGTCGAGGATTCTAAGGGCCTCATGTTGCCTTACTTAAATAAGATTAGTAGGAAAGGTCTCTAAACTTAGATCCCTGAGCATCCTGCCATTGGTGGATCTATCACAAGTAACCAGTCATCCAAACATGGTGAAAGAAAGTACTATCTCTTGCCCCAACATATAGCATCATCTACTGGAATACTTCTCCTAACCCAAAATGTTACTATCTTCCTAGTCTCCAGGAAGAGACAGAAAACAACCAAAAAGCAAGCTTAGGGAGGTAAGGAACAATCAACAATGGACAGTACATTGCATCAGTCAGTTGGATGCTACTGTCCACCCTGGAATGGAATGAGGATATTGATTACTTTCAAGGATTTGCTGAGAGATTCCTCACAGAAATCCATTGAAATTGTATGAAGTCCCAATATAAACATAACAGTACACTCTAAAAATGAAAAGTTAGAATACCTATGACAAAATGGTTCCACATGTTTTTAATTAAAGGTTTGACTCAATTCGGTAAAATGATCAATTCAACCAATATTGGTAGCTATAACATAGTTTTCTGAATCAACTTTTCCGTAAGAGCTTTGGCATCCCTCTCTTCGCTATGACCTTTGCCTAACAATCTGACAACCCATGATAGAACCCAGCTTTTAGGAATACCGATTGGGACCAGCCTGTTTGTTTTTATATTTTATTTTGAATTCCTGGTTCAGAAATACAACACTTGTGAACCAATTCACATTTTTATTTTATTGCCTTTTATTTTTATTACTGCCTAATCCCTGGGGCTATGGTGGGTGGGGCTCCTGAAATGTTGTATTTTTAGCCAAAATATTAACTCAAGAGAAACTCCTTGGGAAGGACAAATGCCGGAATATGTATGCCCATGCCATAATCTGCGTGTATTTCAGCTGGTATTAGTGGAATGCAGCTTGCTTTCCCTCTGAGTCCAGATGTCTTTCAATCCCATCCTAACCCAGCACTCCAGAAAGCTATTATCAATTATTCCATTGGGATTTCTGTCTGTACTTAACATGGTTCTTCTTTTGACAATGTTGAGCTGTGCCTCTCTCTCCCAATCCCCTCATTCAGTAGTTATTATTTTTTTTAATCTGCAGACTAGTTTATTACATTCTTTAATGGGAACTAGAAAAAGTCTTTAGAAAGGTACAGAATCTTCTAGGATGTCAAGAGTTGTCATCAATTTTTTTTAAAGTCTTTTTAAAGATTTTCTTAAAGACATTACTATACCTATACATACTCAGCAAAAGTTCACCAGCACAACACTGTTATTTCTTCCAGCTATCCAACGCTGGAGAAACACCTAAATTTTGCCTTCATCCATCATTTGAGGTGCATAGCACAGGTAGCAGATTCCAAATAAGCTGGATTCTATCCTTTGTCCCACAAGAGAGAACACAATGGGCTCTTGATTTCCAAATGGGCAGTTTCCCCAGTTTGGGTCAGCAAGGAACTTAATCTTCATTTTTTGGAATGATAATCTTCACTTTACAATTTAATGTGAAATTGTTTTTAAATGATTATTTATGCCCTTAGACTGGAAATGTATTTATCAGTTTTATTCTAATCAAGCTTTTATTCCCAGAAGCATGTGTACATGGAAATGTAGATGAAAAGAGGGATGGAAGTGTAATTAGGTTTTGTAACTAGATAGGCATTGCATTGTTCTTTCCCTTTAACAGTCTTAAAAGCTGTTTTAAAAACCCCTTTACTGAACATGTAATTTACTCAATTTGGTGACAACTGTTGAAAAATTAATCAGATTAGTGAATGTAACCCTGGCAACCCAGAAGCACAAGCCGGTTTTATGGCTATCGATCTATGTCTCAGATACACTTGGGTCGGCTTTGCTGGGAGTGATGACTCTATGTTCCAGCCTGCCACCCCTCCTCCAGAGCCCCAAGCATTTGTTTTCCCTGCTGTCTGCCTGGGTTTGGGATCTAACATGCCCCCCATTGTAGAGACTGGGAAATCAAGTGAAATGCCTTCCAGAATTTGCATAGCAAGTAAGTCAGGATGAGAGAGGAATTTAAATGTTCTGGTACTTGGCATATTATTACTCTGTTGATGTTGACTTTTTTTTTTTAACAGTGTCTATGGATTAAGTATTCAAAACCCAAAACTGCCCATGGCCTACCTTTGGCTAGACAGCCACTACTAGGGGAAAAAAGATCCGATATCCATTGCTAATTATCGCTGTAATTATTTTCCCCAAAGAAGATTGATTCTGTTTTCTACCTGTACCTGATCAAGGATGCTTAAAGCCAAAAGATAGAGATAGTTAAAATTGAAGCAGATACCTTCTCTAGTGGCATGAAATCTGAATGCCTAAAACATAAACTAACACCCTGTTTTTCTTTCTCTCGGGTTTCACTGGTGTCTGAGTAAGTGAATATGCTGTACTGTTTTCCTGGACACTCAGAATCAAACAGGCCTACCTACCCCATCCCATCGTGTCTGAATTACAAACTATTTTGAACATCATTTCTGTTCGTTTCCTTCCACCTATGCCTGTGTAGGGCAGCAGCACCAGTCTACAGCAATGCATCCTCTTGGACCATGCATTGTAATATCTTTCTCTTTCAAATTCCGTTCCACATAGTCATTTCTCATGTTCTGTTGGAAACCCCCAAAAAATTCATTCCACACTGTCATCCCTTTGTCCTAACCAGAACAACTCGATCGTGTCGAAGAAGGCATGAACCATATCAACCAAGACATGAAGGAGGCCGAGAAAAATTTAAAAGATTTAGGGAAATGCTGTGGCCTTTTCATATGTCCTTGTAACAAGTAGGTACTGGGTACCAGCTCTAATCTGTGGCGTCCAGTTTTCTTTCTTTCTTTCTTTTTATTTTTTTCTTTTTTAATGTCAAAGTGAATGTCTGAAGTTTTGTCTTTTTTTTCTTTGTCCTTTTCCATCTGCTTCATTCTGTGGGGATAAAATACTTGTGTTTAATCAGAACAACTGGAACGCATTGAGGAAGGGATGGACCAAATCAATAAGGACATGAAAGAAGCAGAAAAGAATTTGACGGACCTAGGAAAATTCTGCGGGCTTTGTGTGTGTCCCTGTAACAAGTAGGTGCTGCCTGCCTGCCTGAAGCTTTGGTTTCCCAAGGCCCATCTCCAAGCCTTGACAAGCTCATTCCTGCCAAGCACAGAGGCAGGATGAGCATGTGGCATGCAGAACAGATCAATACCGTCTCCAATGTATTCATCTCATAGCATAGATGATATTAGTAGGAGTTACTGTTGATGCATTAAAAATCAGGCATACTACAGTGAAAGCTTCACTGTCAGCAACTTTTATTGATGAACGTTTCAACATTTTCCAGAAAGTGTACCTTGAGCCAGAGACCAGCCTCAAGAAAGAGGCGCCCAGGGAATTTTCTTTTCCCCCAACCCCAAAAGCCAAAATTGCAGAGTTAGAAAAGACTGGGGGGTGAGTTTGGAAGTCAAGAAACACATATGTCATGGTTTGATTTTTTGGAAGAAAAAGAGGCCAGTAATTTGGCCTAAGCAAGCATCCGTAAGATAGAGAGTATGAAAGAGATTCCCCCACCAGTTACCAAATCTGTCCAGCGATTAGACTATAGATGCCATAGCTGCACCCACTGCAGAGGCCATGAGCCCTTCAGCAAGAAGTGCTCAAGCTTTACTCAAATTGGACCCATCCCTCCGAAATTCTTCCTCTTGGAAGATCTACCTGTACACTGCCTAAAATGTTGAAATGTGTAGATTTTGCATGCACGACGTCACAAAACATTCAACTGTCCTCCAGGTTCTGCAACGCTTTTTTGGAATGTAGCAGAAATGTGACATGTGGTTATAAAGGTTTGCAACAGAAGGAACCTGAAAATGAGGGTTCTGGAAGATAGTCTCATTTGACTAGCGGTGAAAAAAAAAAATGCATGAGTGGATTGTCCAACATGCATTTGGAAAATTAAACCCGTACCCAATCTCCCTCACTCCTCCCACCTCCCTTTGAACAGAAGCCTTTTTCCTAAAAGCTCTCCTGATCCTAGCTTTTAGAACAGCAATTGATGTTATTTCTAGCTGATTATATGACCATTCACATCCTTTAAACTTTGAGGCTGATTTTAAAATATCCCACTTCCTATTTAGGAGGGGGAGGGGCTCAATTTACAAATAAATTTAAAACTGTTTTAAATGAATGATCTACGGTAAAGCCTGATTAACTGGAATCTAGCTAACTGGAACCTTCAAATGTATTGATACTTTTTCTTCCGTCCACTTTTAGTAAAAAGAGACAATTGAGCAAAGTGGGGTGGAAATCACATCAGAGACTTAAAATGGTTTTCCTTGAAGGGCAACCTGGGAAGTTTGCATTCTGCCACTCAGTCTACATCCTATAACTTCCATACCTAAGGGAACCAAACAATAAGAGTGGATCTTCAGAAGAAAGGCCATCAGGCACATCAGGAGAAACTATAACCAAGGAAAAAGTCAGTCATGTTCACTACCCTAAAACTCTAAAGCAGGAAAGTGGCTTGAGAATCTAACAGATATTCAACGATCACCCCTGAAACAAAATTTTCCTCCATGGCCCACTGTTAATTAAGAAAGGCATTTAATTCACCAAGATGACTCATTGCTATGCATTCCAGTTAGTCAAGATTTACCTGTATATCCTTTTCAGTGGCCACTTGTCCCCCCAGGTGAGATTTCCACCTGTTTTGCGGTGAATTCCAACAGATACAATTTCCCCATTCTTCAACTGTGTGGAGAAAGTGTGGAGGCAGGCCCAACCCCGGTATGGATTCTAATGTTCAGATGAAACGATGGCCCCTACGAATTCCACATAGTAGTTGGCACTAATTCCTTATTGCACAAGAGACCCTAACTGAGCTTCAAAGCTTGACTGAAGTGTTCCCTATTGTGTGTAAATAATGCTTTAAAAACCATGTGTCACAATGCAGTGGCTGGTGGTGCCCTGGACTCTCTGAGGGCTTCGCCCTGTCTCAGCATGTTTCGAAGGACTATGGTAGATGTACGGCAGTTATGTGAGTCTATGTGCAGCATTGTGGGTGCAGTGATTCGCCTTCTTTCAGAAACGCAAACTTTCCCACCCCCTTGACTTGGCCAAAGATGGTATACCAGATATTTTACATAGCAGAAAACATCACAAGGTCCATATAACTTCTTTTAATGGGAGGAGGGAGGGAGTGGGGAGTTGGAAAAAAACAAAGCCAGACTCTGAGCTCTATTAAATTAGTTTTTGGATGCTGTCCCACTGAGTGGGCCCATGGCTCTTTAGCACAGTAAATTCTGACAGCTCAGGGCTGTGGCGTTATACACTAGATTGTGGGAATTGCTGAAATTCCATTTGTACAATTTTCCAATTTATCTCCAGTGTTGCTTGGTTCTCAATCTGCAAATATTAGTATTAGAGCCAGTTTTAATAGATGGCTGTGATTCTCTAGTGCATGAAAAAAAAAGGGGGGAAGGGCTAAATTCTGTTGTCTTATAATGGAAAATGTGAACATGGGACCAAAGGAAGCTCTCTTGTTTTTTGGATGGAAAAGCATATGGTTTCTACTATGCAAAGAACCTAAAAACATCTTTGATTGCCTTAATCCAACACACCCACCAAAATATGCTGCACATGTTTCTATTGGGCACAACAGGTATGCCTGGATTTTAAGTTTATCTCCAAGGCAGCTCAGTGAAATATGGCCCATGGAGACCACACCAGTTCCAGACCACTCTCCCCTGTCACGCCCCAGGATAGCCTGAAGTAGGAGTTTGTAATCACTCCCACCCTGCCCACCCCCCAGCCTGACAAAGAAGCTACTGAACCTGCGTTTCAAATCCTCATGAAGGCTATTACTGTCCTGCTAGTGCCTTTTTCGAGAATGGTCAACTCCTGGAGTAGTTTGGCTTAAATGAGAATGCTTCACTTTCTACTCATGCCTGTAGCTGGTGCATGAAGAAGATATAGAGGGATTTCCTTTTCTGGTGCTAGATGGCTTGTTCTCTCTTCTATTTTCCTGCATTCATTTCACTATGCCTCTTTTACTTTTTGTCTCTGTGGACAAAGGTTTGTACATCAACTAGATGTATAGTGACTGTTTGGAAGTACCGATATATTATCTAATTCAAATCACACTAGAGGCAACTCAAAGACCACCACCCTTGGCCAACCACCAGTCCATTATGTCCTTCATGCAGAGTTGGAATAGCTAGTTCTGTACATGCATTGGGGGGAAAATTAAAACAGGGAATCTGCATGATGGTGTGTAAAAACTCAGTCAAGTGTGTTTTTCTTGATGACAGTGTGTTGCTGTGGTGTGATGTACACACTCTACTTGGCAGTCTTGTTATGTGTCTGTCTGCCAGTATGTTTTTCTGTGTGTTTTGTGTCTCAAAATATAACCATGCCACTGAAATAGAACTGAATGTCCTCCAGCTACCTTAATCTTTGTCTTAAATCCAACGAAACTGCAAAAAGAAACCAAAACAAGAACAACTTTTGGGGCAAAGGTTGCAGTCTAGACAATTGCAATTGGCTCAATTGGAAATGAAATGCTGAGTAGCTGAGGCATGGTGGTGGCCAACTGTTTCGGTCCAGATTATGATATATCGGTATTCTCTAATGCCTCAAATTAAAACCCATTTGCTTGGTTCGGTTCTTCGCTTGAAGAGGTAACCATTGTTGTGAGCTTGATGCTCCACCCCCTTGCCTTGTCACTCACCCTCTCTTTTGCATAGGCTTAAATCAAGTGATGCTTACAAAAAAGCCTGGGGTAATAATCAGGACGGAGTGGTGGCCAGCCAGCCTGCTCGTGTGGTGGATGAACGGGAGCAGATGGCCATCAGTGGTGGCTTCATTCGGAGGTGAGCCGTGTGCAGCCAGTCCTATAGCAGTTATCTATTATTGAGTAAAAAATCACCCCAAGCTGAGTGGTTCTTAAAGCAACAACCATTTTACTGGTTACTTATAAATATGTATGTTGGCTGGACAGTTCTTCCAAGAGCCCCTCTTGGGCTCCCTCATTACGTGCAGACTGGTGCGGGATCACCCAAGATGGTCTCACTCAGTTGTCTGTTGGTTGGCTGGGCAGGGCACCTCCATTCTCTTCCGTGTAGTCCCTCCAGCAGAAAAGCCCTGGTTTCTGATGTCGTGGTGGCAGCATTCCAAGCATTGTGCTCCAATGCACAAGCACTTACCACAAACCTTGTCAGCTTTGCCAGTTTCATCAGACAAAGCAGGTCATGTGACCACATCCAGTATCAGTGCAGCAGAAAACGGGCATCTATCTCATTCCACAAACTTAATTGAACAGAACTTACTAAAGAGATTGTTTATAGAGGCATGGGCAGGGCTAATAACAAGCAATAGTAAATCACTTGTGGACTAGCAGCAGCGGGAAGAGTCCTAAAGGGACAGGAGCTATTGTTAGAACCTGACAATAGTTACCACTGTGGGTGAGAGACTGTAGAGAAATGCAGCTGTTGCAAAACCAGCAGGAAACGAGAAAGGGAAATAAGTGCCCTCACTCCTGTCTCCTCTTGCCCTCCACTATCTCACTGGTCACCACCAAAGTC